>NC_073707.1:1596176-1920912 GCF_023634085.1 Falco cherrug | reverse complement strand
ACATGTTGTCTCCAGCTGAGACCAAAATTCAGCGTCTCAACATCTCAGCCAGAAAGCAGGTAGAACAACTTTTGTGGTGCCTTTCAGCTGTCTACCGGGGTAGTGTAAAAAACTACCAACAGAACTCCTTTCTGGCACTTTCCCCGGTGGAGTTGGCATGGGGTGTGTTTGGAACATGTTGTCTCCAGCTGAGACCAAAATTCAGCCATTCCCCATCTCAGCCCAGAAAGCAGGTAGAACATCTTTTGTGGTGCCTTTCAGCTGCCTACCGGGGTAGTGTAAAAAGTACCAGTAGAACTCGTTTCTGGCACTTTCCCCGGTGGAGTTGTGCATGGGGTGTGTTTGGAACATTTTGTCAGGAGCCGAGACCAAAAATTCAGCGGTTCCCCATCTCAGCCCAGAAAGCAGGTAGAACAACTTTTGTGGTGCCTTTCAGCTGTCTACCGGGGTAGTGTAAAAAGTACCAGTAGAACTCGTTTCTGGCACTTTCCCCGGTGGAGTTGTGCATGGGGTGTGTTTGGAACATTTTGTCACCAGCTGAGGCCAAAATTCAGCGATTCCCCATCTCAGCCCAGAAAGCAGGTAGAACAACTTTTGTGGTGCCTTTCAGCTGCCTACTGGGGTAGTGTAAAAACTACTAACAGAACTCGTTTCTGGCACCTTCGCCGGTGGAGTTGTGCATGGGGTGTGTTTGGAACATTTTGTCAGGAGCCGAGACCAAAATTCAGCCATTCCCCATCTCAGCCAAGAAAGCAGGTAGAACAAGTTTTGTGGTGCCTTGCAGCTGCCTACCGGGGTAGTGTAAAAAAGTACCAGTAGAACTCGTTTCTGGCACTTTCCCCGGGTGGAGTTGTGCATGGGGTGTGTTTGGAAACATTTTGTCACCAGCCGAGACCAAAATACAGCCATTCCCCATCTCAGCCCAGAAAGCAGGTAGAACAAGTTTTGTGGTGCCTTTCAGCTGCCTACCGGGTAGTGTAAAAAGTACCAGTAGAACTCGTTTCTGGCACCTTCCGCGGTGGAGTTGTGCATGGGGTGTGTTTGGAACATTTTGTCAGGAGCCGAGACCAAAATTCAGCCATTCCCCATCTCAGCCGAGAAAGCAGGTAGAACAAGTTTTGTGGTGCCTTTCAGCTGTCTACCGGGGTAGTGTAAAAACTACTAACAGAACTCGTTTCTGGCACCTTCCCCGGTGGAGTTGTGCATGGGGTGTGTTTGGAACATTTTGTCACCAGCTGAGACCAAAATTCAGCCATTCCCCATCTCAGCCCAGAAAGAAGGTAGAACAAGTTTTGTGGTGCCTTTCAGCTGCCTACCGGGGTAGTGTAAAAAGTACCAGTAGAACTCCTTTCTGGCACTTTCCCCGGTGGAGTTGGCATGGGGTGTGTTTGGAACATGTTGTCTCCAGCTGAGACCAAAATTCAGCGTCTCCACATCTCAGCCCAGAAAGCAGGTAGAACATCTTTTGTGGTGCCTTTCAGCTGCCTACCGGGGTAGTGTAAAAAGTACCAGTAGAACTCGTTTCTGGCACTTTCCCCGGTGGAGTTGTGCATGGGGTGTGTTTGGAACATTTTGTCACCAGCCAAGACCAAAATACAGCCATTCCCCATCTCAGCCCAGAAAGCAGGTAGAACAAGTTTTGTGGTGCCTTGCAGCTGTCTACCGGGGTAGTGTAAAAACTACTAACAGAACTCGTTTCTGGCACCTTCCCCGGTGGAGTTGTGCATTGGGGTGTGTTTGGAACATTTTGTCAGGAGCCGAGACCAAAATTCAGCCATTCCCCATCTCAGCCCAGAAAGCAGGTAGAACAACTTTTGTGGTGCCTTTCAGCTGTCTACCGGGGTAGTGTAAAAAGTACCAGTAGAACTCGTTTCTGGCACTTTCCCCGGTGGAGTTGTGCATGGGGTGTGTTTGGAACATTTTTGTCACCAGCCGAGTCCAAAACTCAGCGATTCCCCATCTCAGCCCAGAAAGCAGGTAGAACAAATTTTGTGTGCCTTTCAGCTGCCTACCGGGGTAGTGTAGAAAACTACCAACAGAACTCGTTTCTGGCACCTTCCCCGGTGGAGTTGTGCATGGGGTGTGTTTGGAACATTTTGTCACCAGCCGAGTCCAAAATTCAGCCGTTCCCCATCTCAGCCCAGAAAGCAGGTATGAACAAGTTTTGTGGTGCCTTTCAGCTGCCTACCGGGGTAGTGTAAAAACTACCAACAGAACTCGTTTCTGGCACCTTCCCCGGTGGAGGTGTGCATGGGGTGTGTTTGGAACATTTTGTCACCAGCCGAGTCCAAAAACTCAGCCGTTCCCCATCTCAGCCCAGAAAGCAGGTAGAACAAGTTTAGTGGTGCCTTTCTCTTGCCTACCGGGGTAGTGTAAAAACTACCAACAGAACTCGTTTCTGGCACCTTCCTCGGTGGAGTTGTGCATGGGGTGTGTTTGGAACATTCTGTCACCAGCCGAGTCCAAAATTCAGCTGTTCCCCATCTCTAGCCCAGGAAGCAGGTAGAACCGGTTTTGTGGTGCCTTTCAGCTGCCAACCGGGGTAGTGTAAAAACTACCAACAGAACTCGTTTCTGGCACCTTCCCCGGTGGAGTTGTGCATATGGGGTGTGTTTGGAACATTCTGTCACCAGCCGAGTCCAAAATTCAGCCGTTCCCCATCTCTAGCCCAGGAAGCAGATAGAACCGGTTTTGTGGTGCCTTTCTCTTGCCTACCGGGGTACTGTAAAAACTACCAACAGAACTCGTTTCTGGCACCTTTCCCGGTGGAGTTGTGCATGGGGTGTGTTTTGGAACATTTTGTCACCAGCCGAGTCCAAAATTCAGCTGTTCCCCATCTCAGCCCAGAAAGCAGGTAGAAAAACTTTGTGGTGCAGCCCAGAAAGCAGGTAGAAAAACTTTTGTGGTGCCTTTCTCTTGTCTACCGGGGTACTGTAAAAACTACAAACAGAACTCATTTCTGGCACCTTCCCCGGTGGAGTTGTGCATGGGGTGTGTTTGGAACATTTTGTCACCAGCCGAGTCCAAAACTCAGCGATTCCCCATCTCAGCCCAGAAAGCAGGTAGAACAAGTTTTGTGGTGCCTTTCAGCTGCCTACCGGGGTAGTGTAGAAACTACCAACAGAACTCGTTTCTGGCACCTTCCCCGGTGGAGTTGTGCATGGGGTGTGTTTGGAACATTTTGTCACCAGCCGAGTCCAAAATTCAGCCGTTCCCCATCTCAGCCCAGAAAGCAGGTAGAACAAGTTTTGTGGTGCCTTTCAGCTGCCTACCGGGGTACTGTAAAAACTACCAACAGAACTCGATTTTGGCACCTTCCTCGGTGGAGTTGTGCATGGGGTGTGTTTGGAACATTTTGTCACCAGCCGAGTCCAAAACTCATTGATTCCCCATCTCAGCCCAGAAAGCAGGTAGAACAAGTTTTGTGGTGCCTTTCAGCTGCCAACCCGGGTAGTTTAAATCTACCAACAGAACTCGTTACTGGCACCTTCCCCGGAGGAGTTGTGCATGGGGTGTGTTTGGAACATTTTGTCACCAGCCGAGTCCAAAATTCAGCCGTTCCCCATCTCAGCCCAGAAAGCAGGTAGAACAAGTTTTGTGGTGCCTTTCAGCTGCCTACCGGGGTACTGTAAAAACTACCAACAGAACTCATTTCTGGCACCTTCCCCGGTGGAGTTGTGCATGGGGTGTGTTTGGAACATTTTGTCACCAGCCGAGTCCAAAACTCATTGATTCCCCATCTCAGCCCAGAAAGCAGGTAGAACAAGTTTTGTGGTGCCTTTCAGCTGCCAACTGGGGTAGTTTAAATCTACCAACAGAACTCGTTACTGGCACCTTCCCCGGAGGAGTTGTGCATGGGGTGTGTTTGGAACATTTTGTCACCAGCCGAGTCCAAAATTCAGCCGTTCCCCATCTCAGCCCAGAAAGCAGGTAGAACAAGTTTTGTGGTGCCTTTCAGCTGCCTACCGGGGTAGTGTAGAAAACTACCAACAGAACTCGATTTTGGCACCTTCCGCGGTGGAGTTGTGCATGGGGTGTGTTTGGAACATTTTGTCACCAGCTGAGACCAAAATTCAGCGATTCCCCATCTCAGCCCAGAAAGAAGGTAGAACAAGTTTTGTGGTGCCTTTCAGCTGCCTACCGGGGTAGTGTAAAAAGTACCAGTAGAACTCCTTTCTGGCACCTTCCGCGGTGGAGTTGTGCATGGGGTGTGTTTGGAACATGTTGTCTCCAGCTGAGACCAAAATTCAGCGTCTCAACATCTCAGCCCAGAAAGCAGGTAGAACAACTTTTGTGGTGCCTTTCAGCTGTCTACCGGGGTAGTGTAAAAACTACCAACAGAACTCCTTTCTGGCACTTTCCCCGGTGGAGTTGGCATGGGGTGTGTTTGGAACATGTTGTCTCCAGCTGAGACCAAAATTCAGCCATTCCCCATCTCAGCCCAGAAAGCAGGTAGAACATCTTTTGTGGTCCTTTCAGCTGCCTACCGGGGTAGTGTAAAAAGTACCAGTAGAACTCGTTTCTGGCACTTTCCCCGGTGGAGTTGTGCATGGGGTGTGTTTGGAACATTTTGTCAGGAGCCGAGACCAAAATTCAGCGGTTCCCCATCTCAGCCCAGAAAGCAGGTAGAACAACTTTTGTGGTGCCTTTCAGCTGTCTACCGGGGTAGTGTAAAAAGTACCAGTAGAACTCGTTTCTGGCACTTTCCCCGGTGGAGTTGTGCATGGGGTGTGTTTGGAACATTTTGTCAGGAGCCGAGGCCAAAATTCAGCCATTCCCCATCTCAGCCCAGAAAGCAGGTAGAACAACTTTTGTGGTGCCTTTCAGCTGCCTACCGGGGTAGTGTAAAAAAGTACCAACAGAACTCGTTTCTGGCATTTTTCCCGGTGGAGTTGTGCATGGGGTGTGTTTGGAACATTTTGTCTCCAGCTGAGACCAAAATTCAGCCATTCCCCCATCTCAGCCCAGAAAGCAGGTAGAACAAGTTTTGTGGTGCCTTTCAGCTGCCTACCGGGGTAGTGTAAAAACTACCAACAGAACTCGTTTCTGGCACCTTCCGCGGTGGAGTTGTGCATGGGGTGTGTTTGGAACATTTTGTCAGGAGCCGAGACCAAAATTCAGACATTCCCCATCTCAGCCCAGAAAGCAGGTAGAACAACTTTTGTGGTGCCTTTCAGCTGTCTACCGGGGTAGTGTAAAAACTACTAAGTCAACTCCTTTCTGGCACTTTCCCCGGTTGGAGTTGTGCATGGGGTGTGTTTGGAACATTTTGTCACCAGCCGAGACCAAAATACAGCCATTCCCCATCTCAGCCCAGAAAGCAGGTAGAACAAGTTTTGTGGTGCCTTGCAGCTGTCTACCGGGGTAGTGTAAAAACTACTAACAGAACTCGTTTCTGGCACCTTCGCCGGTGGAGTTGTGCATGGGGTGTGTTTGGAACATTTTGTCAGGAGCCGAGACCAAAATTCAGCCATTCCCCATCTCAGCCAGAAAGCAGGTAGAACAAGTTTTGTGGTGCCTTTCAGCTGCCTACCGGGGTAGTGTAAAAAGTACCAGTAGAACTCGTTTCTGGCACTTTTCCCCGGTGGAGTTGTGCATGGGGTGTGTTTGGAACATTTTGTCACCAGCCGAGACCAAAATTCAGCGGTTCCCCATCTCAGCCCAGAAAGCAGGTAGAACAAGTTTTGTGGTGCCTTTCAGCTGCCTACCGGGGTAGTGTAAAAAAGTACCAGTAGAACTCGTTTCTGGCACTTTCCCCGGTGGAGTTGTGCATGGGGTGTGTTTGGAACATTTTGTCAGGAGCCGAGACCAAAATTCAGCGATTCCCCATCTCAGCCCAGAAAGCAGGTAGAACAACTTTTGTGGTGCCTTTCAGCTGCCTACCGGGGTACTGTAAAAACTACCAACAGAACTCGTTTCTGGCACTTTCCCCGGTGGAGTTGTGCATGGGGTGTGTTTGGAACATTTTGTCACCAGCCGAGACCAAAATTCAGCGATTCCGCATCTCAGCCCAGAAAGCAGGTAGAACAACTTTTGTGGTGCCTTTCAGCTGCCTACCGGGGTAGTGTAAAAACTACTAACAGAACTCGTTTTCTGGCACTTTCCCCGGTGGAGTTGTGCATGGGGTGTGTTTGGAACATTTTGTCACCAGCTGAGACCAAAATCAGCGATTCCCCATCTCAGCCCAGAAAGCAGGTAGAACAAGTTTTGTGGTGCCTTTCAGCTGCCTACCGGGGTAGTGTAAAAAGTACCAGTAGAACTCGTTTCTGGCACCTTCCGCGGTGGAGTTGTGCATGGGGTGTGTTTGGAACATGTTGTCTCCCGCTGAGACCAAAATTCAGCTTCTCCACATCTCAGCCCAGAAAGCAGGTAGAACAAGTTTTGTGGTGCCTTTCAGCTGCCTACCGGGGTAGTGTAAAAACTACAAAGAGAACTCGTTTCTGTCACCTTCCCCGGTGGAGTTTGTGCATGGGGTGTGTTTGGAACATTTTGTCATGAGCCGAGACCAAAATTCAGCGGTTCCCAATCTCAGCCCAGAAAGCAGGTAGAACAACGTTTGTGGTGCAGTGTAAAAACTACTAAGAGAACTCCTTTCTGGCACCTTCCGCGGTGGAGTTGTGCATGGGGTGTGTTTGGAACATTTTGTCACCAGCTGAGACCAAAATTCAGCGATTCCCCATCTCAGCCCAGAAAGAAGGTAGAACATAGTTTTGTGGTGCCTTTCAGCTGCCTACCGGGGTAGTGTAAAAAGTACCAGTAGAACTCCTTTCTGGCACCTTCCGCGGTGGAGTTGTGCATGGGGTGTGTTTGGAACATGTTGTCTCCAGCTGAGACCAAAATTCAGCGTCTCAACATCTCAGCCCAGAAAGCAGGTAGAACAACTTTTGTGGTGCCTTTCAGCTGTCTACCGGGGTAGTGTAAAAACTACCAACAGAACTCCTTTCTGGCACTTTCCCCGGTGGAGTTGGCATGGGGTGTGTTTGGAACATGTTGTCTCCAGCTGAGACCAAAATTCAGCCATTCCCCATCTCAGCCCAGAAAGCAGGTAGAACATCTTTTGTGGTGCCTTTCAGCTGCCTACCGGGGTAGTGTAAAAAGTACCAGTAGAACTCGTTTCTGGCACTTTCCCCGGTGGAGTTGTGCATGGGGTGTGTTTGGAACATTTTGTCAGGAGCCGAGACCAAAATTCAGCGGTTCCCCATCTCAGCCCAGAAAGCAGGTAGAACAACTTTTGTGGTGCCTTTCAGCTGTCTACCGGGGTAGTGTAAAAAGTACCAGTAGAACTCGTTTCTGGCACTTTCCCCGGTGGAGTTGTGCATGGGGTGTGTTTGGAACATTTTGTCACCAGCTGAGGCCAAAATTCAGCGATTCCCCATCTCAGCCCAGAAAGCAGGTAGAACAACTTTTGTGGTGCCTTTCAGCTGCCTACTGGGGTAGTGTAAAAACTACTAACAGAACTCGTTTCTGGCACCTTCGCCGGTGGAGTTGTGCATGGGGTGTGTTTGGAACATTTTGTCAGGAGCCGAGACCAAAATTCAGCCATTCCCCATCTCAGCCCAGAAAGCAGGTAGAACAAGTTTTGTGGTGCCTTGCAGCTGCCTACCGGGGTAGTGTAAAAAGTACCAGTAGAACTCGTTTCTGGCACTTTCCCGGGTGGAGTTGTGCATGGGGTGTGTTTGGAACATTTTGTCACCAGCCGAGACCAAAATACAGCCATTCCCCATCTCAGCCCAGAAAGCAGGTAGAACAAGTTTTGTGGTGCCTTTCAGCTGCCTACCGGGGTAGTGTAAAAAGTACCAGTAGAACTCGTTTCTGGCACCTTCCGCGGTGGAGTTGTGCATGGGGTGTGTTTGGAACATTTTGTCAGGAGCCGAGACCAAAATTCAGCCATTCCCCATCTCAGCCGAGAAAGCAGGTAGAACAAGTTTTGTGGTGCCTTTCAGCTGTCTACCGGGGTAGTGTAAAAACTACTAACAGAACTCGTTTCTGGCACCTTCCCCGGTGGAGTTGTGCATGGGGTGTGTTTGGAACATTTTGTCACCAGCTGAGACCAAAATTCAGCCATTCCCCATCTCAGCCCAGAAAGAAGGTAGAACAAGTTTTGTGGTGCCTTTCAGCTGCCTACCGGGGTAGTGTAAAAAGTACCAGTAGAACTCCTTTCTGGCACTTTCCCCGGTGGAGTTGGCATGGGGTGTGTTTGGAACATGTTGTCTCCAGCTGAGACCAAAATTCAGCGTCTCCACATCTCAGCCCAGAAAGCAGGTAGAACATCTTTTGTGGTGCCTTTCAGCTGCCTACCGGGGTAGTGTAAAAAGTACCAGTAGAACTCGTTTCTGGCACTTTCCCCGGTGGAGTTGTGCATGGGGTGTGTTTGGAACATTTTGTCACCAGCCAAGACCAAAATACAGCCATTCCCCATCTCAGCCCAGAAAGCAGGTAGAACAAGTTTTGTGGTGCCTTGCAGCTGTCTACCGGGGTAGTGTAAAAACTACTAACAGAACTCGTTTCTGGCACCTTCCCCGGTGGAGTTGTGCATGGGGTGTGTTTGGAACATTTTGTCAGGAGCCGAGACCAAAATTCAGCCATTCCCCATCTCAGCCCAGAAAGCAGGTAGAACAACTTTTGTGGTGCCTTTCAGCTGTCTACCGGGGTAGTGTAAAAAGTACCAGTAGAACTCGTTTCTGGCACTTTCCCCGGTGGAGTTGTGCATGGGGTGTGTTTGGAACATTTTGTCACCAGCCGAGTCCAAAACTCAGCGATTCCCCATCTCAGCCCAGAAAGCAGGTAGAACAAATTTTGTGGTGCCTTTCAGCTGCCTACCGGGGTAGTGTAGAAACTACCAACAGAACTCGTTTCTGGCACCTTCCCCGGTGGAGTTGTGCATGGGGTGTGTTTGGAACATTTTGTCACCAGCCGAGTCCAAAATTCAGCCGTTCCCCATCTCAGCCCAGAAAGCAGGTATGAACAAGTTTTGTGGTGCCTTTCAGCTGCCTACCGGGGTAGTGTAAAAACTACCAACAGAACTCGTTTCTGGCACCTTCCCCGGTGGAGGTGTGCATGGGGTGTGTTTGGAACATTTTGTCACCAGCCGAGTCCAAAACTCAGCCGTTCCCCATCTCAGCCCAGAAAGCAGGTAGAACAAGTTTAGTGGTGCCTTTCTCTTGCCTACCGGGGTAGTGTAAAAACTACCAACAGAACTCGTTTCTGGCACCTTCCTCGGTGGAGTTGTGCATGGGGTGTGTTTGGAACATTCTGTCACCAGCCGAGTCCAAAATTCAGCTGTTCCCCATCTCTAGCCCAGGAAGCAGGTAGAACCGGTTTTGTGGTGCCTTTCAGCTGCCAACCGGGGTAGTGTAAAAACTACCAACAGAACTCGTTTCTGGCACCTTCCCCGGTGGAGTTGTGCATGGGGTGTGTTTGGAACATTTTGTCACCAGCCGAGTCCAAAATTCAGCCGTTCCCCATCTCTAGCCCAGGAAGCAGATAGAACCGGTTTTGTGGTGCCTTTCTCTTGCCTACCGGGGTACTGTAAAAACTACCAACAGAACTCGTTTCTGGCACCTTCCCCGGTGGAGTTGTGCATGGGGTGTGTTTGGAACATTTTGTCACCAGCCGAGTCCAAAATTCAGCTGTTCCCCATCTCAGCCCAGAAAGCAGGTAGAAAAACTTTTGTGGTGCAGCCCAGAAAGCAGGTAGAAAAACTTTTGTGGTGCCTTTCTCTTGTCTACCGGGGTACTGTAAAAACTACAAACAGAACTCATTTCTGGCACCTTCCCCGGTGGAGTTGTGCATGGGGTGTGTTTGGAACATTTTGTCACCAGCCGAGTCCAAAACTCAGCGATTCCCCATCTCAGCCCAGAAAGCAGGTAGAACAAGTTTTGTGGTGCCTTTCAGCTGCCTACCGGGGTAGTGTAGAAACTACCAACAGAACTCGTTTCTGGCACCTTCCCCGGTGGAGTTGTGCATGGGGTGTGTTTGGAACATTTTGTCACCAGCCGAGTCCAAAATTCAGCCGTTCCCCATCTCAGCCCAGAAAGCAGGTAGAACAAGTTTTGTGGTGCCTTTCAGCTGCCTACCGGGGTACTGTAAAAACTACCAACAGAACTCGATTTTGGCACCTTCCTCGGTGGAGTTGTGCATGGGGTGTGTTTGGAACATTTTGTCACCAGCCGAGTCCAAAACTCATTGATTCCCCATCTCAGCCCAGAAAGCAGGTAGAACAAGTTTTGTGGTGCCTTTCAGCTGCCAACCCGGGTAGTTTAAATCTACCAACAGAACTCGTTACTGGCACCTTCCCCGGAGGAGTTGTGCATGGGGTGTGTTTGGAACATTTTGTCACCAGCCGAGTCCAAAATTCAGCCGTTCCCCATCTCAGCCCAGAAAGCAGGTAGAACAAGTTTTGTGGTGCCTTTCAGCTGCCTACCGGGGTACTGTAAAAACTACCAACAGAACTCATTTCTGGCACCTTCCCCGGTGGAGTTGTGCATGGGGTGTGTTTGGAACATTTTGTCACCAGCCGAGTCCAAAACTCATTGATTCCCCATCTCAGCCCAGAAAGCAGGTAGAACATCTTTTGTGGTGCCTTTCAGCTGCCAACTGGGGTAGTTTAAATCTACCAACAGAACTCGTTACTGGCACCTTCCCCGGAGGAGTTGTGCATGGGGTGTGTTTGGAACATTTTGTCACCAGCCGAGTCCAAAATTCAGCCGTTCCCCATCTCAGCCCAGAAAGCAGGTAGAACAAGTTTTGTGGTGCCTTTCAGCTGCCTACCGGGGTAGTGTAGAAACTACCAACAGAACTCGATTTTGGCACCTTCCCCGGTGGAGTTGTGCATGGGGTGTGTTTGGAACATTTTGTCACCAGCCGAGTCCAAAATTCAGCCGTTCCCCATCTCAGCCCAGAAAGCAGGTATGAACAAGTTTTGTGGTGCCTTTCAGCTGCCTACCGGGGTAGTGTAAAAACTACCAACAGAACTCGTTTCTGGCACCTTCCCCGGTGGAGGTGTGCATGGGGTGTGTTTGGAACATTTTGTCACCAGCCGAGTCCAAAATTCAGCCGTTCCCCATCTCAGCCCAGAAAGCAGGTAGAAAAACTTTTGTGGTGCAGCCCAGAAAGCAGGTAGAAAAACTTTTGTGGTGCCTTTCTCTTGTCTACCGGGGTACTGTAAAAACTACAAACAGAACTCATTTCTGGCACCTTCCCCGGTGGAGTTGTGCATGGGGTGTGTTTGGAACATTTTGTCACCAGCCGAGTCCAAAAGTCAGCGGTTCCCCATCTCAGCCCAGAAAGCAGGTAGAACAAGTTTTGTGGTGCCTTTCAGCTGCCTACCGGGGTAGTGTAAAAACTACCAACAGAACTCGTTTCTGGCACCTTCCCCAGTGGAGCTGTGCATGGGGTGTGTTTGGAACATTTTGTCACCAGCCGAGTCCAAAATTCAGCCGTTCCCCATCTCAGCCCAGAAAGCAGGTAGAACAAGTTTTGTGGTGCCTTTCAGCTGCCTACTGGGGTAGTGTAGAAACTACCAACAGAACTCCTTTCTGGCACCTTCCCCGGTGGAGTTGTGCATGGGGTGTGTTTGGAACATTTTGTCACCAGCCGAGTCCAAAACTCAGCGATTCCCCATCTCAGCCCAGAAAGCAGGTAGAACAAGTTTTGTGGTGCCTTTCTCTTGCCTACCGGGGTACTGTAAAAACTACCAACAGAACTCGATTTTGGCACCTTCCTCGGTGGAGTTGTGCATGGGGTGTGTTTGGAACATTCTGTCACCAGCCGAGTCCAAAATTCAGCTGTTCCCCATCTCTAGCCCAGGAAGCAGATAGAACAAGTTTTGTGGTGCCTTTCAGCTGCCAACCGGGGTAGTGTAAAAACTACCAACAGAACTCCTTTCTGGCACCTTCCCCGGTGGAGTTGTGCATGGGGTGTGTTTGGAACATTTTGTCACCAGCCGAGTCCAAAATTCAGCCGTTCCCCATCTCAGCCCAGAAAGCAGGTATGAACAAGTTTTGTGGTGCCTTTCTCTTGCCTACCGGGGTAGTGTAAAAACTACCAACAGAACTCGTTTCTGGCACCTTCCCCGGTGGAGTTGTGCATGGGGTGTGTTTGGAACATTTTGTCAGGAGCCGAGACCAAAATTCAGCCATTCCCCATCTCAGCCCAGAAAGCAGGTAGAACAAGTTTTGTGGTGCCTTGCAGCTGCCTACCGGGGTAGTGTAAAAAGTACCAGTAGAACTCGTTTCTGGCACTTTCCCGGGTGGAGTTGTGCATGGGGTGTGTTTGGAACATTTTGTCACCAGCCGAGACCAAAATACAGCCATTCCCCATCTCAGCCCAGAAAGCAGGTAGAACAAGTTTTGTGGTGCCTTTCAGCTGCCTACCGGGGTAGTGTAAAAAGTACCAGTAGAACTCGTTTCTGGCACCTTCCGCGGTGGAGTTGTGCATGGGGTGTGTTTGGAACATTTTGTCAGGAGCCGAGACCAAAATTCAGCGATTCCCCATCTCAGCCGAGAAAGCAGGTAGAACAAGTTTTGTGGTGCCTTTCAGCTGTCTACCGGGGTAGTGTAAAAACTACTAACAGAACTCGTTTCTGGCACCTTCCCCGGTGGAGTTGTGCATGGGGTGTGTTTGGAACATTTTGTCACCAGCTGAGACCAAAATTCAGCCATTCCCCATCTCAGCCCAGAAAGAAGGTAGAACAAGTTTTGTGGTGCCTTTCAGCTGCCTACCGGGGTAGTGTAAAAAGTACCAGTAGAACTCCTTTCTGGCACTTTCCCCGGTGGAGTTGGCATGGGGTGTGTTTGGAACATGTTGTCTCCAGCTGAGACCAAAATTCAGCGGTTCCCCATCTCAGCCCAGAAAGCAGGTAGAACAAGTTTTGTGGTGCCTTGCAGCTGTCTACCGGGGTAGTGTAAAAACTACTAACAGAACTCGTTTCTGGCACCTTCCCCGGTGGAGTTGTGCATGGGGTGTGTTTGGAACATTTTGTCAGGAGCCGAGACCAAAATTCAGCCATTCCCCATCTCAGCCCAGAAAGCAGGTAGAACAACTTTTGTGGTGCCTTTCAGCTGCCTACCGGGGTAGTGTAAAAAGTACCAGTAGAACTCGTTTCTGGCACTTTCCCCGGTGGAGTTGTGCATGGGGTGTGTTTGGAACATATTGTCATGAGCCGAGTCCAAAATTCAGCGGTTCCCCATCTCAGCCCAGAAAGCAGGTAGAACATCTTTTGTGGTGCCTTTCAGCTGCCTACCGGGGTAGTGTAAAAAGTACCAGTAGAACTCGTTTCTGGCACTTTCCCCGGTGGAGTTGTGCATGGGGTGTGTTTGGAACATTTTGTCAGGAGCCGAGACCAAAATTCAGCGGTTCCCCATCTCAGCCCAGAAAGCAGGTAGAACAACTTTTGTGGTGCCTTTCAGCTGTCTACCGGGGTAGTGTAAAAACTACCAAGAGAACTCGTTTCTGGCACTTTCCCCGGTGGAGTTGTGCATGGGGTGTGTTTGGAACATTTTGTCAGGAGCCGAGACCAAAATTCAGCGATTCCCCATCTCAGCCCAGAAAGCAGGTAGAACAACTTTTGTGGTGCCTTTCAGCTGCCTACTGGGGTAGTGTAAAAACTACTAACAGAACTCGTTTCTGGCACCTTCGCCGGTGGAGTTGTGCATGGGGTGTGTTTGGAACATTTTGTCAGGAGCCGAGACCAAAATTCAGCCATTCCCCATCTCAGCCCAGAAAGCAGGTAGAACAAGTTTTGTGGTGCCTTGCAGCTGCCTACCGGGGTAGTGTAAAAAGTACCAGTAGAACTCGTTTCTGGCACTTTCCCCGGTGGAGTTGTGCATGGGGTGTGTTTGGAACATTTTGTCACCAGCCGAGACCAAAATACAGCCATTCCCCATCTCAGCCCAGAAAGCAGGTAGAACAAGTTTTGTGGTGCCTTTCAGCTGCCTACCGGGGTAGTGTAAAAACTACCAACAGAACTCGTTTCTGGCACCTTCCGCGGTGGAGTTGTGCATGGGGTGTGTTTGGAACATTTTGTCAGGAGCCGAGACCAAAATTCAGCGATTCCCCATCTCAGCCGAGAAAGCAGGTAGAACATCTTTTGTGGTGCCTTTCAGCTGTCTACCGGGGTAGTGTAAAAACTACTAACAGAACTCGTTTCTGGCACCTTCCCCGGTGGAGTTGTGCATGGGGTGTGTTTGGAACATGTTGTCTCCAGCTGAGACCAAAATTCAGCCATTCCCCATCTCAGCCCAGAAAGCAGGTAGAACAAGTTTTGTGGTGACTTTCAGCTGCCTACCGGGGTAGTGTAAAAACTACCAAGAGAACTCGTTTCTGGCACCTTCCGCGGTGGAGTTGTGCATGGCGTGTGTTTGGAACATTTTGTCACCAGCCGAGTCCAAAATTCAGCCGTTCCCCATCTCAGCCCAGAAAGCAGGTATGAACAAGTTTTGTGGTGCCTTTCTCTTGCCTACCGGGGTAGTGTAAAAACTACCAACAGAACTCGTTTCTGGCACCTTCCCCGGTGGAGTTGTGCATGGGGTGTGTTTGGAACATTTTGTCAGGAGCCGAGACCAAAATTCAGCCATTCCCCATCTCAGCCCAGAAAGCAGGTAGAACAAGTTTTGTGGTGCCTTGCAGCTGCCTACCGGGGTAGTGTAAAAAGTACCAGTAGAACTCGTTTCTGGCACTTTCCCGGGTGGAGTTGTGCATGGGGTGTGTTTGGAACATTTTGTCACCAGCCGAGACCAAAATACAGCCATTCCCCATCTCAGCCCAGAAAGCAGGTAGAACAAGTTTTGTGGTGCCTTTCAGCTGCCTACCGGGGTAGTGTAAAAAGTACCAGTAGAACTCGTTTCTGGCACCTTCCGCGGTGGAGTTGTGCATGGGGTGTGTTTGGAACATTTTGTCAGGAGCCGAGACCAAAATTCAGCGATTCCCCATCTCAGCCGAGAAAGCAGGTAGAACAAGTTTTGTGGTGCCTTTCAGCTGTCTACCGGGGTAGTGTAAAAACTACTAACAGAACTCGTTTCTGGCACCTTCCCCGGTGGAGTTGTGCATGGGGTGTGTTTGGAACATTTTGTCACCAGCTGAGACCAAAATTCAGCCATTCCCCATCTCAGCCCAGAAAGAAGGTAGAACAAGTTTTGTGGTGCCTTTCAGCTGCCTACCGGGGTAGTGTAAAAAGTACCAGTAGAACTCCTTTCTGGCACTTTCCCCAGTGGAGTTGGCATGGGGTGTGTTTGGAACATGTTGTCTCCAGCTGAGACCAAAATTCAGCGTCTCCACATCTCAGCCCAGAAAGCAGGTAGAACATCTTTTGTGGTGCCTTTCAGCTGCCTACCGGGGTAGTGTAAAAAGTACCAGTAGAACTCGTTTCTGGCACTTTCCCCGGTGGAGTTGTGCATGGGGTGTGTTTGGAACATGTTGTCACCAGCTGAGACCAAAATTCAGCCATTCCCCATCTCAGCCCAGAAAGCAGGTAGAACAAGTTTTGTGGTGCCTTGCAGCTGTCTACCGGGGTAGTGTAAAAACTACTAACAGAACTCGTTTCTGGCACCTTCCCCGGTGGAGTTGTGCATGGGGTGTGTTTGGAACATTTTGTCAGGAGCCGAGACCAAAATTCAGCGGTTCCCCATCTCAGCCCAGAAAGCAGGTAGAACAACTTTTGTGGTGCCTTTCAGCTGTCTACCGGGGTAGTGTAAAAAGTACCAGTAGAACTCGTTTCTGGCACTTTCCCCGGTGGAGTTGTGCATGGGGTGTGTTTGGAACATATTGTCATGAGCCGAGTCCAAAATTCAGCGGTTCCCCATCTCAGCCCAGAAAGCAGGTAGAACATCTTTTGTGGTGCCTTTCAGCTGCCTACCGGGGTAGTGTAAAAAGTACCAGTAGAACTCGTTTCTGGCACTTTCCCCGGTGGAGTTGTGCATGGGGTGTGTTTGGAACATTTTGTCAGGAGCCGAGACCAAAATTCAGCGGTTCCCCATCTCAGCCCAGAAAGCAGGTAGAACAACTTTTGTGGTGCCTTTCAGCTGTCTACCGGGGTAGTGTAAAAAGTACCAGTAGAACTCGTTTCTGGCACTTTCCCCGGTGGAGTTGTGCATGGGGTGTGTTTGGAACATGTTGTCTCCAGCTGAGACCAAAATTCAGCGATTCCCCATCTCAGCCCAGAAAGCAGGTAGAACAACTTTTGTGGTGCCTTTCAGCTGCCTACTGGGGTAGTGTAAAAACTACTAACAGAACTCGTTTCTGGCACCTTCGCCGGTGGAGTTGTGCATGGGGTGTGTTTGGAACATTTTGTCAGGAGCCGAGACCAAAATTCAGCCATTCCCCATCTCAGCCCAGAAAGCAGGTAGAACAAGTTTTGTGGTGCCTTGCAGCTGTCTACCGGGGTAGTGTAAAAAGTACCAGTAGAACTCGTTTCTGGCACTTTCCCCGGTGGAGTTGTGCATGGGGTGTGTTTGGAACATTTTGTCAGGAGCCGAGACCAAAATACAGCCATTCCCCATCTCAGCCCAGAAAGCAGGTAGAACAAGTTTTGTGGTGCCTTTCAGCTGCCTACCGGGGTAGTGTAAAAACTACCAACAGAACTCGTTTCTGGCACCTTCCGCGGTGGAGTTGTGCATGGGGTGTGTTTGGAACATTTTGTCAGGAGCCGAGACCAAAATTCAGCGATTCCCCATCTCAGCCGAGAAAGCAGGTAGAACAAGTTTTGTGGTGCCTTTCAGCTGTCTACCGGGGTAGTGTAAAAACTACTAACAGAACTCGTTTCTGGCACCTTCCCCGGTGGAGTTGTGCATGGGGTGTGTTTGGAACATGTTGTCTCCAGCTGAGACCAAAATTCAGCCATTCCCCATCTCAGCCCAGAAAGCAGGTAGAACAAGTTTTGTGGTGACTTTCAGCTGCCTACCGGGGTAGTGTAAAAACTACCAAGAGAACTCGTTTCTGGCACCTTCCGCGGTGGAGTTGTTCATGGCGTGTGTTTGGAACATTTTGTCAGCAGCCGAGACCAAAATACAGCCATTCCCCATCTCAGCCCAGAAAGCAGGTAGAACATCTTTTGTGGTGCCTTTCAGCTGTCTACCGGGGTAGTGTAAAAACTACCAAGAGAACTCGTTTCTGGCACCTTCCCCGGTGGAGTTGTGCATGGGGTGTGTTTGGAACATTTTGTCAGGAGCCGAGACCAAAATTCAGCCATTCCCCATCTCAGCCCAGAAAGCAGGTAGAACAAGTTTTGTGGTGCCTTTCAGCTGCCTACCGGGGTAGTGTAAACACTACCCAAGAGAACTCGTTTCTGGCACCTTCCCCGGTGGAGTTGTGCATGGGGTGTGTTTGGAACATGTTGTCTCCAGCTGAGACCAAAATTCAGCGTCTCCACATCTCAGCCCAGAAAGCAGGTAGAACAACTTTTGTGGTGCCTTTCAGCTGCCTACCGGGGTAGTGTAAAAAGTACCAGTAGAACTCGTTTCTGGCACTTTCCCCGGTGGAGTTGTGCATGGGGTGTGTTTGGAACATTTTGTCACCAGCCGAGACCAAAATTCAGCGATTCCCCATCTCAGCCCAGAAAGCAGGTAGAACAAGTTTTGTGGTGCCTTTCAGCTGTCTACCGGGGTAGTGTAAAAACTACCAACAGAACTCGTTTCTGGCACCTTCCCCGGTGGAGTTGTGCATGGGGTGTGTTTGGAACATTTTGTCACCAGCCGAGACCAAAATTCATCGTTTCCCCATCTCAGCCCAGAAAGCAGGTAGAACAAGTTTTGTGGTGTCTTGAAGCTGCCTACCGGGGTAGTGTAAAAAGTACCAGTAGAACTCCTTTCTGGCACTTTCCCCGGTGGAGTTGTGCATGGGGTGTGTTTGGAACATTTTGTCAGGAGCCGAGACCAAAATACAGCCATTCCCCATCTCAGCCCAGAAAGCAGGTAGAACAAGTTTTGTGGTGCCTTTCAGCTGCCTACCGGGGTAGTGTAAACACTACCCAAGAGAACTCGTTTCTGGCACCTTTCCCGGTGGAGTTGTGCATGGGGTGTGTTTGGAACATTTTGTCAGGAGCCGAGACCAAAATTCAGCGATTCCCCATCTCAGCCCAGAAAGCAGGTAGAACAACTTTTGTGGTGCCTTTCAGCTGCCTACCGGGGTAGTGTAAAAACTACCAAGAGAACTCGTTTCTGGCACCTTCCCCGGTGGAGTTGTGCATGGGGTGTGTTTGGAACATTTTGTCAGGAGCCGAGTCCAAAATTCATCGTTTCCCCATCTCAGCCCAGAAAGCAGGTAGAACAAGTTTTGTGGTGCCTTTCAGCTGCCTACCGGGGTAGTGTAAAAAGTACCAGTAGAACTCGTTTCTGGCACCTTCCGCGGTGGAGTTGTGCATGGGGTGTGTTTGGAACATTTTGTCACCAGCCGAGACCAAAATTCAGCGATTCCCCATCTCAGCCCAGAAAGCAGGTAGAACAAGTTTTGTGGTGCCTTTCAGCTGCCTACCGGGGTAGTGTAAAAACTACTAAAAGAACTCCTTTCTGGCACCTTCCGCGGTGGAGTTGTGCATGGGGTGTGTTTGGAACATATTGTCACCAGCCGAGACCAAAATTCAGCCATTCCCCATCTCAGCCCAGAAAACAGGTAGAACAAGTTTTGTGGTGCCTTTCAGCTGCCTACCGGGGTAGTGTAAAATGTACCAGTAGAACTCGTTTCTGGCACTTTCCCCGGTGGAGTTGTGCATGGGGTGTGTTTGGAACATGTTGTCTCCAGCTGAGACCAAAATTCAGGCATTCCCCATCTCAGCCCAGAAAGCAGGTAGAACAAGTTTTGTGGTGCCTTTCAGCTGCCTACCGGGGTAGTGTAAAAACTACCAAGAGAACTCATTCTGGCACCTTCCGCGGTGGAGTTGTGCATGGCGTGTGTTTGGAACATTTTGTCAGCAGCCGAGACCAAAATACAGCCATTCCCCATCTCAGCCCAGAAAGCAGGTAGAACAACTTTTGTGGTGCCTTTCAGCTGTCTACCGGGGTAGTGTAAAAACTACCAAGAGAACTCGTTTCTGGCACCTTCCCCGGTGGAGTTGTGCATGGGGTGTGTTTGGAACATGTTGTCTCCAGCTGAGGCCAAAATTCAGCGTCTCCACATCTCAGCCCAGAAAGCAGGTAGAACAACTTTTGTGGTGCCTTTCAGCTGCCTACCGGGGTAGTGTAAAAACTACCAAGAGAACTCGTTTCTGGCACTTTCCCCGGTGGAGTTGTGCATGGCGTGTGTTTGGAACATTTTGTCAGCAGCCAAGTCCAAAATTTAGCGATTCCCCATCTCAGCCCAGAAAGCAGGTAGAACAACTTTTGTGGTGCCTTGCAGCTGTCTACCGGGGTAGTGTAAATACTACCAAGAGAACTCGTTTCTGGCACCTTCCGCGGTGGAGTTGTGCATGGGGTGTGTTTGGAACATTTTGTCACCAGCCGAGTCCAAAATTCAGCGATTCCCCATCTCAGCCCAGAAAGCAGGTAGAACAAGTTTTGTGGTGTCTTGTAGCTGTCTACTGGGGTAGTGTAAAAAGTACCAGTAGAACTCGTTTCTGGCACTTTCCCCGGTGGAGTTGTGCATGGGGTGTGTTTGGAACATTTTGTCAGGAGCCGAGACCAAAATTCAGCGATTCCCCATCTCAGCCCAGAAAGCAGGTAGAACAAGTTTTGTGGTGCCTTTCAGCTGCCTACCGGGGTAGTGTAAAAACTACAAAGAGAACTCGTTTCTGGCACCTTCCCCGGTGGAGTTGTGCATGGGGTGTGTTTGGAACATTTTGTCACCAGCCGAGACCAAAATACAGCCATTCCCCATCTCAGCCCAGAAAGCAGGTAGAACAACGTTTGTGGTGCAGTGTAAAAACTACTAAGAGAACTCCTTTCTGGCACCTTCCGCGGTGGAGTTGTGCATGGGGTGTGTTTGGAACATTTTGTCACCAGCTGAGGCCAAAATTCAGCGATTCCCCATGTCAGCCCAGAAAGAAGGTAGAACAAGTTTTGTGGTGCCTTTCAGCTGCCTACCGGGGTAGTGTAAAAAGTACCAGTAGAACTCCTTTCTGGCACCTTCCCCGGTGGAGTTGTGCATGGGGTGTGTTTGGAACATGTTGTCTCCAGCTGAGACCAAAATTCAGCGTCTCAACATCTCAGCCCAGAAAGCAGGTAGAACAACTTTTGTGGTGCCTTTCAGCTGTCTACCGGGGTAGTGTAAAAACTACCAACAGAACTCCTTTCTGGCACTTTCCCCGGTGGAGTTGGCATGGGGTGTGTTTGGAACATGTTGTCTCCAGCTGAGACCAAAATTCAGCGTCTCCACATCTCAGCCCAGAAAGCAGGTAGAACATCTTTTGTGGTGCCTTTCAGCTGCCTACCGGGGTAGTGTAAAAAGTACCAGTAGAACTCGTTTCTGGCACTTTCCCCGGTGGAGTTGTGCATGGGGTGTGTTTGGAACATTTTGTCAGGAGCCGAGACCAAAATTCAGCGGTTCCCCATCTCAGCCCAGAAAGCAGGTAGAACAACTTTTGTGGTGCCTTTCAGCTGTCTACCGGGGTAGTGTAAAAAGTACCAGTAGAACTCGTTTCTGGCACTTTCCCCGGTGGAGTTGTGCATGGGGTGTGTTTGGAACATTTTGTCACCAGCTGAGGCCAAAATTCAGCGATTCCCCATCTCAGCCCAGAAAGCAGGTAGAACAACTTTTGTGGTGCCTTTCAGCTGCCTACTGGGGTAGTGTAAAAACTACTAACAGAACTCGTTTCTGGCACCTTCGCCGGTGGAGTAGTGCATGGGGTGTGTTTGGAACATTTTGTCAGGAGCCGAGACCAAAATTCAGCCATTCCCCATCTCAGCCCAGAAAGCAGGTAGAACAAGTTTTGTGGTGCCTTGCAGCTGCCTACCGGGGTAGTGTAAAAAGTACCAGTAGAACTCGTTTCTGGCACTTTCCCCGGTGGAGTTGTGCATGGGGTGTGTTTGGAACATTTTGTCACCAGCCGAGACCAAAATATAGCCATTCCCCATCTCAGCCCAGAAAGCAGGTAGAACAAGTTTTGTGGTGCCTTTCAGCTGCCTACCGGGGTAGTGTAAAAAGTACCAGTAGAACTCGTTTCTGGCACCTTCCCCGGTGGAGTTGTGCATGGGGTGTGTTTGGAACATTTTGTCAGGAGCCGAGACCAAAATTCAGCGATTCCCCATCTCAGCCCAGAAAGCAGGTAGAACAAGTTTTGTGGTGCCTTTCAGCTGTCTACCGGGGTAGTGTAAAAACTACTAACAGAACTCGTTTCTGGCACCTTCCCCGGTGGAGTTGTGCATGGGGTGTGTTTGGAACATGTTGTCTCCAGCTGAGACCAAAATTCAGCCATTCCCCATCTCAGCCCAGAAAGCAGGTAGAACAAGTTTTGTGGTGACTTTCAGCTGCCTACCGGGGTAGTGTAAAAACTACCAAGAGAACTCGTTTCTGGCACCTTCCCCGGTGGAGTTGTGCATGGCTTGTGTTTGGAACATTTTGTCAGCAGCCGAGACCAAAATACAGCCATTCCCCATCTCAGCCCAGAAAGCAGGTAGAACATCTTTTGTGGTGCCTTTCAGCTGTCTACCGGGGTAGTGTAAAAACTACCAGGAGAACTCCTGTCTGGCACCTTCCGCGGTGGAGTTGTGCATGGGGTGTGTTTGGAACATTTTGTCACCAGCCGAGACCAAAATTCAGCCATTCCCCATCTCAGCCCAGAAAGCAGGTAGAACAACTTTTGTGGTGCCTTTCAGCTGTCTACCGGGGTAGTGTAAACACTACCCAAGAGAACTCGTTTCTGGCACCTTCCGCGGTGGAGTTGTGCATGGGGTGTGTTTGGAACATGTTGTCTCCAGCTGAGACCAAAATTCAGCGTCTCAACATCTCAGCCCAGAAAGCAGGTAGAACAACTTTTGTGGTGCCTTTCAGCTGCCTACCGGGGTAGTGTAAAAAGTACCAGTAGAACTCGTTTTTGGCACTTTCCCCGGTGGAGTTGTGCATGGGGTGTGTTTGGAACATTTTGTCAGGAGCCGAGACCAAAATTCAGCGATTCCCCATCTCAGCCCAGAAAGCAGGTAGAACAAGTTTTGTGGTGCCTTTCAGCTGTCTACCGGGGTAGTGTAAAAACTACCAACAGAACTCGTTTCTGGCACCTTCCCCGGTGGAGTTGTGCATGGGGTGTGTTTGGAACATATTGTCAGGAGCCGAGTCCAAAATTCAGCGGTTCCCCATCTCAGCCCAGAAAGCAGGTAGAACAAGTTTTGTGGTGTCTTGAAGCTGCCTACCGGGGTAGTGTAAAAAGTACCAGTAGAACTCCTTTCTGGCACTTTCCCCGGTGGAGTTGTGCATGGGGTGTGTTTGGAACATTTTGTCACCAGCCGAGACCAAAATACAGCCATTCCCCATCTCAGCCCAGAAAGCAGGTAGAACAAGTTTTGTGGTGCCTTTCAGCTGCCTACCGGGGTAGTGTAAACACTACCCAAGAGAACTCGTTTCTGGCACCTTTCCCGGTGGAGTTGTGCATGGGGTGTGTTTGGAACATTTTGTCAGGAGCCGAGACCAAAATTCAGCGATTCCCCATCTCAGCCCAGAAAGCAGGTAGAACAAGTTTTGTGGTGCCTTTCAGCTGCCTACCGGGGTAGTGTAAAAACTACTAAGAGAACTCGTTTCTGGCACCTTCCTCGGTGGAGTTGTGCATGGGGTGTGTTTGGAACATTTTGTCAGGAGCCGAGTCCAAAATTCATCGTTTCCCCATCTCAGCCCAGAAAGCAGGTAGAACAAGTTTTGTGGTGCCTTTCAGCTGCCTACCGGGGTAGTGTAAAAAGTACCAGTAGAACTCCTTTCTGGCACCTTCCGCGGTGGAGTTGTGCATGGGCTGTGTTTGGAACATGTTGTCTCCAGCTGAGACCAAAATTCAGGCATTCCCCATCTCAGCCCAGAAAGCAGGTAGAACAAGTTTTGTGGTGCCTTTCAGCTGCCTACCGGGGTAGTGTAAAAACTACCAAGAGAACTCGTTTCTGGCACCTTCCGCGGTGGAGTTGTGCATGGCGTGTGTTTGGAACATTTTGTCAGCAGCCGAGACCAAAATACAGCCATTCCCCATCTCAGCCCAGAAAGCAGGTAGAACAAGTTTTGTGGTGCCTTTCAGCTGTCTACCGGGGTAGTGTAAAAACTACCAAGAGAACTCGTTTCTGGCACCTTCCGCGGTGGAGTTGTGCATGGGGTGTGTTTGGAACATTTTGTCTCCCGCTGAGACCAAAATTCAGCGCTTCCCCATCTCAGCCCAGAAAGCAGGTAGAACAAGTTTTGTGGTGCCTTTCAGCTGTCTACCGGGGTAGTGTAAAAACTACTAACAGAACTCGTTTCTGGCACCTTCCCCGGTGGAGTTGTGCATGGGGTGTGTTTGGAACATGTTGTCTCCAGCTGAGGCCAAAATTCAGCGTCTCCACATCTCAGCCCAGAAAGCAGGTAGAATATCTTTTGTGGTGCCTTTCAGCTGCCTACCGGGGTAGTGTAAAAACTACCAAGAGAACTCGTTTCTGGCACCTTCCGCGGTGGAGTTGTGCATGGGGTGTGTTTGGAACATTTTGTCAGGAGCCGAGGCCAAAATTCAGCGATTCCCCATCTCAGCCCAGAAAGCAGGTAGAACAAGTTTTGTGGTGACTTTCAGCTGCCTACCGGGGTAGTGTAAAAACTACCAAGAGAACTCGTTTCTGGCACCTTCCCCGGTGGAGTTGTGCATGGCTTGTGTTTGGAACATTTTGTCAGCAGCCGAGACCAAAATACAGCCATTCCCCATCTCAGCCCAGAAAGCAGGTAGAACATCTTTTGTGGTGCCTTTCAGCTGTCTACCGGGGTAGTGTAAAAACTACCAGGAGAACTCCTGTCTGGCACCTTCCCCGGTGGAGTTGTGCATGGGGTGTGTTTGGAACATTTTGTCAGGAGCCGAGACCAAAATTCAGCCATTCCCCATCTCAGCCCAGAAAGCAGGTAGAAAAACTTTTGTGGTGCCTTTCAGCTGTCTACCGGGGTAGTGTAAACACTACCCAAGAGAACTCGTTTCTGGCACCTTCCGCGGTGGAGTTGTGCATGGGGTGTGTTTGGAACATGTTGTCTCCAGCTGAGACCAAAATTCAGCGTCTCAACATCTCAGCCCAGAAAGCAGGTAGAACAACTTTTGTGGTGCCTTTCAGCTGCCTACCGGGGTAGTGTAAAAAGTACCAGTAGAACTCGTTTTTGGCACTTTCCCCGGTGGAGTTGTGCATGGGGTGTGTTTGGAACATTTTGTCAGGAGCCGAGACCAAAATTCAGCGATTCCCCATCTCAGCCCAGAAAGCAGGTAGAACAAGTTTTGTGGTGCCTTTCAGCTGTCTACCGGGGTAGTGTAAAAACTACCAACAGAACTCGTTTCTGGCACCTTCCCCGGTGGAGTTGTGCATGGGGTGTGTTTGGAACATATTGTCAGGAGCCGAGGCCAAAATTCAGCGATTCCCCATCTCAGCCCAGAAAGCAGGTAGAACAAGTTTTGTGGTGTCTTGAAGCTGCCTACCGGGGTAGTGTAAAAAGTACCAGTAGAACTCCTTTCTGGCACTTTCCCCGGTGGAGTTGTGCATGGGGTGTGTTTGGAACATTTTGTCACCAGCCGAGACCAAAATACAGCCATTCCCCATCTCAGCCCAGAAAGCAGGTAGAACAAGTTTTGTGGTACCTTTCAGCTGCCTACCGGGGTAGTGTAAACACTACCCAAGAGAACTCGTTTCTGGCACCTTTCCCGGTGGAGTTGTGCATGGGGTGTGTTTGGAACATTTTGTCAGGAGCCGAGACCAAAATTCAGCGATTCCCCATCTCAGCCCAGAAAGCAGGTAGAACAAGTTTTGTGGTGCCTTTCAGCTGCCTACCGGGGTAGTGTAAAAACTACTAAGAGAACTCGTTTCTGGCACCTTCCCCGGTGGAGTTGTGCATGGGGTGTGTTTGGAACATTTTGTCAGGAGCCGAGTCCAAAATTCATCGTTTCCCCATCTCAGCCCAGAAAGCAGGTAGAACAAGTTTTGTGGTGCCTTTCAGCTGCCTACCGGGGTAGTGTAAAAAGTACCAGTAGAACTCCTTTCTGGCACCTTCCGCGGTGGAGTTGTGCATGGGGTGTGTTTGGAACATGTTGTCTCCAGCTGAGACCAAAATTCAGGCATTCCCCATCTCAGCCCAGAAAGCAGGTAGAACAAGTTTTGTGGTGCCTTTCAGCTGCCTACCGGGGTAGTGTAAAAACTACCAAGAGAACTCGTTTCTGGCACCTTCCGCGGTGGAGTTGTGCATGGCGTGTGTTTGGAACATTTTGTCAGCAGCCGAGACCAAAATACAGCCATTCCCCATCTCAGCCCAGAAAGCAGGTAGAACAAGTTTTGTGGTGCCTTTCAGCTGTCTACCGGGGTAGTGTAAAAACTACCAAGAGAACTCGTTTCTGGCACCTTCCGCGGTGGAGTTGTGCATGGGGTGTGTTTGGAACATTTTGTCTCCCGCTGAGACCAAAATTCAGCGATTCCCCATCTCAGCCCAGAAAGCAGGTAGAACAAGTTTTGTGGTGCCTTTCAGCTGTCTACCGGGGTAGTGTAAAAACTACTAACAGAACTCGTTTCTGGCACCTTCCCCGGTGGAGTTGTGCATGGGGTGTGTTTGGAACATGTTGTCTCCAGCTGAGGCCAAAATTCAGCGTCTCCACATCTCAGCCCAGAAAGCAGGTAGAATATCTTTTGTGGTGCCTTTCAGCTGCCTACCGGGGTAGTGTAAAAAGTACCAGTAGAACTCGTTTCTGGCACCTTCCCCGGTGGAGTTGTGCATGGGGTGTGTTTGGAACATTTTGTCAGGAGCCGAGGCCAAAATTCAGCGATTCCCCATCTCAGCCCAGAAAGCAGGTAGAACAAGTTTTGTGGTGCCTTTCAGCTGTCTACCGGGGTAGTGTAAAAAATACCAGTAGAACTCGTTTCTGGCACTTTCCCCGGTGGAGTTGTGCATGGGGTGTGTTTGGAACATTTTGTCAGGAGCCGAGGCCAAAATTCAGCCATTCCCCATCTCAGCCCAGAAAGCAGGTAGAACAACTTTTGTGGTGCCTTTCAGCTGCCTACCGGGGTAGTGTAAAAAGTACCAACAGAACTCGTTTCTGGCATTTTTCCCGGTGGAGTTGTGCATGGGGTGTGTTTGGAACATGTTGTCTCCAGCTGAGACCAAAATTCAGCCATTCCCCATCTCAGCCCAGAAAGCAGGTAGAACAAGTTTTGTGGTGCCTTTCAGCTGCCTACCGGGGTAGTGTAAAAACTACCAAGAGAACTCGTTTCTGGCACCTTCCGCGGTGGAGTTGTGCATGGCGTGTGTTTGGAACATTTTGTCAGCAGCCGAGACCAAAATACAGCCATTCCCCATCTCAGCCCAGAAAGCAGGTAGAACATCTTTTGTGGTGCCTTTCAGCTGCCTACCAGGGTAGTGTAAAAACTACCAACAGAACTCCTTTCTGGCACCTTCCGCGGTGGAGTTGTGCATGGGGTGTGTTTGGAACATTTTGTCAGGAGCCGAGACCAAAATTCAGCGATTCCCCATCTCAGCCGAGAAAGCAGGTAGAACAAGTTTTGTGGTGCCTTTCAGCTGTCTACCGGGGTAGTGTAAAAACTACTAAGTCAACTCCTTTCTGGCACTTTCCCCGGTGGAGTTGTGCATGGGGTGTGTTTGGAACATTTTGTCACCAGCCGAGACCAAAATACAGCCATTCCCCATCTCAGCCCAGAAAGCAGGTAGAACAAGTTTTGTGGTGCCTTGCAGCTGTCTACCGGGGTAGTGTAAAAACTACTAACAGAACTCGTTTCTGGCACTTTCCCCGGTGGAGTTGTGCATGGGGTGTGTTTGGAACATTTTGTCAGGAGCCGAGACCAAAATTCAGCCATTCCCCATCTCAGCCCAGAAAGCAGGTAGAACAACTTTTGTGGTGCCTTTCAGCTGTCTACCGGGGTAGTGTAAAAAGTACCAGTAGAACTCCTTTCTGGCACTTTCCCCGGTGGAGTTGGCATGGGGTGTGTTTGGAACATGTTGTCTCCAGCTGAGACCAAAATTCAGCGTCTCCACATCTCAGCCCAGAAAGCAGGTAGAACATCTTTTGTGGTGCCTTTCAGCTGCCTACCGGGGTAGTGTAAAAAGTACCAGTAGAACTCCTTTCTGGCACTTTCCCCGGTGGAGTTGTGCATGGGGTGTGTTTGGAACATTTTGTAACCAGCCGAGACCAAAATTCAGCGATTCCCCATCTCAGCCCAGAAAGCAGGTAGAACAAGTTTTGTGGTGCCTTGCAGCTGTCTACCGGGGTAGTGTAAAAACTACTAACAGAACTCGTTTCTGGCACCTTCCCCGGTGGAGTTGTGCATGGGGTGTGTTTGGAACATTTTGTCAGGAGCCGAGACCAAAATTCAGCCATTCCCCATCTCAGCCCAGAAAGCAGGTAGAACAACTTTTGTGGTGCCTTTCAGCTGTCTACCGGGGTAGTGTAAAAAGTACCAGTAGAACTCGTTTCTGGCACTTTCCCCGGTGGAGTTGTGCATGGGGTGTGTTTGGAACATATTGTCATGAGCCGAGTCCAAAATTCAGCGGTTCCCCATCTCAGCCCAGAAAGCAGGTAGAACA
Organism: Falco cherrug; assembly: GCF_023634085.1. Lineage (NCBI taxonomy): Eukaryota > Metazoa > Chordata > Aves > Falconiformes > Falconidae > Falco > Falco cherrug. The sequence goes on along the minus strand of NC_073707.1, from coordinate 1,893,273 downwards.
TCTTTTGTGGTGCCTTTCAGCTGCCTACCGGGGTAGTGTAAAAAGTACCAGTAGAACTCGTTTCTGGCACTTTCCCCGGTGGAGTTGTGCATGGGGTGTGTTTGGAACATTTTGTCAGGAGCCGAGACCAAAATTCAGCGATTCCCCATCTCAGCCCAGAAAGCAGGTAGAACAACTTTTGTGGTGCCTTTCAGCTGTCTACCGGGGTAGTGTAAAAAGTACCAGTAGAACTCGTTTTTGGCACTTTCCCCGGTGGAGTTGTGCATGGGGTGTGTTTGGAACATTTTGTCACCAGCTGAGGCCAAAATTCAGCGATTCCCCATCTCAGCCCAGAAAGCAGGTAGAACAACTTTTGTGGTGCCTTTCAGCTGCCTACTGGGGTAGTGTAAAAACTACTAACAGAACTCGTTTCTGGCACCTTCCCCGGTGGAGTTGTGCATGGGGTGTGTTTGGAACATTTTGTCAGGAGCCGAGACCAAAATTCAGCGGTTCCCCATCTCAGCCCAGAAAGCAGGTAGAACAACTTTTGTGGTGCCTTTCAGCTGCCTACCGGGGTAGTGTAAACACTACCCAAGAGAACTCGTTTCTGGCACCTTCCCCGGTGGAGTTGTGCATGGGGTGTGTTTGGAACATGTTGTCTCCAGCTGAGACCAAAATTCAGCGTCTCCACATCTCAGCCCAGAAAGCAGGTAGAACAACTTTTGTGGTGCCTTTCAGCTGCCTACCGGGGTAGTGTAAAAAGTACCAGTAGAACTCGTTTCTGGCACTTTCCCCCGTGGAGTTGTGCATGGGGTGTGTTTGGAACATTTTGTCAGGAGCCGAGACCAAAATTCAGCGATTCCCCATCTCAGCCCAGAAAGCAGGTAGAACAAGTTTTGTGGTGCCTTTCAGCTGTCTACCGGGGTAGTGTAAAAACTACCAACAGAACTCGTTTCTGGCACCTTCCCCGGTGGAGTTGTGCATGGGGTGTGTTTGGAACATTTTGTCACCAGCCGAGACCAAAATTCAGCCATTCCCCATCTCAGCCCAGAAAGCAGGTAGAACAAGTTTTGTGGTGTCTTGAAGCTGCCTACCGGGGTAGTGTAAAAAGTACCAGTAGAACTCCTTTCTGGCACTTTCCCCGGTGGAGTTGTGCATGGGGTGTGTTTGGAACATTTTGTCAGGAGCCGAGACCAAAATACAGCCATTCCCCATCTCAGCCCAGAAAGCAGGTAGAACAAGTTTTGTGGTGCCTTTCAGCTGCCTACCGGGGTAGTGTAAACACTACCCAAGAGAACTCGTTTCTGGCACCTTCCCCGGTGGAGTTGTGCATGGGGTGTGTTTGGAACATTTTGTCAGGAGCCGAGACCAAAATTCAGCGATTCCCCATCTCAGCCCAGAAAGCAGGTAGAACAACTTTTGTGGTGCCTTTCAGCTGTCTACCGGGGTAGTGTAAAAAGTACCAGTAGAACTCGTTTCTGGCACCTTCCCCGGTGGAGTTGTGCATGGGGTGTGTTTGGAACATTTTGTCACCAGCCGAGACCAAAATTCATCGTTTCCCCATCTCAGCCCAGAAAGCAGGTAGAACAAGTTTTGTGGTGCCTTTCAGCTGCCTACCGGGGTAGTGTAAAAAGTACCAGTAGAACTCGTTTCTGGCACCTTCCGCGGTGGAGTTGTGCATGGGGTGTGTTTGGAACATGTTGTCTCCAGCTGAGACCAAAATTCAGGCATTCCCCATCTCAGCCCAGAAAAAAGGTAGAACAAGTTTTGTGGTGCCTTTCAGCTGCCTACCGGGGTAGTGTAAAAAGTACCAGTAGAACTCGTTTCTGGCACCTTCCCCGGTGGAGTTGTGCATGGCGTGTGTTTGGAACATTTTGTCAGCAGCCGAGACCAAAATACAGCCATTCCCCATCTCAGCCCAGAAAGCAGGTAGAACAAGTTTTGTGGTGCCTTTCAGCTGTCTACCGGGGTAGTGTAAAAACTACTAACAGAACTCGTTTCTGGCACCTTCCCCGGTGGAGTTGTGCATGGGGTGTGTTTGGAACATGTTGTCTCCAGCTGAGACCAAAATTCAGCGTCTCCACATCTCAGCCCAGAAAGCAGGTAGAACATCTTTTGTGGTGCCTTTCAGCTGCCTACCGGGGTAGTGTAAAAAGTACCAGTAGAACTCGTTTCTGGCACTTTCCCCGGTGGAGTTGTGCATGGGGTGTGTTTGGAACATTTTGTCACCAGCCGAGTGCAAAATTCAGCGATTCCCCATCTCAGCCCAGAAAGCAGGTAGAACAAGTTTTGTGGTGCCTTTCAGCTGTCTACCGGGGTAGTGTAAAAAATACCAGTAGAACTCGTTTCTGGCACTTTCCCCGGTGGAGTTGTGCATGGGGTGTGTTTGGAACATTTTGTCAGGAGCCGAGGCCAAAATTCAGCCATTCCCCATCTCAGCCCAGAAAGCAGGTAGAACAACTTTTGTGGTGCCTTTCAGCTGCCTACCGGGGTAGTGTAAAAAGTACCAACAGAACTCGTTTCTGGCATTTTTCCCGGTGGAGTTGTGCATGGGGTGTGTTTGGAACATGTTGTCTCCAGCTGAGACCAAAATTCAGCCATTCCCCATCTCAGCCCAGAAAGCAGGTAGAACAAGTTTTGTGGTGCCTTTCAGCTGCCTACCGGGGTAGTGTAAACACTACCCAAGAGAACTCGTTTCTGGCACCTTCCGCGGTGGAGTTGTGCATGGGGTGTGTTTGGAACATTTTGTCACCAGCCGAGACCAAAATTCAGCGATTCCCCATCTCAGCCCAGAAAGCAGGTAGAACATCTTTTGTGGTGCCTTTCAGCTGCCTACCAGGGTAGTGTAAAAACTACCAACAGAACTCCTTTCTGGCACCTTCCGCGGTGGAGTTGTGCATGGGGTGTGTTTGGAACATTTTGTCAGGAGCCGAGACCAAAATTCAGCGATTCCCCATCTCAGCCGAGAAAGCAGGTAGAACAAGTTTTGTGGTGCCTTTCAGCTGTCTACCGGGGTAGTGTAAAAACTACTAAGTCAACTCCTTTCTGGCACTTTCCCCGGTGGAGTTGTGCATGGGGTGTGTTTGGAACATTTTGTCACCAGCCGAGACCAAAATACAGCCATTCCCCATCTCAGCCCAGAAAGCAGGTAGAACAAGTTTTGTGGTGCCTTTCAGCTGTCTACCGGGGTAGTGTAAAAAGTACCAGTAGAACTCGTTTCTGGCACTTTCCCCGGTGGAGTTGTGCATGGGGTGTGTTTGGAACATATTGTCATGAGCCGAGTCCAAAATTCAGCGGTTCCCCATCTCAGCCCAGAAAGCAGGTAGAACATCTTTTGTGGTGCCTTTCAGCTGCCTACCGGGGTAGTGTAAAAAGTACCAGTAGAACTCGTTTCTGGCACTTTCCCCGGTGGAGTTGTGCATGGGGTGTGTTTGGAACATTTTGTCAGGAGCCGAGACCAAAATTCAGCGATTCCCCATCTCAGCCCAGAAAGCAGGTAGAACAACTTTTGTGGTGCCTTTCAGCTGTCTACCGGGGTAGTGTAAAAAGTACCAGTAGAACTCGTTTTTGGCACTTTCCCCGGTGGAGTTGTGCATGGGGTGTGTTTGGAACATTTTGTCACCAGCTGAGGCCAAAATTCAGCGATTCCCCATCTCAGCCCAGAAAGCAGGTAGAACAACTTTTGTGGTGCCTTTCAGCTGCCTACTGGGGTAGTGTAAAAACTACTAACAGAACTCCTTTCTGGCACCTTCGCCGGTGGAGTTGTGCATGGGGTGTGTTTGGAACATTTTGTCAGGAGCCGAGACCAAAATTCAGCCATTCCCCATCTCAGCCCAGAAAGCAGGTAGAACAACTTTTGTGGTGCCTTTCAGCTGCCTACCGGGGTAGTGTAAACACTACCCAAGAGAACTCGTTTCTGGCACCTTCCCCGGTGGAGTTGTGCATGGGGTGTGTTTGGAACATGTTGTCTCCAGCTGAGACCAAAATTCAGCGATTCCCCATCTCAGCCCAGAAAGCAGGTAGAACAAGTTTTGTGGTGCCTTTCAGCTGTCTACCGGGGTAGTGTAAAAACTACCAACAGAACTCGTTTCTGGCACCTTCCCCGGTGGAGTTGTGCATGGGGTGTGTTTGGAACATTTTGTCACCAGCCGAGACCAAAATTCAGCCATTCCCCATCTCAGCCCAGAAAGCAGGTAGAACAAGTTTTGTGGTGTCTTGAAGCTGCCTACCGGGGTAGTGTAAAAAGTACCAGTAGAACTCCTTTCTGGCACTTTCCCCGGTGGAGTTGTGCATGGGGTGTGTTTGGAACATTTTGTCAGGAGCCGAGACCAAAATACAGCCATTCCCCATCTCAGCCCAGAAAGCAGGTAGAACAAGTTTTGTGGTGCCTTTCAGCTGCCTACCGGGGTAGTGTAAACACTACCCAAGAGAACTCGTTTCTGGCACCTTCCCCGGTGGAGTTGTGCATGGGGTGTGTTTGGAACATTTTGTCAGGAGCCGAGACCAAAATTCAGCGATTCCCCATCTCAGCCCAGAAAGCAGGTAGAACAACTTTTGTGGTGCCTTTCAGCTGCCTACCGGGGTAGTGTAAAAACTACTAAGAGAACTCGTTTCTGGCACCTTCCCCGGTGGAGTTGTGCATGGGGTGTGTTTGGAACATTTTGTCAGGAGCCGAGACCAAAATTCATCGTTTCCCCATCTCAGCCCAGAAAGCAGGTAGAACAAGTTTTGTGGTGCCTTTCAGCTGCCTACCGGGGTAGTGTAAAAAGTACCAGTAGAACTCGTTTCTGGCACCTTCCGCGGTGGAGTTGTGCATGGGGTGTGTTTGGAACATGTTGTCTCCAGCTGAGACCAAAATTCAGGCATTCCCCATCTCAGCCCAGAAAAAAGGTAGAACAAGTTTTGTGGTGCCTTTCAGCTGCCTACCGGGGTAGTGTAAAAAGTACCAGTAGAACTCGTTTCTGGCACCTTCCGCGGTGGAGTTGTGCATGGCGTGTGTTTGGAACATTTTGTCAGCAGCCGAGACCAAAATACAGCCATTCCCCATCTCAGCCCAGAAAGCAGGTAGAACAAGTTTTGTGGTGCCTTTCAGCTGTCTACCGGGGTAGTGTAAAAACTACTAACAGAACTCGTTTCTGGCACCTTCCCCGGTGGAGTTGTGCATGGGGTGTGTTTGGAACATGTTGTCTCCAGCTGAGGCCAAAATTCAGCGTCTCCACATCTCAGCCCAGAAAGCAGGTAGAACATCTTTTGTGGTGCCTTTCAGCTGCCTACCGGGGTAGTGTAAAAAGTACCAGTAGAACTCGTTTCTGGCACTTTCCCCGGTGGAGTTGTGCATGGGGTGTGTTTGGAACATTTTGTCACCAGCCGAGTGCAAAATTCAGCGATTCCCCATCTCAGCCCAGAAAGCAGGTAGAACAAGTTTTGTGGTGCCTTTCAGCTGTCTACCGGGGTAGTGTAAAAAATACCAGTAGAACTCGTTTCTGGCACTTTCCCCGGTGGAGTTGTGCATGGGGTGTGTTTGGAACATTTTGTCAGGAGCCGAGGCCAAAATTCAGCCATTCCCCATCTCAGCCCAGAAAGCAGGTAGAACAACTTTTGTGGTGCCTTTCAGCTGCCTACCGGGGTAGTGTAAAAAGTACCAACAGAACTCGTTTCTGGCATTTTTCCCGGTGGAGTTGTGCATGGGGTGTGTTTGGAACATGTTGTCTCCAGCTGAGACCAAAATTCAGCCATTCCCCATCTCAGCCCAGAAAGCAGGTAGAACAAGTTTTGTGGTGCCTTTCAGCTGCCTACCGGGGTAGTGTAAACACTACCCAAGAGAACTCGTTTCTGGCACCTTCCGCGGTGGAGTTGTGCATGGGGTGTGTTTGGAACATTTTGTCACCAGCCGAGACCAAAATTCAGCGATTCCCCATCTCAGCCCAGAAAGCAGGTAGAACATCTTTTGTGGTGCCTTTCAGCTGCCTACCAGGGTAGTGTAAAAACTACCAACAGAACTCCTTTCTGGCACCTTCCGCGGTGGAGTTGTGCATGGGGTGTGTTTGGAACATTTTGTCAGGAGCCGAGACCAAAATTCAGCGATTCCCCATCTCAGCCGAGAAAGCAGGTAGAACAAGTTTTGTGGTGCCTTTCAGCTGTCTACCGGGGTAGTGTAAAAACTACTAAGTCAACTCCTTTCTGGCACTTTCCCCGGTGGAGTTGTGCATGGGGTGTGTTTGGAACATTTTGTCACCAGCCGAGACCAAAATACAGCCATTCCCCATCTCAGCCCAGAAAGCAGGTAGAACAAGTTTTGTGGTGCCTTTCAGCTGTCTACCGGGGTAGTGTAAAAAGTACCAGTAGAACTCGTTTCTGGCACTTTCCCCGGTGGAGTTGTGCATGGGGTGTGTTTGGAACATATTGTCATGAGCCGAGTCCAAAATTCAGCGGTTCCCCATCTCAGCCCAGAAAGCAGGTAGAACATCTTTTGTGGTGCCTTTCAGCTGCCTACCGGGGTAGTGTAAAAAGTACCAGTAGAACTCGTTTCTGGCACTTTCCCCGGTGGAGTTGTGCATGGGGTGTGTTTGGAACATTTTGTCAGGAGCCGAGACCAAAATTCAGCGATTCCCCATCTCAGCCCAGAAAGCAGGTAGAACAACTTTTGTGGTGCCTTTCAGCTGTCTACCGGGGTAGTGTAAAAAGTACCAGTAGAACTCGTTTTTGGCACTTTCCCCGGTGGAGTTGTGCATGGGGTGTGTTTGGAACATTTTGTCACCAGCTGAGGCCAAAATTCAGCGATTCCCCATCTCAGCCCAGAAAGCAGGTAGAACAACTTTTGTGGTGCCTTTCAGCTGCCTACTGGGGTAGTGTAAAAACTACTAACAGAACTCCTTTCTGGCACCTTCGCCGGTGGAGTTGTGCATGGGGTGTGTTTGGAACATTTTGTCAGGAGCCGAGACCAAAATTCAGCCATTCCCCATCTCAGCCCAGAAAGCAGGTAGAACAACTTTTGTGGTGCCTTTCAGCTGCCTACCGGGGTAGTGTAAACACTACCCAAGAGAACTCGTTTCTGGCACCTTCCCCGGTGGAGTTGTGCATGGGGTGTGTTTGGAACATGTTGTCTCCAGCTGAGACCAAAATTCAGCGATTCCCCATCTCAGCCCAGAAAGCAGGTAGAACAAGTTTTGTGGTGCCTTTCAGCTGTCTACCGGGGTAGTGTAAAAACTACCAACAGAACTCGTTTCTGGCACCTTCCCCGGTGGAGTTGTGCATGGGGTGTGTTTGGAACATTTTGTCACCAGCCGAGACCAAAATTCAGCCATTCCCCATCTCAGCCCAGAAAGCAGGTAGAACAAGTTTTGTGGTGTCTTGAAGCTGCCTACCGGGGTAGTGTAAAAAGTACCAGTAGAACTCCTTTCTGGCACTTTCCCCGGTGGAGTTGTGCATGGGGTGTGTTTGGAACATTTTGTCAGGAGCCGAGACCAAAATACAGCCATTCCCCATCTCAGCCCAGAAAGCAGGTAGAACAAGTTTTGTGGTGCCTTTCAGCTGCCTACCGGGGTAGTGTAAACACTACCCAAGAGAACTCGTTTCTGGCACCTTCCCCGGTGGAGTTGTGCATGGGGTGTGTTTGGAACATTTTGTCAGGAGCCGAGACCAAAATTCAGCGATTCCCCATCTCAGCCCAGAAAGCAGGTAGAACAACTTTTGTGGTGCCTTTCAGCTGCCTACCGGGGTAGTGTAAAAACTACTAAGAGAACTCGTTTCTGGCACCTTCCCCGGTGGAGTTGTGCATGGGGTGTGTTTGGAACATTTTGTCAGGAGCCGAGACCAAAATTCATCGTTTCCCCATCTCAGCCCAGAAAGCAGGTAGAACAAGTTTTGTGGTGCCTTTCAGCTGCCTACCGGGGTAGTGTAAAAAGTACCAGTAGAACTCGTTTCTGGCACCTTCCGCGGTGGAGTTGTGCATGGGGTGTGTTTGGAACATGTTGTCTCCAGCTGAGACCAAAATTCAGGCATTCCCCATCTCAGCCCAGAAAAAAGGTAGAACAAGTTTTGTGGTGCCTTTCAGCTGCCTACCGGGGTAGTGTAAAAAGTACCAGTAGAACTCGTTTCTGGCACCTTCCGCGGTGGAGTTGTGCATGGCGTGTGTTTGGAACATTTTGTCAGCAGCCGAGACCAAAATACAGCCATTCCCCATCTCAGCCCAGAAAGCAGGTAGAACAAGTTTTGTGGTGCCTTTCAGCTGTCTACCGGGGTAGTGTAAAAACTACTAACAGAACTCGTTTCTGGCACCTTCCCCGGTGGAGTTGTGCATGGGGTGTGTTTGGAACATGTTGTCTCCAGCTGAGGCCAAAATTCAGCGTCTCCACATCTCAGCCCAGAAAGCAGGTAGAACATCTTTTGTGGTGCCTTTCAGCTGCCTACCGGGGTAGTGTAAAAAGTACCAGTAGAACTCGTTTCTGGCACTTTCCCCGGTGGAGTTGTGCATGGGGTGTGTTTGGAACATTTTGTCACCAGCCGAGTGCAAAATTCAGCGATTCCCCATCTCAGCCCAGAAAGCAGGTAGAACAAGTTTTGTGGTGCCTTTCAGCTGTCTACCGGGGTAGTGTAAAAAATACCAGTAGAACTCGTTTCTGGCACTTTCCCCGGTGGAGTTGTGCATGGGGTGTGTTTGGAACATTTTGTCAGGAGCCGAGGCCAAAATTCAGCCATTCCCCATCTCAGCCCAGAAAGCAGGTAGAACAACTTTTGTGGTGCCTTTCAGCTGCCTACCGGGGTAGTGTAAAAAGTACCAACAGAACTCGTTTCTGGCATTTTTCCCGGTGGAGTTGTGCATGGGGTGTGTTTGGAACATGTTGTCTCCAGCTGAGACCAAAATTCAGCCATTCCCCATCTCAGCCCAGAAAGCAGGTAGAACAAGTTTTGTGGTGCCTTTCAGCTGCCTACCGGGGTAGTGTAAACACTACCCAAGAGAACTCGTTTCTGGCACCTTCCGCGGTGGAGTTGTGCATGGGGTGTGTTTGGAACATTTTGTCACCAGCCGAGACCAAAATTCAGCGATTCCCCATCTCAGCCCAGAAAGCAGGTAGAACATCTTTTGTGGTGCCTTTCAGCTGCCTACCAGGGTAGTGTAAAAACTACCAACAGAACTCCTTTCTGGCACCTTCCGCGGTGGAGTTGTGCATGGGGTGTGTTTGGAACATTTTGTCAGGAGCCGAGACCAAAATTCAGCGATTCCCCATCTCAGCCGAGAAAGCAGGTAGAACAAGTTTTGTGGTGCCTTTCAGCTGTCTACCGGGGTAGTGTAAAAACTACTAAGTCAACTCCTTTCTGGCACTTTCCCCGGTGGAGTTGTGCATGGGGTGTGTTTGGAACATTTTGTCACCAGCCGAGACCAAAATACAGCCATTCCCCATCTCAGCCCAGAAAGCAGGTAGAACAAGTTTTGTGGTGCCTTTCAGCTGTCTACCGGGGTAGTGTAAAAAGTACCAGTAGAACTCGTTTCTGGCACTTTCCCCGGTGGAGTTGTGCATGGGGTGTGTTTGGAACATATTGTCATGAGCCGAGTCCAAAATTCAGCGGTTCCCCATCTCAGCCCAGAAAGCAGGTAGAACATCTTTTGTGGTGCCTTTCAGCTGCCTACCGGGGTAGTGTAAAAAGTACCAGTAGAACTCGTTTCTGGCACTTTCCCCGGTGGAGTTGTGCATGGGGTGTGTTTGGAACATTTTGTCAGGAGCCGAGACCAAAATTCAGCGATTCCCCATCTCAGCCCAGAAAGCAGGTAGAACAACTTTTGTGGTGCCTTTCAGCTGTCTACCGGGGTAGTGTAAAAAGTACCAGTAGAACTCGTTTTTGGCACTTTCCCCGGTGGAGTTGTGCATGGGGTGTGTTTGGAACATTTTGTCACCAGCTGAGGCCAAAATTCAGCGATTCCCCATCTCAGCCCAGAAAGCAGGTAGAACAACTTTTGTGGTGCCTTTCAGCTGCCTACTGGGGTAGTGTAAAAACTACTAACAGAACTCCTTTCTGGCACCTTCGCCGGTGGAGTTGTGCATGGGGTGTGTTTGGAACATTTTGTCAGGAGCCGAGACCAAAATTCAGCCATTCCCCATCTCAGCCCAGAAAGCAGGTAGAACAACTTTTGTGGTGCCTTTCAGCTGCCTACCGGGGTAGTGTAAACACTACCCAAGAGAACTCGTTTCTGGCACCTTCCCCGGTGGAGTTGTGCATGGGGTGTGTTTGGAACATGTTGTCTCCAGCTGAGACCAAAATTCAGCGATTCCCCATCTCAGCCCAGAAAGCAGGTAGAACAAGTTTTGTGGTGCCTTTCAGCTGTCTACCGGGGTAGTGTAAAAACTACCAACAGAACTCGTTTCTGGCACCTTCCCCGGTGGAGTTGTGCATGGGGTGTGTTTGGAACATTTTGTCACCAGCCGAGACCAAAATTCAGCCATTCCCCATCTCAGCCCAGAAAGCAGGTAGAACAAGTTTTGTGGTGTCTTGAAGCTGCCTACCGGGGTAGTGTAAAAAGTACCAGTAGAACTCCTTTCTGGCACTTTCCCCGGTGGAGTTGTGCATGGGGTGTGTTTGGAACATTTTGTCAGGAGCCGAGACCAAAATACAGCCATTCCCCATCTCAGCCCAGAAAGCAGGTAGAACAAGTTTTGTGGTGCCTTTCAGCTGCCTACCGGGGTAGTGTAAACACTACCCAAGAGAACTCGTTTCTGGCACCTTCCCCGGTGGAGTTGTGCATGGGGTGTGTTTGGAACATTTTGTCAGGAGCCGAGACCAAAATTCAGCGATTCCCCATCTCAGCCCAGAAAGCAGGTAGAACAACTTTTGTGGTGCCTTTCAGCTGCCTACCGGGGTAGTGTAAAAACTACTAAGAGAACTCGTTTCTGGCACCTTCCCCGGTGGAGTTGTGCATGGGGTGTGTTTGGAACATTTTGTCAGGAGCCGAGACCAAAATTCATCGTTTCCCCATCTCAGCCCAGAAAGCAGGTAGAACAAGTTTTGTGGTGCCTTTCAGCTGCCTACCGGGGTAGTGTAAAAAGTACCAGTAGAACTCGTTTCTGGCACCTTCCGCGGTGGAGTTGTGCATGGGGTGTGTTTGGAACATGTTGTCTCCAGCTGAGACCAAAATTCAGGCATTCCCCATCTCAGCCCAGAAAAAAGGTAGAACAAGTTTTGTGGTGCCTTTCAGCTGCCTACCGGGGTAGTGTAAAAAGTACCAGTAGAACTCGTTTCTGGCACCTTCCGCGGTGGAGTTGTGCATGGCGTGTGTTTGGAACATTTTGTCAGCAGCCGAGACCAAAATACAGCCATTCCCCATCTCAGCCCAGAAAGCAGGTAGAACAAGTTTTGTGGTGCCTTTCAGCTGTCTACCGGGGTAGTGTAAAAACTACTAACAGAACTCGTTTCTGGCACCTTCCCCGGTGGAGTTGTGCATGGGGTGTGTTTGGAACATGTTGTCTCCAGCTGAGGCCAAAATTCAGCGTCTCCACATCTCAGCCCAGAAAGCAGGTAGAACATCTTTTGTGGTGCCTTTCAGCTGCCTACCGGGGTAGTGTAAAAAGTACCAGTAGAACTCGTTTCTGGCACTTTCCCCGGTGGAGTTGTGCATGGGGTGTGTTTGGAACATTTTGTCACCAGCCGAGTGCAAAATTCAGCGATTCCCCATCTCAGCCCAGAAAGCAGGTAGAACAAGTTTTGTGGTGCCTTTCAGCTGTCTACCGGGGTAGTGTAAAAAATACCAGTAGAACTCGTTTCTGGCACTTTCCCCGGTGGAGTTGTGCATGGGGTGTGTTTGGAACATTTTGTCAGGAGCCGAGGCCAAAATTCAGCCATTCCCCATCTCAGCCCAGAAAGCAGGTAGAACAACTTTTGTGGTGCCTTTCAGCTGCCTACCGGGGTAGTGTAAAAAATACCAGTAGAACTCGTTTCTGGCACTTTCCCCGGTGGAGTTGTGCATGGGGTGTGTTTGGAACATTTTGTCAGGAGCCGAGGCCAAAATTCAGCCATTCCCCATCTCAGCCCAGAAAGCAGGTAGAACAACTTTTGTGGTGCCTTTCAGCTGCCTACCGGGGTAGTGTAAAAAGTACCAACAGAACTCGTTTCTGGCATTTTTCCCGGTGGAGTTGTGCATGGGGTGTGTTTGGAACATGTTGTCTCCAGCTGAGACCAAAATTCAGCCATTCCCCATCTCAGCCCAGAAAGCAGGTAGAACAAGTTTTGTGGTGCCTTTCAGCTGCCTACCGGGGTAGTGTAAACACTACCCAAGAGAACTCGTTTCTGGCACCTTCCGCGGTGGAGTTGTGCATGGGGTGTGTTTGGAACATTTTGTCACCAGCCGAGACCAAAATTCAGCGATTCCCCATCTCAGCCCAGAAAGCAGGGTAGAACATCTTTTGTGGTGCCTTTCAGCTGACTACCGGGGTAGTGTAAAAAGTACCAACAGAACTCCTTTCTGGCACCTTCCGCGGTGGAGTTGTGCATGGGGTGTGTTTGGAACATTTTGTCAGGAGCCGAGACCAAAATTCAGCGATTCCCCATCTCAGCCGAGAAAGCAGGTAGAACAAGTTTTGTGGTGCCTTTCAGCTGTCTACCGGGGTAGTGTAAAAACTACTAAGTCAACTCCTTTCTGGCACTTTCCCCGGTGGAGTTGTGCATGGGGTGTGTTTGGAACATTTTGTCACCAGCCGAGACCAAAATACAGCCATTCCCCATCTCAGCCCAGAAAGCAGGTAGAACAAGTTTTGTGGTGCCTTGCAGCTGTCTACCGGGGTAGTGTAAAAACTACTAACAGAACTCGTTTCTGGCACTTTCCCCGGTGGAGTTGTGCATGGGGTGTGTTTGGAACATTTTGTCAGGAGCCGAGACCAAAATTCAGCCATTCCCCATCTCAGCCCAGAAAGCAGGTAGAACAACTTTTGTGGTGCCTTTCAGCTGTCTACCGGGGTAGTGTAAAAACTACCAACAGAACTCCTTTCTGGCACTTTTCCCCGGTGGAGTTGGCATGGGGTGTGTTTGGAACATGTTGTCTCCAGCTGAGACCAAAATTCAGCGTCTCCACATCTCAGCCCAGAAAGCAGGTAGAAACATCTTTTGTGGTGCCTTTCAGCTGCCTACCGGGGTAGTGTAAAAAGTACCAGTAGAACTCGTTTTTGGCACTTTCCCCGGTGGAGTTGTGCATGGGGTGTGTTTGGAACATTTTGTCACCAGCCGAGTGCAAAATTCAGCGATTCCCCATCTCAGCCCAGAAAGCAGGTAGAACAAGTTTTGTGGTGCCTTGCAGCTGTCTACCGGGGTAGTGTAAAAACTACTAACAGAACTCGTTTCTGGCACCTTCCCCGGTGGAGTTGTGCATGGGGTGTGTTTGGAACATTTTGTCAGGAGCCGAGACCAAAATTCAGCCATTCCCCATCTCAGCCCAGAAAGCAGGTAGAACAACTTTTGTGGTGCCTTTCAGCTGTCTACCGGGGTAGTGTAAAAAGTACCAGTAGAACTCGTTTCTGGCACTTTCCCCGGTGGAGTTGTGCATGGGGTGTGTTTGGAACATATTGTCATGAGCCGAGTCCAAAATTCAGCGGTTCCCCATCTCAGCCCAGAAAGCAGGTAGAACATCTTTTGTGGTGCCTTTCAGCTGCCTACCGGGGTAGTGTAAAAAGTACCAGTAGAACTCGTTTCTGGCACTTTCCCCGGTGGAGTTGTGCATGGGGTGTGTTTGGAACATTTTGTCACCAGCTGAGGCCAAAATTCAGCGATTCCCCATCTCAGCCCAGAAAGCAGGTAGAACAACTTTTGTGGTGCCTTTCAGCTGCCTACTGGGGTAGTGTAAAAACTACTAACAGAACTCGTTTCTGGCACCTTCGCCGGTGGAGTTGTGCATGGGGTGTGTTTGGAACATTTTGTCAGGAGCCGAGACCAAAATTCAGCCATTCCCCATCTCAGCCCAGAAAGCAGGTAGAACAACTTTTGTGGTGCCTTTCAGCTGCCTACCGGGGTAGTGTAAACACTACCCAAGAGAACTCGTTTCTGGCACCTTCCCCGGTGGAGTTGTGCATGGGGTGTGTTTGGAACATGTTGTCTCCAGCTGAGACCAAAATTCAGCGTCTCCACATCTCAGCCCAGAAAGCAGGTAGAACAACTTTTGTGGTGCCTTTCAGCTGCCTACCGGGGTAGTGTAAAAAGTACCAGTAGAACTCGTTTCTGGCACTTTCCCCCGTGGAGTTGTGCATGGGGTGTGTTTGGAACATTTTGTCAGGAGCCGAGACCAAAATTCAGCGATTCCCCATCTCAGCCCAGAAAGCAGGTAGAACAAGTTTTGTGGTGCCTTTCAGCTGTCTACCGGGGTAGTGTAAAAACTACCAACAGAACTCGTTTCTGGCACCTTCCCCGGTGGAGTTGTGCATGGGGTGTGTTTGGAACATTTTGTCACCAGCCGAGACCAAAATTCAGCCATTCCCCATCTCAGCCCAGAAAGCAGGTAGAACAAGTTTTGTGGTGTCTTGAAGCTGCCTACCGGGGTAGTGTAAAAAGTACCAGTAGAACTCCTTTCTGGCACTTTCCCCGGTGGAGTTGTGCATGGGGTGTGTTTGGAACATTTTGTCAGGAGCCGAGACCAAAATACAGCCATTCCCCATCTCAGCCCAGAAAGCAGGTAGAACAAGTTTTGTGGTGCCTTTCAGCTGCCTACCGGGGTAGTGTAAACACTACCCAAGAGAACTCGTTTCTGGCACCTTTCCCGGTGGAGTTGTGCATGGGGTGTGTTTGGAACATTTTGTCAGGAGCCGAGACCAAAATTCAGCGATTCCCCATCTCAGCCCAGAAAGCAGGTAGAACAACTTTTGTGGTGCCTTTCAGCTGCCTACCGGGGTAGTGTAAAAACTACTAAGAGAACTCGTTTCTGGCACCTTCCCCGGTGGAGTTGTGCATGGGGTGTGTTTGGAACATTTTGTCAGGAGCCGAGACCAAAATTCATCGTTTCCCCATCTCAGCCCAGAAAGCAGGTAGAACAAGTTTTGTGGTGCCTTTCAGCTGCCTACCGGGGTAGTGTAAAAAGTACCAGTAGAACTCGTTTCTGGCACCTTCCGCGGTGGAGTTGTGCATGGGGTGTGTTTGGAACATGTTGTCTCCAGCTGAGACCAAAATTCAGGCATTCCCCATCTCAGCCCAGAAAAAAGGTAGAACAAGTTTTGTGGTGCCTTTCAGCTGCCTACCGGGGTAGTGTAAAAAGTACCAGTAGAACTCGTTTCTGGCACCTTCCCCGGTGGAGTTGTGCATGGCGTGTGTTTGGAACATTTTGTCAGCAGCCGAGACCAAAATACAGCCATTCCCCATCTCAGCCCAGAAAGCAGGTAGAACAAGTTTTGTGGTGCCTTTCAGCTGTCTACCGGGGTAGTGTAAAAACTACTAACAGAACTCGTTTCTGGCACCTTCCCCGGTGGAGTTGTGCATGGGGTGTGTTTGGAACATGTTGTCTCCAGCTGAGGCCAAAATTCAGCGTCTCCACATCTCAGCCCAGAAAGCAGGTAGAACATCTTTTGTGGTGCCTTTCAGCTGCCTACCGGGGTAGTGTAAAAAGTACCAGTAGAACTCGTTTCTGGCACTTTCCCCGGTGGAGTTGTGCATGGGGTGTGTTTGGAACATTTTGTCACCAGCCGAGTGCAAAATTCAGCGATTCCCCATCTCAGCCCAGAAAGCAGGTAGAACAAGTTTTGTGGTGCCTTTCAGCTGTCTACCGGGGTAGTGTAAAAAATACCAGTAGAACTCGTTTCTGGCACTTTCCCCGGTGGAGTTGTGCATGGGGTGTGTTTGGAACATTTTGTCAGGAGCCGAGGCCAAAATTCAGCCATTCCCCATCTCAGCCCAGAAAGCAGGTAGAACAACTTTTGTGGTGCCTTTCAGCTGCCTACCGGGGTAGTGTAAAAAGTACCAACAGAACTCGTTTCTGGCATTTTTCCCGGTGGAGTTGTGCATGGGGTGTGTTTGGAACATGTTGTCTCCAGCTGAGACCAAAATTCAGCCATTCCCCATCTCAGCCCATAAAGCAGGTAGAACAAGTTTTGTGGTGCCTTTCAGCTGCCTACCGGGGTAGTGTAAACACTACCCAAGAGAACTCGTTTCTGGCACCTTCCGCGGTGGAGTTGTGCATGGGGTGTGTTTGGAACATTTTGTCACCAGCCGAGACCAAAATTCAGCGCTTCCCCATCTCAGCCCAGAAAGCAGGTAGAACATCTTTTGTGGTGCCTTTCAGCTGCCTACCGGGGTAGTGTAAAAACTACCAACAGAACTCCTTTCTGGCACCTTCCGCGGTGGAGTTGTGCATGGGGTGTGTTTGGAACACTTTGTCAGGAGCCGAGACCAAAATTCAGACATTCCCCATCTCAGCCCAGAAAGCAGGTAGAACAACTTTTGTGGTGCCTTTCAGCTGTCTACCGGGGTAGTGTAAAAACTACTAAGTCAACTCCTTTCTGGCACTTTCCCCGGTGGAGTTGTGCATGGGGTGTGTTTGGAACATTTTGTCACCAGCCGAGACCAAAATACAGCCATTCCCCATCTCAGCCCAGAAAGCAGGTAGAACAAGTTTTGTGGTGCCTTGCAGCTGTCTACCGGGGTAGTGTAAAAACTACTAACAGAACTCGTTTCTGGCACCTTCCCCGGTGGAGTTGTGCATGGGGTGTGTTTGGAACATTTTGTCAGGAGCCGAGACCAAAATTCAGCCATTCCCCATCTCAGCCCAGAAAGCAGGTAGAACAAGTTTTGTGGTGCCTTTCAGCTGTCTACCGGGGTAGTGTAAAAAGTACCAGTAGAACTCGTTTTTGGCACTTTCCCCGGTGGAGTTGTGCATGGGGTGTGTTTGGAACATTTTGTCAGGAGCCGAGACCAAAATTCAGCGGTTCCCCATCTCAGCCCAGAAAGCAGGTAGAACAAGTTTTGTGGTGCCTTTCAGCTGCCTACCGGGGTAGTGTAAAAAGTACCAGTAGAACTCGTTTCTGGCACTTTCCCCGGTGGAGTTGTGCATGGGGTGTGTTTGGAACATTTTGTCAGGAGCCGAGACCAAAATTCAGCGATTCCCCATCTCAGCCCAGAAAGCAGGTAGAACAACTTTTGTGGTGCCTTTCAGCTGCCTACCGGGGTACTGTAAAAACTACCAACAGAACTCGTTTCTGGCACTTTCCCCGGTGGAGTTGTGCATGGGGTGTGTTTGGAACATTTTGTCACCAGCCGAGACCAAAATTCAGCGATTCCGCATCTCAGCCCAGAAAGCAGGTAGAACAACTTTTGTGGTGCCTTTCAGCTGCCTACCGGGGTAGTGTAAAAACTACTAACAGAACTCGTTTCTGGCACTTTCCCCGGTGGAGTTGTGCATGGGGTGTGTTTGGAACATTTTGTCTCCAGTTGAGACCAAAATTCAGCGTTTCCCCATCTCAGCCCAGAAAGCAGGTAGAACAAGTTTTGTGGTGCCTTTCAGCTGCCTACCGGGGTAGTGTAAAAAGTACCAGTAGAACTCGTTTCTGGCACCTTCCCCGGTGGAGTTGTGCATGGGGTGTGTTTGGAACATGTTGTCTCCCGCTGAGACCAAAATTCAGCGTCTCCACATCTCAGCCCAGAAAGCAGGTAGAACAAGTTTTGTGGTGCCTTTCAGCTGCCTACCGGGGTAGTGTAAAAACTACAAAGAGAACTCGTTTCTGGCACCTTCCCCGGGTGGAGTTGTGCATGGGGTGTGTTTGGAACATTTTGTCATGAGCCGAGACCAAAATTCAGCGGTTCCCAATCTCAGCCCAGAAAGCAGGTAGAACAACGTTTGTGGTGCAGTGTAAAAACTACTAAGAGAACTCCTTTCTGGCACCTTCCGCGGTGGAGTTGTGCATGGGGTGTGTTTGGAACATTTTGTCACCAGCTGAGACCAAAATTCAGCGATTCCCCATCTCAGCCCAGAAAGAAGGTAGAACAAGTTTTGTGGTGCCTTTCAGCTGCCTACCGGGGTAGTGTAAAAAGTACCAGTAGAACTCCTTTCTGGCACCTTCCCCGGTGGAGTTGTGCATGGGGTGTGTTTGGAACATGTTGTCTCCAGCTGAGACCAAAATTCAGCGTCTCCACATCTCAGCCCAGAAAGCAGGTAGAACAACTTTTGTGGTGCCTTTCAGCTGTCTACCGGGGTAGTGTAAAAACTACCAACAGAACTCCTTTCTGGCACTTTCCCCGGTGGAGTTGGCATGGGGTGTGTTTGGAACATGTTGTCTCCAGCTGAGACCAAAATTCAGCGTCTCCACATCTCAGCCCAGAAAGCAGGTAGAACATCTTTTGTGGTGCCTTTCAGCTGTCTACCGGGGTAGTGTAAAAAGTACCAGTAGAACTCGTTTCTGGCACTTTCCCCGGTGGAGTTGTGCATGGGGTGTGTTTGGAACATGTTGTCAGGAGCCGAGACCAAAATTCAGCGATTCCGCATCTCAGCCCAGAAAGCAGGTAGAACAAGTTTTGTGGTGCCTTTCAGCTGCCTACTGGGGTAGTGTAAAAACTACTAACAGAACTCGTTTCTGGCACCTTCGCCGGTGGAGTTGTGCATGGGGTGTGTTTGGAACATTTTGTCAGGAGCCAAGACCAAAATTCAGCCATTCCCCATCTCAGCCCAGAAAGCAGGTAGAACAAGTTTTGTGGTGCCTTTCAGCTGCCTACCGGGGTAGTGTAAAAAGTACCAGTAGAACTCGTTTCTGGCACTTTCCCCGGTGGAGTTGTGCATGGGGTGTGTTTGGAACATTTTGTCAGGAGCCGAGGCCAAAATTCAGCGATTCCCCATCTCAGTCCAGAAAGCAGGTAGAACATCTTTTGTGGTGCCTTTCAGCTGCCTACCGGGGTAGTGTAAAAAGTACCAGTAGAACTCTTTTCTGGCACCTTCCGCGGTGGAGTTGTGCATGGGGTGTGTTTGGAACATTTTGTCAGGAGCCGAGACCAAAATTCAGCGATTCCCCATCTCAGCCGAGAAAGCAGGTAGAACAAGTTTTGTGGTGCCTTTCAGCTGTCTACCGGGGTAGTGTAAAAACTACTAACAGAACTCGTTTCTGGCACCTTCCCCGGTGGAGTTGTGCATGGGGTGTGTTTGGAACATTTTGTCACCAGCTGAGACCAAAATTCAGCCATTCCCCATCTCAGCCCAGAAAGAAGGTAGAACAAGTTTTGTGGTGCCTTTCAGCTGCCTACCGGGGTAGTGTAAAAAGTACCAGTAGAACTCCTTTCTGGCACTTTCCCCGGTGGAGTTGGCATGGGGTGTGTTTGGAACATGTTGTCTCCAGCTGAGACCAAAATTCAGCGTCTCCACATCTCAGCCCAGAAAGCAGGTAGAACATCTTTTGTGGTGCCTTTCAGCTGCCTACCGGGGTAGTGTAAAAAGTACCAGTAGAACTCGTTTCTGGCACTTTCCCCGGTGGAGTTGTGCATGGGGTGTGTTTGGAACATTTTGTCACCAGCCAAGACCAAAATACAGCCATTCCCCATCTCAGCCCAGAAAGCAGGTAGAACAAGTTTTGTGGTGCCTTGCAGCTGTCTACCGGGGTAGTGTAAAAACTACTAACAGAACTCGTTTCTGGCACCTTCCCCGGTGGAGTTGTGCATGGGGTGTGTTTGGAACATTTTGTCAGGAGCCGAGACCAAAATTCAGCCATTCCCCATCTCAGCCCAGAAAGCAGGTAGAACAACTTTTGTGGTGCCTTTCAGCTGTCTACCGGGGTAGTGTAAAAAGTACCAGTAGAACTCGTTTCTGGCACTTTCCCCGGTGGAGTTGTGCATGGGGTGTGTTTGGAACATATTGTCATGAGCCGAGTCCAAAATTCAGCGGTTCCCCATCTCAGCCCAGAAAGCAGGTAGAACATCTTTTGTGGTGCCTTTCAGCTGCCTACCGGGGTAGTGTAAAAAGTACCAAGAGAACTCGTTTCTGGCACTTTCCCCGGTGGAGTTGTGCATGGGGTGTGTTTGGAACATTTTGTCAGGAGCCGAGACCAAAATTCAGCCATTCCCCATCTCAGCCCAGAAAGCAGGTAGAACAAGTTTTGTGGTGTCTTGAAGCTGCCTACCGGGGTAGTGTAAAAAGTACCAGTAGAACTCCTTTGTGGCACTTTCCCCGGTGGAGTTGTGCATGGGGTGTGTTTGGAACATTTTGTCAGCAGCCGAGACCAAAATACAGCCATTCCCCATCTCAGCCCAGAAAGCAGGTAGAACAAGTTTTGTGGTGCCTTTCAGCTGCCTACCGGGGTAGTGTAAACACTACCCAAGAGAACTCGTTTCTGGCACCTTTCCCGGTGGAGTTGTGCATGGGGTGTGTTTGGAACATTTTGTCAGGAGCCGAGACCAAAATTCAGCGATTCCCCATCTCAGCCCAGAAAGCAGGTAGAACAACTTTTGTGGTGCCTTTCAGCTGCCTACCGGGGTAGTGTAAAAACTACTAAGAGAACGCGTTTCTGGCACCTTCCCCGGTGGAGTTGTGCATGGGGTGTGTTTGGAACATTTTGTCAGGAGCCGAGTCCAAAATTCAGCCATTCCCCATCTCAGCCCAGAAAGCAGGTAGAACAAGTTTTGTGGTGCCTTTCAGCTGCCTACCGGGGTAGTGTAAAAAGTACCAGTAGAACTCGTTTCTGGCACCTTCCGCGGTGGAGTTGTGCATGGGGTGTGTTTGGAACATTTTGTCACCAGCCGAGACCAAAATTCAGCGATTCCCCATCTCAGCCCAGAAAGCAGGTAGAACAAGTTTTGTGGTGCCTTTCAGCTGCCTACCGGGGTAGTGTAAAAACTACTAAAAGAACTCCTTTCTGGCACCTTCCGCGGTGGAGTTGTGCATGGGGTGTGTTTGGAACATTTTGTCACCAGCCGAGACCAAAATTCAGCGATTCCCCATCTCAGCCCAGAAAGCAGGTAGAACAAGTTTTGTGGTGCCTTTCAGCTGCCTACCGGGGTAGTGTAAAAACTACTAAAAGAACTCCTTTCTGGCACCTTCCGCGGTGGAGTTGTGCATGGGGTGTGTTTGGAACATTTTGTCACCAGCCGAGACCAAAATTCAGCGATTCCCCATCTCAGCCCAGAAAGCAGGTAGAACAAGTTTTGTGGTGCCTTTCAGCTGCCTACCGGAGTAGTGTAAAATGTACCAGTAGAACTCGTTTCTGGTACTTTCCCCGGTGGAGTTGTGCATGGGGTGTGTTTGGAACATGTTGTCTCCAGCTGAGACCAAAATTCAGGCATTCCCCATCTCAGCCCAGAAAGCAGGTAGAACAAGTTTTGTGGTGCCTTTCAGCTGCCTACCGTGGTAGTGTAAAAACTACCAAGAGAACTCGTTTCTGGCACCTTCCGTGGTGGAGTTGTGCATGGCGTGTGTTTGGAACATTTTGTCAGCAGCCGAGACCAAAATACAGCCATTCCCCATCTCAGCCCAGAAAGCAGGTAGAACAAGTTTTGTGGTGCCTTTCAGCTGTCTACCGGGGTAGTGTAAAAACTACCAAGAGAACTCGTTTCTGGCACCTTCCCCGGTGGAGTTGTGCATGGGGTGTGTTTGGAACATTTTGTCACCAGCCGAGACCAAAATTCAGCGATTCCCCATCTCAGCCCAGAAAGCAGGTAGAACAAGTTTTGTGGTGCCTTTCAACTGTCTACTGGGGTAGTGTAAAAAGTACCAACAGAACTCCTTTCTGGCACTTTCCCCGGTGGAGTTGTGCATGGCGTGTGTTTGGAACATTTTGTCAGCAGCCGAGACCAAAATTCAGCGATTCCCCATCTCAGCCCAGAAAGCAGGTAGAACAAGTTTTGTGGTGCCTTTCAGCTGCCTACCGGGGTAGTGTAAAAACTACTAAGAGAACTCGTTTCTGGCACCTTCCCCGGTGGAGTTGTGCATGGGGTGTGTTTGGAACATTTTGTCAGGAGCCGAGTCCAAAATTCATCGTTTCCCCATCTCAGCCCAGAAAGCAGGTAGAACAAGTTTTGTGGTGCCTTTCAGCTGCCTACCGTGGTAGTGTAAAAACTACCAAGAGAACTCGTTTCTGGCACCTTCCGTGGTGGAGTTGTGCATGGCGTGTGTTTGGAACATTTTGTCAGCAGCCGAGACCAAAATACAGCCATTCCCCATCTCAGCCCAGAAAGCAGGTAGAACAAGTTTTGTGGTGCCTTTCAGCTGTCTACCGGGGTAGTGTAAAAACTACCAAGAGAACTCGTTTCTGGCACCTTCCCCGGTGGAGTTGTGCATGGGGTGTGTTTGGAACATTTTGTCACCAGCCGAGACCAAAATTCAGCGATTCCCCATCTCAGCCCAGAAAGCAGGTAGAACAAGTTTTGTGGTGCCTTTCAACTGTCTACTGGGGTAGTGTAAAAAGTACCAACAGAACTCCTTTCTGGCACTTTCCCCGGTGGAGTTGTGCATGGCGTGTGTTTGGAACATTTTGTCAGCAGCCGAGACCAAAATTCAGCGATTCCCCATCTCAGCCCAGAAAGCAGGTAGAACAAGTTTTGTGGTGCCTTTCAGCTGCCTACCGGGGTAGTGTAAAAACTACTAAGAGAACTCGTTTCTGGCACCTTCCCCGGTGGAGTTGTGCATGGGGTGTGTTTGGAACATTTTGTCAGGAGCCGAGTCCAAAATTCATCGTTTCCCCATCTCAGCCCAGAAAGCAGGTAGAACAAGTTTTGTGGTGCCTTTCAGCTGTCTACCGGGGTAGTGTAAAAAGTACCAGTAGAACTCGTTTCTGGCACTTTCCCCGGTGGAGTTGTGCATGGGGTGTGTTTGGAACATGTTGTCTCCAGCTGAGACCAAAATTCAGCCATTCCCCATCTCAGCCCAGAAAGCAGGTAGAACAAGTTTTGTGGTGACTTTCAGCTGCCTACCGGGGTAGTGTAAAAACTACCAAGAGAACTCCTTTCTGGCACCTTCCGCGGTGGAGTTGTGCATGGCGTGTGTTTGGAACATTTTGTCAGCAGCCGAGACCAAAATACAGCGATTCCCCATCTCAGCCCAGAAAGCAGGTAGAACAAGTTTTGTGGTGCCTTTCAGCTGTCTACCGGGGTAGTGTAAAAACTACCAAGAGAACTCCTTTCTGGCACCTTCCGCGGTGGAGTTGTGCATGGGGTGTGTTTGGAACATTTTGTCTCCAGCTGAGACCAAAATTCAGCGTCTCCACATCTCAGCCCAGAAAGCAGGTAGAACAAGTTTTGTGGTGCCTTTCAGCTGCCTACCGGAGTAGTGTAAAATGTACCAGTAGAACTCGTTTCTGGTACTTTCCCCGGTGGAGTTGTGCATGGGGTGTGTTTGGAACATTTTGTCAGCAGCCGAGTCCAAAATTCAGCGATTCCCCATCTCAGCCCAGAAAGCAGGTAGAACAAGTTTTGTGGTGCCTTTCAGCTGCCTACCGTGGTAGTGTAAAAACTACCAAGAGAACTCGTTTCTGGCACCTTCCGTGGTGGAGTTGTGCATGGGGTGTGTTTGGAACATTTTGTCAGGAGCCGAGACCAAAATACAGCGATTCCCCATCTCAGCCCAGAAAGCAGGTAGAACAACTTTTGTGGTGCCTTTCAGCTGTCTACCGGGGTAGTGTAAAAACTACTAACAGAACTCGTTTCTGGCACCTTCCCCGGTGGAGTTGTGCATGGGGTGTGTTTGGAACATTTTGTCACCAGCCGAGACCAAAATTCAGCGATTCCCCATCTCAGCCCAGAAAGCAGGTAGAACAAGTTTTGTGGTGCCTTTCAACTGTCTACTGGGGTAGTGTAAAAAGTACCAAGAGAACTCCTTTCTGGCACTTTCCCCGGTGGAGTTGTGCATGGCGTGTGTTTGGAACATTTTGTCAGCAGCCGAGACCAAAATTCAGCGATTCCCCATCTCAGCCCAGAAAGCAGGTAGAACAAGTTTTGTGGTGCCTTTCAGCTGCCTACCGGGGTAGTGTAAAAACTACTAAGAGAACTCGTTTCTGGCACCTTCCCCGGTGGAGTTGTGCATGGGGTGTGTTTGGAACATTTTGTCAGGAGCCGAGTCCAAAATTCATCGTTTCCCCATCTCAGCCCAGAAAGCAGGTAGAACATTTTGTGGTGCCTTTCAGCTGCCTACCGGGGTAGTGTAAAAAGTACCAGTAGAACTCGTTTCTGGCACTTTCCCCGGTGGAGTTGTGCATGGGGTGTGTTTGGAACATTTTGTCACCAGCCGAGACCAAAATTCAGCGATTCCCCATCTCAGCCCAGAAAGCAGGTAGAACAAGTTTTGTGGTGACTTTCAGCTGCCTACCGGGGTAGTGTAAAAACTACCAAGAGAACTCCTTTCTGGCACCTTCCGCGGTGGAGTTGTGCATGGGGTGTGTTTGGAACATTTTGTCACCAGCCGAGACCAAAATACAGCCATTCCCCATCTCAGCCCAGAAAGCAGGTAGAACAAGTTTTGTGGTGCCTTTCAGCTGCCTACCGGGGTAGTGTAAAAACTACCAAGAGAACTCCTTTCTGGCACCTTCCGCGGTGGAGTTGTGCATGGGGTGTGTTTGGAACATTTTGTCACCAGCCGAGACCAAAATTCAGCGTCTCCACATCTCAGCCCAGAAAGCAGGTAGAACAACTTTTGTGGTGCCTTTCAACTGCCTACCGGAGTAGTGTAAAATGTACCAGTAGAACTCGTTTCTGGCACCTTCCGCGGTGGAGTTGTGCATGGGGTGTGTTTGGAACATTTTGTCAGGAGCCGAGACCAAAATTCAGCGATTCCCCATCTCAGCCCAGAAAGCAGGTAGAACAACTTTTGTGGTGCCTTTCAGCTGTCTACCGGGGTAGTGTAAAAACTACTAACAGAACTCGTTTCTGGCACCTTCCCCGGTGGAGTTGTGCATGGGGTGTGTTTGGAACATTTTGTCACCAGCTGAGACCAAAATTCAGCCATTCCCCATCTCAGCCCAGAAAGCAGGTAGAACAAGTTTTGTGGTGCCTTTCAGCTGCCTACCGGGGTAGTGTAAAAACTACCAAGAGAACTCGTTTCTGGCACCTTCCCCGGTGGAGTTGTGCATGGGGTGTGTTTGGAACATGTTGTCTCCAGCTGAGACCAAAATTCAGCGTCTCCACATCTCAGCCCAGAAAGCAGGTAGAACAACTTTTGTGGTCCCTTTCAACTGTCTACTGGGGTAGTGTAAAAAGTACCAGTAGAACTCGTTTCTGGCATTTTCCCCGGTGGAGTTGTGCATGGGGTGTGTTTGGAACATTTTGTCAGCAGCCGAGACCAAAATACAGCCATTCCCCATCTCAGCCCAGAAAGCAGGTAGAACAAGTTTTGTGGTGCCTTTCAGCTGCCTACCGGGGTAGTGTAAAAACTACTAAAAGAACTCCTTTCTGGCACCTTCCACGGTGGAGTTGTGCATGGGGTGTGTTTGGAACATTTTGTCACCAGCCGAGACCAAAATTCAGCCATTCCCCATCTCAGCCCAGAAAGCAGGTAGAACAAGTTTTGTGGTGCCTTTCAGCTGCCTACCGGGGTAGTGTAAAATGTACCAGTAGAACTCGTTTCTGGCACTTTCCCGGGTGGAGTTGTGCATGGGGTGTGTTTGGAACATGTTGTCTCCAGCTGAGACCAAAATTCAGCCATTCCCCATCTCAGCCCAGAAAGCAGGTAGAACAAGTTTTGTGGTGACTTTCAGCTGCCTACCGGGGTAGTGTAAAAACTACCAAGAGAACTCGTTTCTGGCACCTTCCGCGGTGGAGTTGTGCATGGCGTGTGTTTGGAACATTTTGTCAGCAGCCGAGACCAAAATACAGCCATTCCCCATCTCAGCCCAGAAAGCAGGTAGAACAAGTTTTGTGGTGCCTTTCAGCTGTCTACCGGGGTAGTGTAAAAACTACTAAGAGAACTCGTTTCTGGCACCTTCCCCGGTGGAGTTGTGCATGGGGTGTGTTTGGAACATGTTGTCTCCAGCTGAGACCAAAATTCAGCGTCTCCACATCTCAGCCCAGAAAGCAGGTAGAACAACTTTTGTGGTGCCTTTCAACTGTCTACTGGGGTAGTGTAAAAAGTACCAGTAGAACTCCTTCTGGCACCTTCCGCGGTGGAGTTGTGCATGGGGTGTGTTTGTAACATTTTGTCACCAGCCGAGACCAAAATTCAGCGATTCCCCATCTCAGCCCAGAAAGCAGGTAGAACAAGTTTTGTGGTGCCTTTCAGCTGCCTACCGGGGTAGTGTAAAAAGTACCAGTAGAACTCGTTTCTGGCACTTTCCCCGGTGGAGTTGTGCATGGGGTGTGTTTGGAACATTTTGTCAGGAGCCGAGACCAAAATTCAGCGATTCCCCATCTCAGCCTAGAAAGCAGGTAGAACAACTTTTGTGGTGCCTTTCAGCTGTCTACCGGGGTAGTGTAAAAAGTACCAGTAGAACTCGTTTCTGGCACTTTCCCCGGTGGAGATGTGCATGGGGTGTGTTTGGAACATTTTGTCAGGAGCCGAGGCCAAAATTCAGCGATTCCCCATCTCAGCCCAGAAAGCAGGTAGAACAACTTTTGTGGTGCCTTTCAGCTGTCTACCGGGGTAGTGTAAAAACTACCAACAGAACTCGTTTCTGGCACCTTCCGCGGTGGAGTTGTGCATGGGGTGTGTTTGGAACATTTTGTCAGGAGCCGAGACCAAAATTCAGCGATTCCCCATCTCAGCCCAGAAAGCAGGTAGAACAAGTTTTGTGGTGCCTTTCAGCTGTCTACCGGGGTAGTGTAAAAACTACTAACAGAACTCGTTTCTGGCACCTTCCCCGGTGGAGTTGTGCATGGGGTGTGTTTGGAACATGTTGTCTCCAGCTGAGGCCAAAATTCAGCGTCTCCACATCTCAGCCCAGAAAGCAGGTAGAACAACTTTTGTGGTGCCTTTCAACTGTCTACTGGGGTAGTGTAAAAAGTACCAGTAGAACTCGTTTCTGGCACTTTCCCCGGTGGAGTTGTGCATGGCGTGTGTTTGGAACATTTTGTCAGCAGCCAAGTCCAAAATTCAGCGATTCCCCATCTCAGCCCAGAAAGCAGGTAGAACAACTTTTGTGGTGCCTTTCAGCTGTCTACCGGGGTAGTGTAAATACTACCAAGAGAACTCGTTTCTGGCACCTTCCGCGGTGGAGTTGTGCATGGGGTGTGTTTGGAACATTTTGTCACCAGCCGAGTCCAAAATTCAGCGATTCCCCATCTCAGCCCAGAAAGCAGGTAGAACAAGTTTTGTGGTGTCTTGTAGCTGTCTACTGGGGTAGTGTAAAAAGTACCAGTAGAACTCGTTTCTGGCACTTTCCCCGGTGGAGTTGTGCATGGGGTGTGTTTGGAACATTTTGTCAGGAGCCGAGTCCAAAATTCAGCGATTCCCCATCTCAGCCCAGAAAGCAGGTAGAACAACTTTTGTGGTGCCTTTCAGCTGCCTACCGGGGTAGTGTAAAAACTACTAAGAGAACTCGTTTCTGGCACCTTCCCCGGTGGAGTTGTGCATGGGGTGTGTTTGGAACATTTTGTCAGGAGCCGAGTCCAAAATTCATCGTTTCCCCATCTCAGCCCAGAAAGCAGGTAGAACAAGTTTTGTGGTGCCTTTCAGCTGCCTACCGGGGTAGTGTAAAAAGTACCAGTAGAACTCGTTTCTGGCACCTTCCCCGGTGGAGTTGTGCATGGGGTGTGTTTGGAACATATTGTCATGAGCCGAGACCAAAATTCAGCGATTCCCCATCTCAGCCCAGAAAGCAGGTAGAACAAGTTTTGTGGTGCCTTTCAGCTGCCTACCGGGGTAGTGTAAAAACTACTAAGAGAACTCCTTTCTGGCACCTTCCACGGTGGAGTTGTGCATGGGGTGTGTTTGGAACATTTTGTCACCAGCCGAGACCAAAATTCAGCGATTCCCCATCTCAGCCCAGAAAGCAGGTAGAACAAGTTTTGTGGTGCCTTTCAGCTGCCTACCGGGGTAGTGTAAAATGTACCAGTAGAACTCGTTTCTGGCACTTTCCCCGGTGGAGTTGTGCATGGGGTGTGTTTGGAACATGTTGTCTCCAGCTGAGACCAAAATTCAGCCATTCCCCATCTCAGCCCAGAAAGCAGGTAGAACAAGTTTTGTGGTGACTTTCAGCTGCCTACCGGGGTAGTGTAAAAACTACCAAGAGAACTCGTTTCTGGCACCTTCCGCGGTGGAGTTGTGCATGGCGTGTGTTTGGAACATTTTGTCAGCAGCCGAGACCAAAATACAGCCATTCCCCATCTCAGCCCAGAAAGCAGGTAGAACAAGTTTTGTGGTGCCTTTCAGCTGTCTACCGGGGTAGTGTAAAAACTACTATCAGAACTCGTTTCTGGCACCTTCCCCGGTGGAGTTGTGCATGGGGTGTGTTTGGAACATGTTGTCTCCAGCTGAGACCAAAATTCAGCGTCTCCACATCTCAGCCCAGAAAGCAGGTAGAACAACTTTTGTGGTGCCTTTCAACTGTCTACTGGGGTAGTGTAAAAAGTACCAGTAGAACTCGTTTCTGGCACTTTCCCCGGTGGAGTTGTGCATGGCGTGTGTTTGGAACATTTTGTCAGCAGCCAAGTCCAAAATTCAGCCATTCCCCATCTCAGCCCAGAAAGCAGGTAGAACAAGTTTTGTGGTGCCTTTCAGATGCCTATCGGGGTAGTGTAAATACTACCAAGAGAACTCGTTTCTGGCACCTTCCGCGGTGGAGTTGTGCATGGGGTGTGTTTGGAACATTTTGTCACCAGCCGAGTCCAAAATTCAGCCATTCCCCATCTCAGCCCAGAAAGCAGGTAGAACAAGTTTTGTGGTGCCTTTCAGCTGCCTACCGGGGTAGTGTAAAAACTACCAAGAGAACTCGTTTCTGGCACCTTCCCCGGTGGAGTTGTGCATGGGGTGTGTTTGGAACATTTTGTCAGGAGCCGAGACCAAAATTCAGCGATTCCCCATCTCAGCCTAGAAAGCAGGTAGAACAACTTTTGTGGTGCCTTTCAGCTGTCTACCGGGGTAGTGTAAAAAGTACCAGTAGAACTCCTTTCTGGCACTTTCCCCGGTGGAGATGTGCATGGGGTGTGTTTGGAACATTTTGTCAGGAGCCGAGGCCAAAATTCAGCGATTCCCCATCTCAGCCCAGAAAGCAGGTAGAACAACTTTTGTGGTGCCTTTCAGCTGTCTACCGGGGTAGTGTAAAAACTACCAACAGAACTCGTTTCTGGCACCTTCCGCGGTGGAGTTGTGCATGGGGTGTGTTTGGAACATTTTGTCAGGAGCCGAGACCAAAATTCAGCGATTCCCCATCTCAGCCCAGAAAGCAGGTAGAACAAGTTTTGTGGTGCCTTTCAGCTGTCTACCGGGGTAGTGTAAAAACTACTAACAGAACTCGTTTCTGGCACCTTCCCCGGTGGAGTTGTGCATGGGGTGTGTTTGGAACATGTTGTCTCCAGCTGAGGCCAAAATTCAGCGTCTCCACATCTCAGCCCAGAAAGCAGGTAGAACAACTTTTGTGGTGCCTTTCAACTGTCTACTGGGGTAGTGTAAAAAGTACCAGTAGAACTCGTTTCTGGCACTTTCCCCGGTGGAGTTGTGCATGGCGTGTGTTTGGAACATTTTGTCAGCAGCCAAGTCCAAAATTCAGCGATTCCCCATCTCAGCCCAGAAAGCAGGTAGAACAACTTTTGTGGTGCCTTTCAGCTGTCTACCGGGGTAGTGTAAATACTACCAAGAGAACTCGTTTCTGGCACCTTCCGCGGTGGAGTTGTGCATGGGGTGTGTTTGGAACATTTTGTCACCAGCCGAGTCCAAAATTCAGCGATTCCCCATCTCAGCCCAGAAAGAAGGTAGAACAAGTTTTGTGGTGTCTTGTAGCTGTCTACTGGGGTAGTGTAAAAAGTACCAGTAGAACTCGTTTCTGGCACTTTCCCCGGTGGAGTTGTGCATGGGGTGTGTTTGGAACATTTTGTCAGGAGCCGAGACCAAAATTCAGCGATTCCCCATCTCAGCCCAGAAAGCAGGTAGAACAACTTTTGTGGTGCCTTTCAGCTGCCTACCGGGGTAGTGTAAAAACTACTAAGAGAACTCGTTTCTGGCACCTTCCCCGGTGGAGTTGTGCATGGCGTGTGTTTGGAACATTTTGTCAGCAGCCGAGACCAAAATACAGCCATTCCCCATCTCAGCCCAGAAAGCAGGTAGAACAAGTTTTGTGGTGCCTTTCAGCTGTCTACCGGGGTAGTGTAAAAACTACTATCAGAACTCGTTTCTGGCACCTTCCCCGGTGGAGTTGTGCATGGGGTGTGTTTGGAACATGTTGTCTCCAGCTGAGACCAAAATTCAGCGTCTCCACATCTCAGCCCAGAAAGCAGGTAGAACAACTTTTGTGGTGCCTTTCAGCTGCCTACCGGGGTAGTGTAAAAAGTACCAGTAGAACTCGTTTCTGGCACCTTCCGCGGTGGAGTTGTGCATGGGGTGTGTTTGGAACATTTTGTCAGGAGCCGAGACCAAAATTCAGCGATTCCCCATCTCAGCCCAGAAAGCAGGTAGAACAAGTTTTGTGGTGCCTTTCAGCTGCCTACCGGGGTAGTGTAAAATGTACCAGTAGAACTCCTTTCTGGCACTTTCCCCGGTGGAGTTGTGCATGGGGTGTGTTTGGAACATGTTGTCTCCAGCTGAGACCAAAATTCAGCCATTCCCCATCTCAGCCCAGAAAGCAGGTAGACCAAGTTTTGTGGTGACTTTCAGCTGTCTACCGGGGTAGTGTAAAAACTACCAAGAGAACTCGTTTCTGGCACCTTCCGCGGTGGAGTTGTGCATGGCGTGTGTTTGGAACATTTTGTCAGCAGCCGAGACCAAAATACAGCCATTCCCCATCTCAGCCCAGAAAGCAGGTAGAACAAGTTTTGTGGTGCCTTTCAGCTGTCTACCGGGGTAGTGTAAAAACTACCAAGAGAACTCGTTTCTGGCACCTTCCCCGGTGGAGTTGTGCATGGGGTGTGTTTGGAACATGTTGTCTCCAGCTGAGACCAAAATTCAGCGTCTCCACATCTCAGCCTAGAAAGCAGGTAGAACAACTTTTGTGGTGCCTTTCAACTGTCTACTGGGGTAGTGTAAAAAGTACCAGTAGAACTCCTTTCTGGCACTTTCCCCGGTGGAGTTGTGCATGGCGTGTGTTTGGAACATTTTGTCAGCAGCCGAGTCCAAAATTTAGCGATTCCCCATCTCAGCCCAGAAAGCAGGTAGAACAAGTTTTGTGGTGCCTTTCAGCTGCCTACCGGGGTAGTGTAAAAACTACCAAGAGAACTCGTTTCTGGCACCTTCCGCGGTGGAGTTGTGCATGGGGTGTGTTTGGAACATTTTGTCACCAGCCGAGACCAAAATTCAGC
This sequence comes from Falco cherrug, assembly GCF_023634085.1. Lineage (NCBI taxonomy): Eukaryota > Metazoa > Chordata > Aves > Falconiformes > Falconidae > Falco > Falco cherrug. The sequence goes on along the minus strand of NC_073707.1, from coordinate 1,861,995 downwards.
GATTCCCCATCTCAGCCCAGAAAGCAGGTAGAACAACTTTTGTGGTGCCTTTCAGCTGTCTACCGGGGTAGTGTAAAAACTACTAACAGAACTCGTTTCTGGAACCTTCCCCGGTGGAGTTGTGCATGGGGTGTGTTTGGAACATTTTGTCAGGAGCTGAGACCAAAATTCAGCGATTCCCCATCTCAGCCCAGAAAGAAGGTAGAACAAGTTTTGTGGTGCCTTTCAGCTGCCTACCGGGGTAGTGTAAAAAGTACCAGTAGAACTCCTTTCTGGCACTTTCCCCGGTGGAGTTGTGCATGGGGTGTGTTTGGAACATGTTGTCTCCAGCTGAGACCAAAATTCAGCGTCTCCACATCTCAGCCCAGAAAGCAGGTAGAACAACTTTTGTGGTGCCTTTCAACTGTCTACTGGGGTAGTGTAAAAAGTACCAGTAGAACTCGTTTCTGGCACTTTCCCCGGTGGAGTTGTGCATGGCGTGTGTTTGGAACATTTTGTCAGCAGCCGAGACCAAAATACAGCCATTCCCCATCTCAGCCCAGAAAGCAGGTAGAACAAGTTTTGTGGTGGCTTTCAGCTGTCTACTGGGGTAGTGTAAAAAGTACCAGTAGAACTCGTTTCTGGCACTTTCCCCGGTGGAGTTGTGCATGGGGTGTGTTTGGAACATTTTGTCAGGAGCCGAGACCAAAATTCAGCCATTCCCCATCTCAGCCCAGAAAGCAGGTAGAACATCTTTTGTGGTGCCTTTCAGCTGTCTACTGGGTAGTGTAAAAAGTACCAACAGAACTCCTTTCTGGCACCTTCCACGGTGGAGTTGTGCATGGGGTTTGTTTGGAACATTTTGTCACCAGCTGAGGCCAAAATTCAGCGGTTCCCCATCTCAGCCCAGAAAGCAGGTAGAACAACGTTTGTGGTGCAGTGTAAAAACTACTAAGAGAACTCCTTTCTGGCACCTTCCACGGTGGAGTTGTGCATGGGGTTTGTTTGGAACATTTTGTCACCAGCCGAGACCAAAATTCAGCGATTCCCCATCTCAGCCCAGAAAGCAGGTAGAACAACTTTTGTGGTGCCTTTCAGCTGCCTACCGGGGTAGTGTAAAAAGTACCAGTAGAACTCGTTTCTGGCACTTTCCCCGGTGGAGTTGTGCATGGGGTGTGTTTGGAACATTTTGTCAGGAGCCGAGACCAAAATTCAGCGATTCCCCATCTCAGCCCAGAAAGCAGGTAGAACAAGTTTTGTGGTGCCTTTCAGCTGCCTACCTGGGTAGTGTAAAAAGTACCAGTAGAACTCGTTTCTGGCACCTTCCCCGGTGGAGTTGTGCATGGGGTGTGTTTGGAACATTTTGTCTCCAGCTGAGACCAAAATTCAGCCATTCCCCATCTCAGCCCAGAAAGCAGGTAGAACATCTTTTGTGGTGCCTTTCAGATGCCTACCGGGGTAGTGTAAAAACTACCAACAGAACTCCTTTCTGGCACTTTCCCCGGTGGAGTTGTGCATGGGGTGTGTTTGGAACATTTTGTCTCCAGCTGAGACCAAAATTCAGCCATTCCCCATCTCAGCCCAGAAAGCAGGTAGAACAACTTTTGTGGTGCCTTTCAGCTGTCTACCGGGGTAGTGTAAAAAGTACCAGTAGAACTCGTTTTTGGCACTTTCCCCGGTGGAGTTGTGCATGGGGTGTGTTTGGAACATTTTGTCAGGAGCCGAGACCAAAATTCAGCGATTCCCCATCTCAGCCCAGAAAGCAGGTAGAACATCTTTTGTGGTGCCTTTCAGCTGCCTACCGGGGTAGTGTAAAAACTACCAACAGAACTCCTTTCTGGCACTTTTCCCCGGTGGAGTTGTGCATGGGGTGTGTTTGGAACATTTTGTCAGGAGCCGAGACCAAAATTCAGACATTCCCCATCTCAGCCCAGAAAGCAGGTAGAACAAGTTTTGTGGTGCCTTGCAGCTGCCTACCGGGGTAGTGTAAAAAGTACCAGTAGAACTCCTTTCTGGCACTTTCCCCGGTGGAGTTGTGCATGGCGTGTGTTTGGAACATTTTGTCACCAGCCAAGACCAAAATACAGCCATTCCCCATCTCAGCCCAGAAAGCAGGTAGAACAAGTTTTGTGGTGCCTTTCAGCTGCCTACCGGGGTAGTGTAAAAACTACCAACAGAACTCCTTTCTGGCACCTTCCGCGGTGGAGTTGTGCATGGGGTGTGTTTGGAACATTTTGTCACCAGCCGAGACCAAAATTCAGCCATTCCCCATCTCAGCCCAGAAAGCAGGTAGAACAAGTTTTGTGGTGCCTTTCAGCTGTCTACCGGGGTAGTGTAAAAACTACTAACAGAACTCCTTTCTGGCACCTTCCCCGGTGGAGTTGTGCATGGGGTGTGTTTGGAACATTTTGTCAGGAGCCGAGTCCAAAATTCAGCGATTCCCCATCTCAGCCCAGAAAGAAGGTAGAACAAGTTTTGTGGTGCCTTTCAGCTGCCTACCGGGGTAGTGTAAAAAGTACCAGTAGAACTCGTTTCTGGCACCTTCCCCGGTGGAGTTGTGCATGGGGTGTGTTTGGAACATGTTGTCTCCAGCTGAGACCAAAATACAGCCATTCCCCATCTCAGCCCAGAAAGCAGGTAGAACAAGTTTTGTGGTGCCTTTCAGCTGCCTACCGGGGTACTATAAAAACTACCAAGAGAACTCGTATCTGGCACTTTCCCCGGTGGAGTTGTGCATGGGGTGTGTTTGGAACATTTTGTCACCAGCCGAGACCAAAATTCAGCGATTCCCCATCTCAGCCCAGAAAGCAGGTAGAACAAGTTTTGTGGTGCCTTTCAGCTGTCTACCAGGGTAGTGTAAAATGTACCAGTAGAACTCGTTTCTGGCACTTTCCCCGGTGGAGTTGTGCATGGGGTGTGTTTGGAACATTTTGTCAGGAGCCGAGACCAAAATTCAGCGATTCCCCATCTCAGCCCAGAAAGCAGGTAGAACAAGTTTTGTGGTGCCTTTCAGCTGTCTACCGGGGTAGTGTAAAAACTACCAACAGAACTCGTTTCTGGCACTTTCCCCGGTGGAGTTGTGCATGGGATGTGTTTGGAACATTTTGTCAGGAGCCGAGTCCAAAATTCAGCGATTCCCCATCTCAGCCCAGAAAGCAGGTAGAACAAGTTTTGTGGTGCCTTTCAGCTGCCTACCGGGGTAGTGTAATTATTACTAAGAGAACTCCTTTCTGGCACCTTCCGCGGTGGAGCTGTGCATGGGGTGTGTTTGGAACATTTTGTCTCCAGCTGAGACCAAAATTCAGCGGTTCCCAATCTCAGCCCAGAAAGCAGGTAGAACAACGTTTGTGGTGCAGTGTAAAAACTACTAAGAGAACTCCTTTCTGGCACCTTCCACGGTGGAGTTGTGCATGGGGTGTTTTTGGAACATTTTGTCAGGAGCCGAGACCAAAATTCAGCGATTCCCCATCTCAGCCCAGAAAGCAGGTAGAACAAGTTTTGTGGTGCCTTTCAGCTGCCTACCGGGGGTAGTGTAAAAAGTACCAGTAGAACTCGTTTCTGGCACCTTCCCCGGTGGAGTTGTGCATGGGGTGTGTTTGGAACATTTTGTCAGGAGCCGAGACCAAAATTCAGCGTCTCCACATCTCAGCCCAGAAAGCAGGTAGAACATCTTTTGTGGTGCCTTTCAGATGCCTACCGGGGTAGTGTAAAAACTACCAACAGAACTCCTTTCTGGCACTTTCCCCGGTGGAGTTGTGCATGGGGTGTGTTTGGAACATTTTGTCACCAGCTGAGGCCAAAATTCAGCGGTTCCCCATCTCAGCCCAGAAAGCAGGTAGAACAACGTTTGTGGTGCAGTGTAAAAACTACTAAGAGAACTCCTTTCTGGCACATTCCCCGGTGGAGTTGTGCATGGGGTGTGTTTGGAACATTTTGTCACCAGCCGAGTCCAAAATTCAGCCATTCCCCATCTCAGCCCAGAAAGCAGGTAGAACAACTTTTGTGGTGCCTTGCAGCTGTCTACCGGGGTTGTGTAAAAAATACCAGTAGAACTCGTTTCTGGCACTTTCCCCGGTGGAGTTGTGCATGGGGTGTGTTTGGAACATTTTGTCACCAGCCGAGACCAAAATTCAGCGATTCCCCATCTCAGACCAGAAAGCAGGTAGAACAAGTTTTGTGGTGCCTTTCAGCTGCCTACCTGGGTAGTGTAAAAAGTACCAGTAGAACTCGTTTCTGGCACCTTCCCCGGTGGAGTTGTGCATGGGGTGTGTTTGGAACATTTTGTCAGGAGCCGAGACCAAAATTCAGCGATTCCCCATCTCAGTCCAGAAAGCAGGTAGAATATCTTTTGTGGTGCCTTTCAGCTGACTACCGGGGTAGTGTAAAAAGTACCAGTAGAACTCCTTTCTGGCACTTTCCCCGGTGGAGTTGTGCATGGGGTGTGTTTGGAACATTTTGTCAGGAGCCGAGACCAAAATTCAGCCATTCCCCATCTCAGCCCAGAAAGCAGGTAGAACAAGTTTTGTGGTGCCTTTCAGCTGGCTACCGGGGGTAGTGTAAAAAAGTACCAGTAGAACTCGTTTCTGGCACCTTCCCCGGTGGAGTTGTGCATGGGGTGTGTTTGGAACATTTTGTCAGGAGCCGAGACCAAAATTCAGCGATTCCCCATCTCAGCCCAGAAAGCAGGTAGAACAACTTTTGTGGTGCCTTTCAGCTGTCTACCGGGGTAGTGTAAAAAGTACCAGTAGAACTCCTTTCTGGCACTTTCCCCGGTGGAGTTGTGCATGGGGTGTGTTTGGAACATTTTGTCACCAGCCGAGACCAAAATTTAGCGATTCCCCATCTCAGTCCAGAAAGCAGGTAGAACAACTTTTGTGGTGCCTTTCAGCTGTCTACCGGGGTAGTGTAAAAAGTACCAGTAGAACTCCTTTCTGGCACTTTCCCCGGTGGAGATGTGCATGGGGTGTGTTTGGAACATTTTGTCACCAGCCGAGTCCAAAATTCAGCGATTCCCCATCTCAGCCCAGAAAGCAGGTAGAACAAGTTTTGTGGTGCCTTTCAGCTGCCTACCGGGGTAGTGTAAAAACTACCAACAGAACTCCTTTCTGGCACCTTCCGCGGTGGAGTTGTGCATGGGGTGTGTTTGGAACATTTTGTCACCAGCCGAGACCAAAATTCAGCGATTCCCCATCTCAGCCCAGAAAGCAGGTAGAACAAGTTTTGTGGTGCCTTTCAGCTGTCTACCGGGGGTAGTGTAAAAACTACTAACAGAACTCCTTTCTGGCACCTTCCCCGGTGGAGTTGTGCATGGGGTGTGTTTGGAACATTTTGTCAGGAGCCGAGTCCAAAATTCAGCGATTCCCCATCTCAGCCCAGAAAGAAGGTAGAACAAGTTTTGTGGTGCCTTTCAGCTGCCTACCGGGGTACTGTAAAAACTACCAACAGAACTCCTTTCTGGCACCTTCCCCGGTGGAGTTGTGCATGGGGGGGTGTGTTTGGAACATTTTGTCTCCAGCTGAGACCAAAATTCAGCCATTCCCCATCTCAGCCCAGAAAGCAGGTAGAACAAGTTTTGTGGTGCCTTTCAGCTGCCTACCGGGGTACTATAAAAACTACCAAGAGAACTCGTATCTGGCACTTTCCCCGGTGGAGTTGTGCATGGGGTGTGTTTGGAACATTTTGTCACCAGCCGAGACCAAAATTCAGCAATTCCCCATCTCAGCCCAGAAAGCAGGTAGAACAAGTTTTGTGGTGCCTTTCAGCTGCCTACCTGGGTAGTGTAAAAAGTACCAGTAGAACTCGTTTCTGGCACCTTCCCCGGTGGAGTTGTGCATGGGGTGTGTTTGGAACATTTTGTCTCCAGCTGAGACCAAAATTCAGCCATTCCCCATCTCAGCCCAGAAAGCAGGTAGAACATCTTTTGTGGTGCCTTTCAGATGCCTACCGGGGTAGTGTAAAAACTACCAACAGAACTCCTTTCTGGCACTTTCCCCGGGTGGAGTTGTGCATGGGGTGTGTTTGGAACATTTTGTCTCCAGCTGAGACCAAAATTCAGCCATTCCCCATCTCAGCCCAGAAAGCAGGTAGAACAACTTTTGTGGTGCCTTTCAGCTGTCTACCGGGGTAGTGTAAAAAGTACCAGTAGAACTCGTTTCTGGCACTTTCCCCGGTGGAGTTGTGCATGGGGTGTGTTTGGAACATTTTGTCACCAGCCGAGTCCAAAATTCAGCGATTCCCCATCTCAGCCCAGAAAGCAGGTAGAACATCTTTTGTGGAGCCTTTCAGCTGCCTACCGGGGTAGTGTAAAAACTACCAACAGAACTCCTTTCTGGCACTTTCCCCGGTGGAGTTGTGCATGGGGTGTGTTTGGAACATTTTGTCAGGAGCCGAGACCAAAATTCAGACATTCCCCATCTCAGCCCAGAAAGCAGGTAGAACAAGTTTTGTGGTGCCTTGCAGCTGCCTACCGGGGTAGTGTAAAAAGTACCAGTAGAACTCGTTTCTGGCACTTTCCCCGGTGGAGTTGTGCATGGCGTGTGTTTGGAACATTTTGTCACCAGCCAAGACCAAAATACAGCATTCCCCATCCTCAGCCCAAGAAAGCAGGTAGAACAAGTTTTGTGGTGCCTTTCAGCTGCCTACCGGTGGTAGTGTAAAAACTACCAACAGAACTCCTTTCTGGCACTTTCCCTCGGTGGAGTTGTGCATGGGGTGTGTTTGGAACATTTTGTCAGGAGCCGAGACCAAAATTCAGACATTCCCCATCTCAGCCCAGAAAGCAGGTAGAACAAGTTTTGTGGGTGCCTTGCAGCTGCCTACCGGGGTAGTGTAAAAAGTACCAGTAGAACTCGTTTCTGGCACTTTCCCCGGTGGAGTTGTGCATGGCGTGTGTTTGGAACATTTTGTCACCAGCCAAGACCAAAATACAGCCATCCCCATCTCAGCCCAGAAAGCAGGGTTAGAACAAGTTTTGTGGTGCCTTTCAGCTGCCTACCGGGGTAGTGTAAAAAGTACCAGTAGAACTCGTTTCTGGCACCTTCCCCGGTGGAGTTGTGCATGGGGTGTGTTTGGAACATGTTGTCTCCAGCTGAGACCAAAATTCAGCCATTCCCCATCTCAGCCCAGAAAGCAGGTAGAACAAGTTTTGTGGTGCCTTTCAGCTGCCTACCGGGGGTACTATAAAAACTACCAAGAGAACTCGTATCTGGCACTTTCCCCGGTGGAGTTGTGCATGGGGTGTGTTTGGAACATTTTGTCACCAGCCGAGACCAAAATTCAGCGATTCCCCATCTCAGCCCAGAAAGCAGGTAGAACAAGTTTTGTGGTGCCTTTCAGCTGTCTACCAGGGTAGTGTAAAATGTACCAGTAGAACTCGTTTCTGGCACTTTCCCCGGTGGAGTTGTGCATGGGGTGTGTTTGGAACATTTTGTCAGGAGCCGAGACCAAAATTCAGCGATTCCCCATCTCAGCCCAGAAAGCAGGTAGAACAAGTTTTGTGGTGCCTTTCAGCTGTCTACCGGGGTAGTGTAAAAACTACCAACAGAACTCGTTTCTGGCACTTTCCCCGGTGGGAGTTGTGCATGGGATGTGTTTGGAACATTTTGTCAGGAGCCGAGTCTCAAAATTCAGCGATTCCCCATCTCAGCCCAGAAAGCAGGTAAACAAGTTTTTGTGGTGCCTTTCAGCTGCCTACCGGGGGTAGTGTAAAAATTACTAAGAGAACTCCTTTCTGGCACCTTCCGCGGTGGAGCTGTGCATGGGGGTGTGTTTGGAACATTTTGTCTCCAGCTGAGACCAAAATTCAGCGGTTCCCAATCTCAGCCCAGAAAGCAGGTAGAACAACGTTTGTGGTGCAGTGTAAAAACTACTAAGAGAACTCCTTTCTGGCACCTTCCACGGTGGAGTTGTGCATGGGGTGTTTTTGGAACATTTTGTCAGGAGCCGAGACCAAAATTCAGACATTCCCCATCTCAGCCCAGAAAGCAGGTTAGAACAAGTTTTGTGGTGCCTTTCAGCTGCCTACCGGGGGTAGTGTAAAAAACTACTAACAGAACTCGTTTCTGGCACCTTCCCCGGTGGAGTTGTGCATGGGGTGTGTTTGGAACATTTTGTCAGGAGCCGAGACCAAAATTCAGCGTCTCCACATCTCAGCCCAGAAAGAAGGTAGAACATCTTTTTGTGGTGCCTTTCAGATGCCTACCGGGGGTAGTGTAAAAACTACCAACAGAACTCCTTTCTGGCACCTTCCGCGGTGGAGTTGTGCATGGGGTGTGTTTGGAACATTTTGTCTCCAGCTGAGACCAAAATTCAGCGATTCCCCATCTCAGCCCCAGAAAGCAGGTAGTAGAACATCTTTTGTGGTGCCTTTCAGCTGCCTACCGGGGTACTGTAAAAAACTACTAACAGAACTCGTTTCTGGCACCCTTCCGCGGTGGAGTTGTGCATGGGGTGTGTTTGGAACATTTTGTCACCAGCTGAGGCCAAAATTCAGCGTCTCCACATCTCAGCCCAGAAGAAGCAGGTAAAAAAAAGTTTTGTGGTGCCTTTCAGCTGCCTACCGGGGTAGTGTAAAAACTACCAAGAGAACTCCTTTCTGGCACCTTCCGCTGGTGGAGTTGTGCATGGGGTGTGTTTGGAACATTTTGTCTCCAGCTGAGACCAAAATTCAGCCATTCCCCATCTCAGCCCAGAAAGCAGGTAGAACAACTTTTGTGGTGCCTTTCAGCTGTCTACCGGGGTAGTGTAAAAAGTACCAGTAGAACTCGTTTCTGGCACTTTCCCCGTGGGAGTTTGTGCATGGGGGTGTGTTTGGGAACATTTTGTCACCAGCCGAGACCAAAATTCAGCGATTCCCCATCTCAGCCCAGAAAGCAGGTAGAACATCTTTTGTGGTGCCTTTCAGCTGCCTACCGGGGGTAGTGTAAAAACTACCAACCGAACTCCTTTCTGGCACTTTCCCCGGTGGAGTTGTGCATGGGGTGTGTTTGGAACATTTTGTCAGGAGCCGAGACCAAAATTCAGACATTCCCCATCTCAGCCCAGAAAGCAGGTAGAACAAGTTTTGTGGTGCCTTGCAGCTGCCTACCGGGGTAGTGTAAAAAGTACCAGTAGAACTCGTTTCTGGCACTTTCCCCGGTGGAGTTGTGCATGGCGTGTGTTTGGAACATTTTGTCAGGAGCCGAGACCAAAATTCAGCGATTCCCCATCTCAGCCCAGAAAGCAGGTAGAAACAAGTTTTGTGGTGCCTTTCAGCTGTCTACCGGGGGTAGTGGTAAGAAAACTACTAACAGAACTCCTTTCTGGCACCTTCCCCGGTGGAGTTGTGCATGGGGTGTTTTTTGGAAACATTTTGTCAGGAGCCGAGTCCAAAATTCAGCGATTCCCCCATCTCAGCCCAGAAAGCAGGTAGAACAAGTTTTGTGGGTGCCTTTCAGCTGCCTACCGGGGTAGTGTAAAAAGTACCAGTAGAACTCGTTTTCTGGCACCTTCCCCGGTGGAGTTGTGCATGGGGTGTGTTTGGAAACATGTTGTCTCCAGCTGAGACCAAAATTCAGCCATTCCCCCATCTCAGCCCAGAAAGCAGGTAGATCAAGTTTTGTGGTGCCCTTTCAGCTGCCTACCGGGGGTACTATAAAAACTACCAGAGAACTCGTATCTGGCACTTTCCCCGGTGCGAGTTGTGCATGGGGTGTGTTTGGAACATTTTGTCACCAGCCGAGACCAAAATTCAGCGATTCCCATCTCAGCCCAGAAAGCAGGTAGAACAAGTTTTGTGGTGCCTTTCAGCTGTCTACCAGGGTAGTGTAAAATGTACCAGTAGAACTCGTTTCTGGCACTTTCCCCGGTGGAGTTGTGCATGGGGTGTGTTTGGAACATTTTGTCAGGAGCCGAGACCAAAATTCAGCGATTCCCCATCTCAGCCCAGAAAGCAGGTAGAACAAGTTTTGTGGTGCCTTTCAGCTGTCTACCGGGGTAGTGTAAAAACTACCAACAGAACTCGTTTCTGGCACTTTCCCCGGTGGAGTTGTGCATGGGATGTGTTTGGAACATTTTGTCAGGAGCCGAGTCCAAAATTCAGCGATTCCCCATCTCAGCCCAGAAAGCAGGTAGAACAAGTTTTGTGGTGCCTTTCAGCTGCCTACCGGGGTAGTGTAAAAATTACTAAGAGAACTCCTTTCTGGCACCTTCCGCGGTGGAGCTGTGCATGGGGTGTGTTTGGAACATTTTGTCTCCAGCTGAGACCAAAATTCAGCGGTTCCCAATCTCAGCCCAGAAAGCAGGTAGAACAACGTTTGTGGTGCAGTGTAAAAACTACTAAGAGAACTCCTTTCTGGCACCTTCCACGGTGGAGTTGTGCATGGGGTGTTTTTGGAACATTTTGTCAGGAGCCGAGACCAAAATTCAGACATTCCCCATCTCAGCCCAGAAAGCAGGTAGAACAAGTTTTGTGGTGCCTTTCAGCTGCCTACCGGGGTAGTGTAAAAAACTACTAACAGAACTCGTTTCTGGCACCTTCCCCGGTGGAGTTGTGCATGGGGTGTGTTTGGAACATTTTGTCAGGGTCCAGAAAGCAGGTAGAACATCTTTTGTGGTGCCTTTCAGCTGCCTACCGGGGTAGTGTAAAAACTACCAACAGAACTCCTTTCTGGCACCTTCCGCGGTGGAGTTGTGCATGGGGTGTGTTTGGAACATTTTGTCTCCAGCTGAGACCAAAATTCAGCGATTCCCCATCTCAGCCCAGAAAGCAGGTAGAACATCTTTTGTGGTGCCTTTCAGCTGCCTACCGGGGGTACTGTAAAAACTACTAACAGAACTCGTTTCTGGCACCTTCCGCGGTGGAGTTGTGCATGGGGTGTGTTTGGAACATTTTGTCTCCAGCCGAGTCCAAAATTCAGCGATTCCCCATCTCAGCCCAGAAAGCAGGTAGAACAAGTTTTGTGGTGCCTTTCAGCTGTCTACCGGGGTAGTGTAAAAACTACTAACAGAACTCGTTTCTGGCACCTTCCCCGGTGGAGTTGTTGCATGGGGTGTGTTTGGAACATTTTGTCTCCAGCCGAGACCAAAATTCAGCGATTCCCCATCTCAGCCCAGAAAGCAGGTAGAACAACTTTTGTGGTGCCTTTCAGCTGCCTACCGGGGTAGTGTAAAAACTACTAACAGAACTCGTTTCTGGCACCTTCCCCGGTGGAGTTGTGCATGGGGTGTGTTTGGAACATTTTGTCACCAGCTGAGACCAAAATTCAGCGATTCCCCATCTCAGCCCAGAAAGAAGGTAGAACAAGTTTTGTGGTGCCTTTCAGCTGTCTACCGGTGGTAGTGTAAAAACTACCAACAGAAACTCCTTTCTGGCACTTTCCGCGGTGGAGTTGTGCATGGGGTCTGTTTGGAACATGTTGTCTCCAGCTGAGACCAAAATTCAGCGTCTCCACATCTCAGCCCAGAAAGCAGGTAGAACAACTTTTGTGGTCCCTTTCAACTGTCTACCGGGGGTAGTGTAAAAACTACCAACAGAACTCGTTTCTGGCACTTTCCCCGGTGGAGTTGTGCATGGGATGTGTTTGGAACATTTTGTCAGGAGCCGAGTCCAAAATTCAGCGATTCCCCATCTCAGCCCAGAAAGCAGGTAGAACAAGTTTTGTGGTGCCTTTCAGCTGCCTACCGGGGTAGTGTAAAAATTACTAAGAGAACTCCTTTCTGGCACCTTCCGCGGTGGAGCTGTGCATGGGGTGTGTTTGGAACATTTTGTCTCCAGCTGAGACCAAAATTCAGCGGTTCCCAATCTCAGCCCAGAAAGCAGGTAGAACAACGTTTGTGGTGCAGTGTAAAAACTACTAAGAGAACTCCTTTCTGGCACCTTCCACGGTGGAGTTGTGCATGGGGTGTTTTTGGAACATTTTGTCAGGAGCCGAGACCAAAATTCAGACATTCCCCATCTCAGCCCAGAAAGCAGGTAGAACAAGTTTTGTGGTGCCTTTCAGCTGCCTACCGGGGTAGTGTAAAAAACTACTAACAGAACTCGTTTCTGGCACCTTCCCCGGTGGAGTTGTGCATGGGGTGTGTTTGGAACATTTTGTCAGGAGCCGAGACCAAAATTCAGCGTCTCCACATCTCAGCCCAGAAAGCAGGTAGAACATCTTTTGTGGTGCCTTTCAGATGCCTACCGGGGTAGTGTAAAAACTACCAACAGAACTCCTTTCTGGCACCTTCCGCGGTGGAGTTGTGCATGGGGTGTGTTTGGAACATTTTGTCTCCAGCTGAGACCAAAATTCAGCGATTCCCCATCTCAGCCCAGAAAGCAGGTAGAACATCTTTTGTGGTGCCTTTCAGCTGCCTACCGGGGTACTGTAAAAACTACTAACAGAACTCGTTTCTGGCACCTTCCGCGGTGGAGTTGTGCATGGGGTGTGTTTGGAACATTTTGTCACCAGCTGAGGCCAAAATACAGCCATTCCCCATCTCAGCCCAGAAAGCAGGTAAAAAAAGTTTTGTGGTGCCTTTCAGCTGCCTACCGGGGTAGTGTAAAAACTACCAAGAGAACTCCTTTCTGGCACCTTCCCCGGTGGAGTTGTGCATGGGGTGTGTTTGGAACATTTTGTCTCCAGCCGAGTCCAAAATTCAGCGATTCCCCATCTCAGCCCAGAAAGCAGGTAGAACAAGTTTTGTGGTGCCTTTCAGCTGTCTACCGGGGTAGTGTAAAAAGTACCAGTAGAACTCGTATTTGACACTATTCCCGGGTGGAGTTGTGCATGGGGTGTGTTTGGAACATTTTGTCTCCAGCCGAGACCAAAATTCAGCGATTCCCCATCTCAGCCCAGAAAGCAGGTAGAACAACTTTTGTGGTGCCTTTCAGCTGCCTACCGGGGTAGTGTAAAAACTACTAACAGAACTCGTTTCTGGCACCTTCCCCGGTGGAGTTGTGCATGGGGTGTGTTTGGAACATTTTGTCACCAGCTGAGACCAAAATTCAGCGATTCCCCATCTCAGCCCAGAAAGAAGGTAGAACAAGTTTTGTGGTGCCTTTCAGCTGTCTACCGGGGTAGTGTAAAAACTACCAACAGAACTCCTTTCTGGCACTTTCCCCGGTGGAGTTGTGCATGGGGTCTGTTTGGAACATGTTGTCTCCAGCTGAGACCAAAATTCAGCGTCTCCACATCTCAGCCCAGAAAGCAGGTAGAACAACTTTTGTGGTCCCTTTCAACTGTCTACTGGGGTAGTGTAAAAAGTACCAGTAGAACTCGTTTCTGGCACTTTCCCCGGTGGAGTTGTGCATGGCGTGTGTTTGGAACATTTTGTCAGCAGCCGAGACCAAAATTCAGCGTTTCCCCATCTCAGCCCAGAAAGCAGGTAGAACAACTTTTGTGGTGCCTTTCAGCTGCCTACCGGGGTAGTGTAAAAACTACTAAGAGAACTCCTTTCTGGCACCTTCCACGGTGGAGTTGTGCATGGGGTGTGTTTGGAACATTTTGTCATGAGCCGAGACCAAAATTCAGCGATTCCCCATCTCAGCCCAGAAAGCAGGTAGAACAACGTTTGTGGTGCAGTGTAAAAACTACTAAGAGAACTCGTTTCTGGCACCTTCCCCGGTGGAGTTGTGCATGGGGTGTGTTTGGAACATTTTGTCACCAGCCGAGACCAAAATTCAGCCATTCCCCATCTCAGCCCAGAAAGCAGGTAGAACAACTTTTGTGGTGCCTTTCAGCTGTCTACCGGGGTTGTGTAAAAAATACCAGTAGAACTCGTTTCTGGCACTTTCCCCGGTGGAGTTGTGCATGGGGTGTGTTTGGAACATTTTGTCACCAGCTGAGACCAAAATTCAGCGATTCCCCATCTCAGCCCAGAAAGCAGGTAGAACAAGTTTTGTGGTGCCTTTCAGCTGCCTACCGGGGTAGTGTAAAAACTACCAACAGAACTCCTTTCTGGCACCTTCCCCGGTGGAGTTGTGCATGGGGTGTGTTTGGAACATTTTGTCAGGAGCCGAGACCAAAATTCAGCGGTTCCCCATCTCAGCCCAGAAAGCAGGTAGAACAAGTTTTGTGGTGCCTTTCAGCTGCCTACCTGGGTAGTGTAAAAAGTACCAGTAGAACTCGTTTCTGGCACCTTCCCCGGTGGAGTTGTGCATGGGGTGTGTTTGGAACATTTTGTCTCCAGCTGAGACCAAAATTCAGCCATTCCCCATCTCAGCCCAGAAAGCAGGTAGAACATCTTTTGTGGTGCCTTTCAGATGCCTACCGGGGTAGTGTAAAAAACTACCAACAGAACTCCTTTCTGGCACTTTCCCCGGTGGAGTTGTGCATGGGGTGTGTTTGGAACATTTTGTCTCCAGCTGAGACCAAAATTCAGCCATTCCCCATCTCAGCCCAGAAAGCAGGTAGAACAACTTTTGTGGTGCCTTTCAGCTGTCTACCGGGGTAGTGTAAAAAGTACCAGTAGAACTCGTTTCTGGCACTTTCCCCGGTGGAGTTGTGCATGGGGTGTGTTTGGAACATTTTGTCACCAGCCGAGACCAAAATTCAGCGATTCCCCATCTCAGCCCAGAAAGCAGGTAGAACATCTTTTGTGGTGCCTTTCAGCTGCCTACCGGGGTAGTGTAAAAACTACCAACAGAACTCCTTTCTGGCACTTTCCCCGGTGGAGTTGTGCATGGGGTGTGTTTGGAACATTTTGTCAGGAGCCGAGACCAAAATTCAGACATTCCCCATCTCAGCCCAGAAAGCAGGTAGAACAAGTTTTGTGGTGCCTTGCAGCTGCCTACCGGGGTAGTGTAAAAAGTACCAGGAGAACTCCTTTCTGGCACTTTCCCCGGTGGAGTTGTGCATGGCGTGTGTTTGGAACATTTTGTCACCAGCCAAGACCAAAATACAGCCATTCCCCATCTCAGCCCAGAAAGCAGGTAGAACAAGTTTTGTGGTGCCTTTCAGCTGACTACCGGGGTAGTGTAAAAACTACCAACAGAACTCCTTTCTGGCACCTTCCGCGGTGGAGTTGTGCATGGGGTGTGTTTGGAACATTTTGTCACCAGCCGAGACCAAAATTCAGCGATTCCCCATCTCAGCCCAGAAAGCAGGTAGAACAAGTTTTGTGGTGCCTTTCAGCTGTCTACCGGGGTAGTGTAAAAACTACTAACAGAACTCCTTTCTGGCACCTTCCCCGGTGGAGTTGTGCATGGGGTGTGTTTGGAACATTTTGTCAGGAGCCGAGTCCAAAATTCAGCGATTCCCCATCTCAGCCCAGAAAGAAGGTAGAACAAGTTTTGTGGTGCCTTTCAGCTGCCTACCGGGGTAGTGTAAAAAGTACCAGTAGAACTCGTTTCTGGCACCTTCCCCGGTGGAGTTGTGCATGGGGTGTGTTTGGAACATTTTGTCAGGAGCCGAGACCAAAATTCAGCCATTCCCCATCTCAGCCCAGAAAGCAGGTAGAACAACTTTTGTGGTGCCTTTCAGCTGCCTACCGGGGTACTATAAAAACTACCAAGAGAACTCGTATCTGGCACTTTCCCCGGTGGAGTTGTGCATGGGGTGTGTTTGGAACATTTTGTCTCCAGTTGAGACCAAAATTCAGCCATTCCCCATCTCAGCCCAGAAAGCAGGGAGAACAACTTTTGTGGTGCCTTTCAGCTGTCTACCAGGGTAGTGTAAAATGTACCAGTAGAACTCGTTTCTGGCACTTTCCCCGGTGGAGTTGTGCATGGGGTGTGTTTGGAACATTTTGTCAGGAGCCGAGTCCAAAATTCAGCGATTCCCCATCTCAGCCCAGAAAGCAGGTAGAACAAGTTTTGTGGTGCCTTTCAGCTGCCTACCGGGGTAGTGTAAAAATTACTAAGAGAACTCCTTTCTGGCACCTTCCGCGGTGGAGCTGTGCATGGGGTGTGTTTGGAACATTTTGTCTCCAGCTGAGACCAAAATTCAGCGGTTCCCAATCTCAGCCCAGAAAGCATGTAGAACAACGTTTGTGGTGCAGTGTAAAAACTACTAAGAGAACTCCTTTCTGGCACCTTCCACGGTGGAGTTGTGCATGGGGTGTGTTTGGAACATTTTGTCAGGAGCCGAGACCAAAATTCAGCGATTCCCCATCTCAGCCCAGAAAGCAGGTAGAACAAGTTTTGTGGTGCCTTTCAGCTGCCTACCGGGGTAGTGTAAAAAACTACTAACAGAAATCGTTTCTGGCACCTTCCCCGGTGGAGTTGTGCATGGGGTGTGTTTGGAACATTTTGTCAGGAGCCGAGACCAAAATTCAGCGTCTCCACATCTCAGCCCAGAAAGCAGGTAGAACATCTTTTGTGGTGCCTTTCAGATGCCTACCGGGGTAGTGTAAAAACTACCAACAGAACTCCTTTCTGGCACCTTCCGCGGTGGAGTTGTGCATGGGGTGTGTTTGGAACATTTTGTCTCCAGCTGAGACCAAAATTCAGCGATTCCCCATCTCAGCCCAGAAAGCAGGTAGAACATCTTTTGTGGTGCCTTTCAGCTGCCTACCGGGGTAGTGTAAAAAGTACCAGTAGAACTCGTTTCTGGCACCTTCCGCGGTGGAGTTGTGCATGGGGTGTGTTTGGAACATTTTGTCAGCAGCTGAGGCCAAAATTCAGCGTCTCCACATCTCAGCCCAGAAAGCAGGTAAAAAAAGTTTTGTGGTGCCTTTCAGCTGCCTACCGGGGTAGTGTAAAAACTACCAACAGAACTCCTTTCTGGCACCTTCCGCGGTGGAGTTGTGCATGGGGTGTGTTTGGAACATTTTGTCTCCAGCTGAGACCAAAATTCAGCGATTCCCCATCTCAGCCCAGAAAGCAGGTAGAACATCTTTTGTGGTGCCTTTCAGCTGCCTACCGGGGTAGTGTAAAAAGTACCAGTAGAACTCGTTTCTGGCACCTTCCGCGGTGGAGTTGTGCATGGGGTGTGTTTGGAACATTTTGTCAGCAGCTGAGGCCAAAATTCAGCGTCTCCACATCTCAGCCCAGAAAGCAGGTAAAAAAAGTTTTGTGGTGCCTTTCAGCTGCCTACCGGGGTAGTGTAAAAACTACCAAGAGAACTCGTTTCTGGCACCTTCCCCGGTGGAGTTGTGCATGGGGTGTGTTTGGAACATTTTGTCTCCAGCCGAGTCCAAAATTCAGCGATTCCCCATCTCAGCCCAGAAAGCAGGTAGAACAAGTTTTGTGTTGCCTTTCAGCTGTCTACCGGGGTAGTGTAAAAAGTACCAGTAGAACTCGTATTTGACACTATTCCCGGGTGGAGTTGTGCATGGGGTGTGTTTGGAACATTTTGTCTCCAGCCGAGACCAAAATTCAGCGATTCCCCATCTCAGCCCAGAAAGCAGGTAGAACAACTTTTGTGGTGCCTTTCAGCTGTCTACCGGGGTAGTGTAAAAACTACTAACAGAACTCGTTTCTGGCACTTTCCCCGGTGGAGTTGTGCATGGGGTGTGTTTGGAACATTTTGTCACCAGCTGAGACCAAAACTCAGCGATTCCCCATCTCAGCCCAGAAAGCAGGTAGAACAAGTTTTGTGGTGCCTTTCAGCTGCTTACCGGGGTAGTGTAAAAACTACCAAGAGAATTCGTTTCTGGCACCTTCCCCGGTGGAGTTGTGCATGAGGTGTGTTTGGAACATGTTGTCTCCAGCTGAGACCAAAATTCAGCGTCTCCACATCTCAGCCCAGAAAGCAGGTAGAACAACTTTTGTGGTCCCTTTCAACTGTCTACTGGGGTAGTGTAAAAAGTACCAGTAGAACTCGTTTCTGGCACTTTCCCCGGTGGAGTTGTGCATGGCGTGTGTTTGGAACATTTTGTCAGCAGCCGAGACCAAAATACAGCCATTCCCCATCTCAGCCCAGAAAGCAGGTAGAACAAGTTTTGTGGTGCCTTTCAGCTGCCTACCGGGGTAGTGTAAATACTACCAAGAGAACTCGTTTCTGGCACCTTCCGCGGTGGAGTTGTGCATGGGGTGTGTTTGGAACATTTTGTCACCAGCCGAGTCCAAAATTCAGCGATTCCCCATCTCAGCCCAGAAAGCAGGTAGAACAAGTTTTGTGGTGCCTTTCAGCTGTCTACCGGGGTAGTGTAAAAAGTACCAGTAGAACTCCTTTCTGGCACTTTCCCCGGTGGAGTTGTGCATGGGGTGTGTTTGGAACATTTTGTCAGGAGCCGAGACCAAAATTCAGACATTCCCCATCTCAGCCCAGAAAGCAGGTAGAACAAGTTTTGTGGTGCCTTGCAGCTGCCTACCGGGGTAGTGTAAAAAGTACCAGTAGAACTCCTTTCTGGCACTTTCCCCGGTGGAGTTGTGCATGGGGTGTGTTTGGAACATTTTGTCACCAGCCAAGACCAAAATACAGCCATTCCCCATCTCAGCCCAGAAAGCAGGTAGAACAAGTTTTGTGGTGCCTTTCAGCTGCCTACCGGGGTAGTGTAAAAACTACCAACAGAACTCCTTTCTGGCACCTTCCGCGGTGGAGTTTTGCATGGGGTGTGTTTGGAACATTTTGTCACCAGCCGAGACCAAAATTCAGCGATTCCCCATCTCAGCCCAGAAAGCAGGTAGAACAAGTTTTGTGGTGCCTTTCAGCTGCCTACCGGGGTAGTGTAAAAAGTACCAGTAGAACTCGTTTCTGGCACTTTCCCCGGTGGAGTTGTGCATGGCGTGTGTTTGGAACATTTTGTCAGCAGCCGAGACCAAAATACAGCCATTCCCCATCTCAGCCCAGAAAGCAGGTAGAACAAGTTTTGTGGTGCCTTTCAGCTGCCTACCGGGGTACTATAAAAACTACCAAGAGAACTCTTATCTGGCATTTCCCCGGTGGAGTTGTGCATGGGGTGTGTTTGGAACATTTTGTCACCAGCCGAGACCAAAATTCAGCGATTCCCCATCTCAGCCCAGAAAGCAGGTAGAACAAGTTTTGTGGTGCCTTTCAGCTGCCTACAAGGGTAGTGTAAAATGTACCAGTAGAACTCGTTTCTGGCACTTTCCCCGGTGGAGTTGTGCATGGGGTGTGTTTGGAACATTTTGTCAGGAGCCAAGACCAAAATTCAGCGATTCCCCATCTCAGCCCAGAAAGCAGGTAGAACAAGTTTTGTGGTGCCTTTCAGCTGTCTACCGGGGTAGTGTAAAAACTACCAACAGAACTCGTTTCTGGCACTTTCCCCGGTGGAGTTGTGCATGGGATGTGTTTGGAACATTTTGTCAGGAGCCGAGTCCAAAATTCAGCGATTCCCCATCTCAGCCCAGAAAGCAGGTAGAACAAGTTTTGTGGTGCCTTTCAGCTGCCTACCGGGGTAGTGTAAAAATTACTAAGAGAACTCCTTTCTGGCACCTTCCGCGGTGGAGCTGTGCATGGGGTGTGTTTGGAACATTTTGTCAGCAGCTGAGGCCAAAATTCAGCGTCTCCACATCTCAGCCCAGAAAGCAGGTAAAAAAAGTTTTGTGGTGCCTTTCAGCTGCCTACCGGGGTAGTGTAAAAACTACCAAGAGAACTCCTTTCTGGCACCTTCCCCGGTGGAGTTGTGCATGGGGTGTGTTTGGAACATTTTGTCTCCAGCCGAGTCCAAAATTCAGCGATTCCCCATCTCAGCCCAGAAAGCAGGTAGAGCAAGTTTTGTGGTGCCTTTCAGCTGTCTACCGGGGTAGTGTAAAAAGTACCAGTAGAACTCGTATTTGACACTATTCCCGGGTGGAGTTGTGCATGGGGTGTGTTTGGAAAATTTTGTCAGGAGCCGAGACCAAAATTCAGCGATTCCCCATCTCAGCCCAGAAAGCAGGTAGAACAAGTTTTGTGGTGCCTTTCAGCTGTCTACCGGGGTAGTGTAAAAAACTGCCAAGAGAATTCGTTTCTGGCACCTTCCGCGGTGGAGTTGTGCATGGGGTGTGTTTGGAACATTTTGTCTCCAGCTGAGACCAAAATTCAGCGATTCCCCATCTCAGCCCAGAAAGCAGGTAGAACAAATTTTGTGGTGCCTTTCAGCTGTCTACCGGGGTAGTGTAAAAAGTACCAGTAGAACTCCTTTCTGGCACTTTCCCCGGTGGAGTTGTGCATGGGGTGTGTTTGGAACATTTTGTCAGGAGCCGAGACCAAAATTCAGCGATTCCCCATCTCAGCCCAGAAAGCAGGTAGAACAAGTTTTGTGGTGCCTTTCAGCTGTCTACCGGGGTAGTGTAAAAAGTACCAGTAGAACTCGTTTCTGGCACTTTCCCCGGTGGAGTTGTGCATGGGGTGTGTTTGGAACATTTTGTCACCAGCCGAGACCAAAATTCAGCGATTCCCCATCTCAGGCCAGAAAGCAGGTAGAACAAGTTTTGTGGTGCCTTTCAGCTGTCTACCGGGGTAGTGTAAAAAGTACCAGTAGAACTCCTTTCTGGCACTTTCCCCGGTGGAGTTGTGCATGGGGTGTGTTTGGAACATTTTGTCACCAGCTGAGGCCAAAATTCAGCGTTTCCCCATCTCAGCACAGAAAGCAGGTAGAACATCTTTTGTGGTGACTTTCAGCTGCGTACCGGGGTACTGTAAAACCTACCAACAGAACTCGTTTCTGGCACCTTCCGCGGTGGAGTTGTGCATGGGGTGTGTTTGGAACATTTTGTCAGGAGCCGAGACCAAAATTCAGCCATTCCCCATCTCAGCCTAGAAAGCAGGTAGAACAACTTTTGTGGTGCCTTTCAGCTGTCTACCGGGGTAGTGTAAAAAGTACCAGTAGAACTCGTTTCTGGCACTTTCCCCGGTGGAGTTGTGCATGGGGTGTGTTTGGAACATTTTGTCAGGAGCCGAGACCAAAATTTAGCGATTCCCCATCTCAGCCCAGAAAGCAGGTAGAACAAGTTTTGTGGTGCCTTTCAGCTGTCTACCGGGGTAGTGTAAAAAGTTCCAGTAGAACTCGTTTCTGGCACTTTCCCCGGTGGAGATGTGCATGGGGTGTGTTTGGAACATTTTGTCACCAGCTGAGGCCAAAATTCAGCGATTCCCCATCTCAGCCCAGAAAGCAGGTAGAACAAGTTTTGTGGTGACTTTCAGCTGCCTACCGGGGTAGTGTAAAAACTACCAAGAGAACTCGTTTCTGGCACCTTCCCCGGTGGAGTTGTGCATGGGGTGTGTTTGGAACATTTTGTCAGGAGCCGAGGCCAAAATTCAGCGTTTCCCCATCTCAGTCCAGAAAGCAGGTAGAACATCTTTTGTGGTGCCTTTCAGCTGTCTACCGGGGTAGTGTAAAAAGTACCAGTAGAACTCCTTTCTGGCACTTTCCCCGGTGGAGTTGTGCATGGGGTGTGTTTGGAACATTTTGTCACCAGCCGAGACCAAAATTCAGCGATTCCCCATCTCAGCCTAGAAAGCAGGTAGAACAAGTTTTGTGGTGCCTTTCAGCTGCCTACCGGGGTAGTGTAAAAACTACCAAGAGAACTCCTTTCTGGCACCTTCCCCGGTGGAGTTGTGCATGGGGTGTGTTTGGAACATTTTGTCAGGAGCCGAGGCCAAAATTCAGCGTTTCCCCATCTCAGTCCAGAAAGCAGGTAGAACATCTTTTGTGGTGCCTTTCAGCTGCCTACTGGGGTAGTGTAAAAAGTACCAGTAGAACTCCTTTCTGGCGCTTTCCCTGGTGGAGATGTGCATGGGGTGTGTTTGGAACATTTTGTCACCAGCCGAGTCCAAAATTCAGCGATTCCCCATCTCAGCCCAGAAAGCAGGTAGAACAACTTTTGTGGTGCCTTTCAGCTGCCTACCGGGGTAGTGTAAAAAGTACCAGTAGAACTCGTTTTTGGCACTTTCCCCGGTGGAGTTGTGCATGGGGTGTGTTTGGAACATTTTGTCACCAGCTGAGGCCAAAATTCAGCGTTTCCCCATCTCAGCCCAGAAAGCAGGTAGAACATCTTTTGTGGTGACTTTCAGCTGCCTACCGGGGTACTGTAAAAACTACCAACAGAACTCGTTTCTGGCAGCTTCCGCGGTGGAGTTGTGCATGGGGTGTGTTTGGAACATTTTGTCAGGAGCCGAGACCAAAATTCAGCCATTCCCCATCTCAGCCTAGAAAGCAGGTAGAACAAGTTTTGTGGTGCCTTTCAGCTGCCTACCGGGGTAGTGTAAAAAGTACCAGTAGAACTCGTTTCTGGCACTTTCCCCGGTGGAGTTGTGCATGGGGTGTGTTTGGAACATTTTGTCACCAGCCAAGACCAAAATACAGCCATTCCCCATCTCAGCCCAGAAAGCAGGTAGAACAAGTTTTGTGGTGCCTTTCAGCTGTCTACCGGGGTAGTGTAAAAAGTACCAGTAGAACTCCTTTCTGGCACTTTCCCCGGTGGAGATGTGCATGGGGTGTGTTTGGAACATTTTGTCACCAGCCGAGACCAAAATTCAGCGATTCCCCATCTCAGCCCAGAAAGCAGGTAGAACAAGTTTTGTGGTGCCTTTCAGCTGCCTACCGGGGTAGTGTAAAAAGTACCAGTAGAACTCGTTTCTGGCACCTTCCCCGGTGGAGTTGTGCATGGGGTGTGTTTGGAACATGTTGTCTCCAGCTGAGACCAAAATTCAGCGATTCCCCATCTCAGCCCAGAAAGCAGGTAGAACAAGTTTTGTGGTGCCTTTCAGCTGCCTACCGGGGTACTATAAAAACTACTAAGAGAACTCTTATCTGGCACTTTCCCCGGTGGAGTTGTGCATGGGATGTGTTTGGAACATTTTGTCAGGAGCCGAGTCCAAAATTCAGCGATTCCCCATCTCAGCCCAGAAAGCAGGTAGAACAAGTTTTGTGGTGCCTTTCAGCTGCCTACCGGGGTAGTGTAAAAATTACTAAGAGAACTCCTTTCTGGCACCTTCCGCGGTGGAGTTGTGCATGGGGTGTGTTTGGAACATTTTGTCATGAGCCGAGTCCAAAATTCAGCGGTTCCCAATCTCAGCCCAGAAAGCAGGTAGAACAACGTTTGTGGTGCAGTGTAAAAACTACTAAGAGAACTCCTTTCTGGCACCTTCCACGGTGGAGTTGTGCATGGGGTGTTTTTGGAACATTTTGTCAGGAGCCGAGACCAAAATTCAGCGATTCCCCATCTCAGCCCAGAAAGCAGGTAGAACATCTTTTGTGGTGACTTTCAGCTGCCTACCGGGGTACTGTAAAAAGTACCAAGAGAACTCGTTTCTGGCACCTTCCGCGGTGGATTTGTGCATGGGGTGTGTTTGGAACATTTTGTCAGCAGCTGAGGCCAAAATTCAGCGTCTCCACATCTCAGCCCAGAAAGCAGGTAAAAAAAGTTTTGTGGTGCCTTTCAGCTGCCTACCGGGGTAGTGTAAAAACTACCAAGAGAACTCCTTTCTGGCACCTTCCCCGGTGGAGTTGTGCATGGGGTGTGTTTGGAACATTTTGTCTCCAGCCGAGTCCAAAATTCAGCGATTCCCCATCTCAGCCCAGAAAGCAGGTAGAGCAAGTTTTGTGGTGCCTTTCAGCTGTCTACCGGGGTAGTGTAAAAAGTACCAGTAGAACTCGTATTTGACACTATTCCCGGGTGGAGTTGTGCATGGGGTGTGTTTGGAAAATTTTGTCAGGAGCCGAGACCAAAATTCAGCGATTCCCCATCTCAGCCCAGAAAGCAGGTAGAACAAGTTTTGTGGTGCCTTTCAGCTGTCTACCGGGGTAGTGTAAAAACTGCCAAGAGAATTTGTTTCTGGCACCTTCCGCGGTGGAGTTGTGCATGGGGTGTGTTTGGAACATTTTGTCTCCAGCTGAGACCAAAATTCAGCGATTCCCCATCTCAGCCCAGAAAGCAGGTAGAACAAGTTTTGTGGTGCCTTTCAGCTGTCTACCGGGGTAGTGTAAAAAGTACCAGTAGAAGTCATTTCTGGCACTTTCCCCGGTGGAGTTGTGCATGGGGTGTGTTTGGAACATTTTGTCAGGAGCCGAGACCAAAATTCAGCGATTCCCCATCTCAGCCCAGAAAGCAGGTAGAACAAGTTTTGTGGTGCCTTTCAGCTCTCTACCGGGGTAGTGTAAAAAGTACCAGTAGAACTCGTTTCTGGCACTTTCCCCGGTGGAGTTGTGCATGGGGTGTGTTTGGAACATTTTGTCACCAGCCGAGACCAAAATTCAGCGATTCCCCATCTCAGGCCAGAAAGCAGGTAGAACAAGTTTTGTGGTGCCTTTCAGCTGTCTACCGGGGTAGTGTAAAAAGTACCAGTAGAACTCCTTTCTGGCACTTTCCCCGGTGGAGTTGTGCATGGGGTGTGTTTGGAAAATTTTGTCACCAGCTGAGGCCAAAATTCAGCGTTTCCCCATCTCAGCCCAGAAAGCAGGTAGAACATCTTTTGTGGTGACTTTCAGCTGCGTACCGGGGTACTGTAAAACCTACCAACAGAACTCGTTTCTGGCACCTTCCGCGGTGGAGTTGTGCATGGGGTGTGTTTGGAACATTTTGTCAGGAGCCGAGACCAAAATTCAGCCATTCCCCATCTCAGCCTAGAAAGCAGGTAGAACAACTTTTGTGGTGCCTTTCAGCTGTCTACCGGGGTAGTGTAAAAAGTACCAGTAGAACTCGTTTCTGGCACTTTCCCCGGTGGAGTTGTGCATGGGGTGTGTTTGGAACATTTTGTCAGGAGCCGAGACCAAAATTTAGCGATTCCCCATCTCAGCCCAGAAAGCAGGTAGAACAAGTTTTGTGGTGCCTTTCAGCTGCCTACCGGGGTAGTGTAAAAACTACCAAGAGAACTCGTTTCTGGCACCTTCCCCGGTGGAGTTGTGCATGGGGTGTGTTTGGAACATTTTGTCAGGAGCCAAGGCCAAAATTCAGCGTTTCCCCATCTCAGTCCAGAAAGCAGGTAGAACATCTTTTGTGGTGCCTTTCAGCTGCCTACTGGGGTAGTGTAAAAAGTACCAGTAGAACTCCTTTCTGGCGCTTTCCCTGGTGGAGATGTGCATGGGGTGTGTTTGGAACATTTTGTCACCAGCCGAGTCCAAAATTCAGCGATTCCCCATCTCAGCCCAGAAAGCAGGTAGAACAAGTTTTGTGGTGCCTTTCAGCTGCCTACCGGGGTAGTGTAAAAAGTACCAGTAGAACTCGTTTCTGGCACTTTCCCCGGTGGAGTTGTGCATGGGGTGTGTTTGGAACATTTTGTCAGGAGCCGAGACCAAAATTCAGCGATTCGTCATCTCAGCCCAGAAAGCAGGTAGAACAAGTTTTGTGGTGCCTTTCAGCTGCCTACCGGGGTAGTGTAAAAACTACCAAGAGAACTCGTTTCTGGCACCTTCCGCGGTGGAGTTGTGATTGGGGTGTGTTTGGAACATTTTGTCACCAGCTGAGGCCAAAATTCAGCGTTTCCCCATCTCAGCCCAGAAAGCAGGTAGAACAAGTTTTGTGGTGCCTTTCAGCTGCCTACCGGGGTAGTGTAAAAACTACCAAGAGAACTCGTTTCTGGCACCTTCCGCGGTGGAGTTGTGATTGGGGTGTGTTTGGAACATTTTGTCACCAGCTGAGGCCAAAATTCAGCGTTTCCCCATCTCAGCCCAGAAAGCAGGTAGAACAACTTTTGTGGTGCCTTTCAGCTGTCTACCGGGGTAGTGTAAAAAGTACCAGTAGAACTCGTTTCTGGCACTTTCCCCGGTGGAGATGTGCATGGGGTGTGTTTGGAACATTTTGTCAGGAGCCGAGTCCAAAATTCAGCCATTCCCCATCTCAGCCCAGAAAGCAGGTAGAACAAGTTTTGTGGTGCCTTTCAGCTGCCTACCGGGGTAGTGTAAAAAGTACCAGTAAAACTCCTTTCTGGCACTTTCCCCGGTGGAGTTGTGCATGGGGTGTGTTTGGAACATTTTGTCACCAGCCGAGACCAAAATTCAGCGATTCCCCATCTCAGCCCAGAAAGCAGGTAGAACAAGTTTTGTGGTGCCTTTCAGCTGTCTACCGGGGTAGTGTAAAAAGTACCAGTAGAACTCGTTTCTGGCACTTTCCCCGGTGGAGTTGTGCATGGGGTGTGTTTGGAACATTTTGTCACCAGCCGAGACCAAAATTCAGCGATTCCCCATCTCAGCCCAGAAAGCAGGTAGAACAAGTTTTGTGGTGCCTTTCAGCTGTCTACCGGGGTAGTGTAAAAAGTACCAGTAGAACTCGTTTTTGGCACTTTCCCCGGTGGAGTTGTGCATGGGGTGTGTTTGGAACATTTTGTCACCAGCTGAGGCCAAAATTCAGCGTTTCCCCATCTCAGCCCAGAAAGCAGGTAGAACATCTTTTGTGGTGACTTTCAGCTGCCTACCGGGGTACTGTAAAAACTACCAACAGAACTCGTTTCTGGCAGCTTCCGCGGTGGAGTTGTGCATGGGGTGTGTTTGGAACATTTTGTCAGGAGCCGAGACCAAAATTCAGCGATTCCCCATCTCAGCCCAGAAAGCAGGTAGAACAAGTTTTGTGGTGCCTTTCAGCTGTCTACCGGGGTAGTGTAAAAAGTACCAGTAGAACTCGTATTTGACACTATTCCCGGGTGGAGTTGTGCATGGGGTGTGTTTGGAAAATTTTGTCAGGAGCCGAGACCAAAATTCAGCGATTCCCCATCTCAGCCCAGAAAGCAGGTAGAACAAGTTTTGTGGTGCCTTTCAGCTGTCTACCGGGGTAGTGTAAAAACTGCCAAGAGAATTCGTTTCTGGCACCTTCCGCGGTGGAGTTGTGCATCGGGTGTGTTTGGAACATTTTGTCTCCAGCTGAGACCAAAATTCAGCGATTCCCCATCTCAGCCCAGAAAGCAGGTAGAACAAATTTTGTGGTGACTTTCAGCTGTCTACCGGGGTAGTGTAAAAAGTACCAGTAGAACTCGTTTCTGGCACTTTCCCCGGTGGAGTTGTGCATGGGGTGTGTTTGGAACATTTTGTCAGGAGCCGAGACCAAAATTCAGCCATTCCCCATCTCAGCCCAGAAAGCAGGTAGAACAAGTTTTGTGGTGCCTTTCAGCTGCCTACCGGGGTAGTGTAAAAACTACCAACAGAACTCGTTTCTGGCACCTTCCGCGCTGGAGTTGTGCATGGGGTGTGTTTGGAACATGTTGTCTCCAGCTGAGACCAAAATTCAGCGTCTCCACATCTCAGCCCAGAAAGCAGGTAGAACATCTTTTGTGGTGCCTTTCAGCTGTCTACCGGGGTAGTGTAAAAACTACCAAGAGAACTCGTTTCTGGCACTTTCCCCGGTGGAGTTGTGCATGGGGTGTGTTTGGAACATTTTGTCAGGAGCCGAGACCAAAATTCAGCCATTCCCCATCTCAGGCCAGAAAGCAGGTAGAACAAGTTTTGTGGTGCCTTTCAGCTGTCTACCGGGGTAGTGTAAAAAGTACCAGTAGAACTCGTTTCTGGCACTTTCCCCGGTGGAGTTGTGCATGGGGTGTGTTTGGAACATTTTGTCACCAGCTGAGGCCAAAATTCAGCGTTTCCCCATCTCAGCCCAGAAAGCAGGTAGAACATCTTTTGTGGTGACTTTCAGCTGCCTACCGGGGTACTGTAAAAACTACCAACAGAACTCGTTTCTGGCACCTTCCGCGGGTGGAGTTGTGCATGGGGTGTGTTTGGAACATTTTGTCAGGAGCCGAGACCAAAATTCAGCCATTCCCCATCTCAGCCCAGAAAGCAGGTAGAACAACATTTGTGGTGCCTTTCAGCTGTCTACCGGGGTAGTGTAAAAAGTACCAGTAGAACTCGTTTCAGGCACTTTCCCCGGTGGAGTTGTGCATGGGGTGTGTTTGGAAACATTTTGTCAGCAGCCGAGACCAAAATATAGCGATTCCCCATCTCAGCCCAGAAAGCAGGTAGAACAAGTTTTGTGGTGCCTTTCAGCTGTCTACCGGGGTAGTGTAAAAAGTACCAGTAGAACTCGTTTCTGGCACTTTCCCCGGTGGAGATGTGCATGGGGTGTGTTTGGAACATTTTGTCACCAGCCGAGACCAAAATTCAGCGATTCCCCATCTCAGCCCAGAAAGCAGGTAGAACAAGTTTTGTGGTGCCTTTCAGCTGCCTACCGGGGTAGTGTAAAAACTACCAAGAGAACTCGTTTCTGGCACCTTCCCCGGTGGAGTTGTGCATGGGGTGTGTTTGGAACATTTTGTCAGGAGCCGAGGCCAAAATTCAGCGTTTCCCCATCTCAGTCCAGAAAGCAGGTAGAACATCTTTTGTGGTGCCTTTCAGCTGTCTACCGGGGTAGTGTAAAAAGTACCAGTAGAACTCCTTTCTGGCACTTTCCCCGGTGGAGTTGTGCATGGGGTGTGTTTGGAACATTTTTGTCAGGAGCCGAGACCAAAATTCAGCGATTCCCCATCTCAGCCTAGAAAGCAGGTAGAACAAGTTTTGTGGTGCCTTTCAGCTGCCTACCGGGGTAGTGTAAAAACTACCAAGAGAACTCCTTTCTGGCACCTTCCCCGGTGGAGTTGTGCATGGGGTGTGTTTGGAACATTTTGTCAGGAGCCGAGTCCAAAATTCAGCGTTTCCCCATCTCAGTCCAGAAAGCAGGTAGAACATCTTTTGTGGTGCCTTTCAGCTGCCTACTGGGGGTAGTGTAAAAAGTACCAGTAGAACTCCTTTCTGGCGCTTTCCCTGGTGGAGATGTGCATGGGGTGTGTTTGGAACATTTTGTCACCAGCCGAGTCCAAAATTCAGCGATTCCCCATCTCAGCCCAGAAAGCAGGTAGAACAAGTTTTTGTGGTGCCTTTCAGCTGCCTACCGGGGTTAGTGTAAAAAGTACCAGTAGAACTCGTTTCTGGCACTTTCCCCGGTGGAGTTGTGCATGGGGTGTGTTTGGAACATTTTGTCAGGAGCCGAGACCAAAAATTCAGCGTTTCCCCCATCTCAGGCCAGAAAGCAGGTAGAACAAGTTTTTGTGGTGCCTTTCAGCTGCCTACCGGGGTAGTGTAAAAACTGCCAAGAGAACTCGTTTCTGGCACCTTCCGCGGTGGAGTTGTGCATGGGGTGTGTTTGGAACATTTTGTCAGGAGCCGAGACCAAAATTCAGCGATTCCCCATCTCAGCACCAGAAAGCAGGTAGAACAAGTTTTGTGGTGCCTTTCAGCTGTCTACCGGGGTAGTGTAAAAAGTACCAGTTAGAACTCGTATTTGACACTATTCCCGGGTGGAGTTGTGCATCGGGTGTGTTTGGAACATTTTGTCTCCAGCTGAGACCAAAAATTCAGCGATTCCCCATCTCAGCC
Organism: Falco cherrug; assembly: GCF_023634085.1. Classification (NCBI taxonomy): domain Eukaryota; kingdom Metazoa; phylum Chordata; class Aves; order Falconiformes; family Falconidae; genus Falco; species Falco cherrug. The sequence goes on along the minus strand of NC_073707.1, from coordinate 1,832,892 downwards.
CAGAAAGCAGGTAGAACAAATTTTGTGGTGACTTTCAGCTGTCTACCGGGGTAGTGTAAAAAGTACCAGTAGAACTCGTTTCTGGCACTTTCCCCGGTGGAGTTGTGCATGGGGGTGTGTTTGGAACATTTTGTCAGGAGCCGAGACCAAAATTCAGCCATTCCCCATCTCAGCCCAGAAAGCAGGTAGAACAAGTTTTGTGGTGCCTTTCAGCTGCCTACCGGGGTAGTGTAAAAACTACCAACAGAACTCGTTTCTGGCACCTTCCGCGCTGGAGTTGTGCATGGGGTGTGTGTTTGGAACATGTTGTCTCCAGCTGAGACCAAAATTCAGCGTCTCCACATCTCAGCCCAGAAAGCAGGTAGAACATCTTTTGTGGTGCCTTTCAGCTGTCTACCGGGGTAGTGTAAAAACTACCAAGAGAACTCGTTTCTGGCACTTTCCCCGTGGAGTTGTGCATGGGGTGTGTTTGGAACATTTTGTCACCAGCCGAGACCAAAATTCAGCCATTCCCCATCTCAGCCCAGAAAGCAGGTAGAACAAGTTTTGTGGTGCCTTTCAGCTGTCTACCGGGGTAGTGTAAAAAGTACCAGTAGAACTCGTTTCTGGCACTTTCCCCGGTGGAGTTGTGCATGGGGTGTGTTTGGAACATTTTTGTCACCAGCTGAGGCCAAAATTCAGCGCTTCCCCATCTCAGCCCAGAAAGCAGGTAGAACATCTTTTGTGGTGACTTTCAGCTGCCTACCGGGGTACTGTAAAAACTACCAACAGAACTCGTTTCTGGCACCTTCCGCGGTGGAGTTGTGCATGGGGTGTGTTTGAACATTTAGTCAGGAGCCGAGACCAAAATTCAGCCATTCCCCATCTCAGCCCAGAAAGCAGGTAGAACAACATTTGTGGTGCCTTTCAGCTGTCTACCGGGGTAGTGTAAAAAGTACCAGTAGAACTCGTTTCTGGCACTTTCCCCGGTGGAGTTGTGCATGGGGTGTGTTTGGAACATTTTGTCAGCAGCCGAGACCAAAATTTAGCGATTCCCCATCTCAGCCCAGAAAGCAGGTAGAACAAGTTTTGTGGTGCCTTTCAGCTGTCTACCGGGGTAGTGTAAAAAGTTCCAGTAGAACTCGTTTTCTGGCACTTTCCCCGGTGGAGATGTGCATGGGGGTGTGTTTGGAACATTTTGTCACCAGCCGAGACCAAAATTCAGCGATTCCCCATCTCAGCCCAGAAAGCAGGTAGAACAAGTTTTGTGGTGCCGTTTCAGCTGCCTACCGGGGTAGTGTAAAAACTACCAAGAGAACTCGTTTCTGGCACCTTCCCCGGTGGAGTTGTGCATGGGGTGTGTTTGGAACATTTTGTCAGGAGCCGAGGCCAAAATTCAGCGTTTCAGCAGGTAGAACATCTTTTGTGGTGCCTTTCAGCTGTCTACCGGGGTAGTGTAAAAAGTACCAGTAGAACTCCTTTCTGGCACTTTCCCCGGTGGAGTTGTGCATGGGGTGTGTTTGGAACATTTTGTCACCAGCCGAGACCAAAATTCAGCGATTCCCCATCTCAGCCTAGAAAGCAGGTAGAACAAGTTTTGTGGTGCCTTTCAGCTGCCTACCGGGGTAGTGTAAAAACTACCAAGAGAACTCCTTTCTGGCACCTTCCCCGGTGGAGTTGTGCATGGGGTGTGTTTGGAACATTTTGTCAGGAGCCGAGGCCAAAATTCAGCGTTTCCCCATCTCAGTCCAGAAAGCAGGTAGAACATCTTTTGTGGTGCCTTTCAGCTGCCTACTGGGGTAGTGTAAAAAGTACCAGTAGAACTCCTTTCTGGCGCTTTCCCTGGTGGAGATGTGCATGGGGTGTGTTTGGAACATTTTGTCACCAGCCGAGTCCAAAATTCAGCGATTCCCCATCTCAGCCCAGAAAGCAGGTAGAACAAGTTTTGTGGTGCCTTTCAGCTGCCTACCGGGGTAGTGTAAAAAGTACCAGTAGAACTCGTTTCTGGCACTTTCCCCGGTGGAGTTGTGCATGGGGTGTGTTTGGAACATTTTGTCAGGAGCCGAGACCAAAATTCAGCGTTTCCCCATCTCAGGCCAGAAAGCAGGTAGAACAAGTTTTGTGGTGCCTTTCAGCTGTCTACCGGGGTAGTGTAAAAAGTACCAGTAGAACTCGTTTCTGGCACTTTCCCCGGTGGAGATGTGCATGGGGTGTGTTTGGAACATTTTGTCAGGAGCCGAGTCCAAAATTCAGCCATTCCCCATCTCAGCCCAGAAAGCAGGTAGAACAAGTTTTGTGGTGCCTTTCAGCTGTCTACCGGGGTAGTGTAAAAAGTACCAGTAGAACTCGTTTCTGGCACTTTCCCCGGTGGAGTTGTGCATGGGGTGTGTTTGGAACATTTTGTCACCAGCCGAGACCAAAATTCAGCGATTCCCCATCTCAGCCCAGAAAGCAGGTAGAACAAGTTTTGTGGTGCCTTTCAGCTGTCTACCGGGGTAGTGTAAAAAGTACCAGTAGAACTCGTTTTTGGCACTTTCCCCGGTGGAGTTGTGCATGGGGTGTGTTTGGAACATTTTGTCACCAGCTGAGGCCAAAATTCAGCGTTTCCCCATCTCAGCCCAGAAAGCAGGTAGAACATCTTTTGTGGTGACTTTCAGCTGCCTACCGGGGTACTGTAAAAACTACCAACAGAACTCGTTTCTGGCAGCTTCCGCGGTGGAGTTGTGCATGGGGTGTGTTTGGAACATTTTGTCAGGAGCCGAGACCAAAATTCAGCCATTCCCCATCTCAGCCTAGAAAGCAGGTAGAACAAGTTTTGTGGTGCCTTTCAGCTGTCTACCGGGGTAGTGTAAAAAGTACCAGTAGAACTCGTTTCTGGCACTTTCCCCGGTGGAGTTGTGCATGGGGTGTGTTTGGAACATTTTGTCAGGAGCCGAGACCAAAATTCAGCGTTTCCCCATCTCAGCCCAGAAAGCAGGTAGAACAAGTTTTGTGGTGCCTTTCAGCTGTCTACCGGGGTAGTGTAAAAAGTACCAGTAGAACTCCTTTCTGGCACTTTCCCCGGTGGAGATGTGCATGGGGTGTGTTTGGAACATTTTGTCACCAGCCGAGTCCAAAATTCAGCGATTCCCCATCTCAGCCCAGAAAGCAGGTAGAACAAGTTTTGTGGTGCCTTTCAGCTGCCTACCGGGGTAGTGTAAAAAGTACCAGTAGAACTCGTTTCTGGCACTTTCCCCGGTGGAGATGTGCATGGGGTGTGTTTGGAACATTTTGTCAGGAGCCGAGACCAAAATTCAGCCATTCCCCATCTCAGCCCAGAAAGCAGGTAGAACAAGTTTTGTGGTGCCTTTCAGCTGTCTACCGGGGTAGTGTAAAAAGTACCAGTAGAACTCCTTTCTGGCACTTTCCCCGGTGGAGTTGTGCATGGGGTGTGTTTGGAACATTTTGTCACCAGCCGAGGCCAAAATTCAGCCATTCCCCATCTCAGCCCAGAAAGCAGGTAGAACAAATTTTGTGGTGACTTTCAGCTGTCTACCGGGGTACTGTAAAAAGTACCAGTAGAACTCGTTTCTGGCACTTTCCCCGGTGGAGTTGTGCATGGGGTGTGTTTGGAACATTTTATCACCAGCCGAGACCAAAATTCAGCCATTCCCCGTCTCAGCCCAGAAAGCAGGTAGAACAAGTTTTGTGGTGCCTTTCAGCTGCCTATCGGGGTAGTGTAAAAACTACCAAGAGAACTCGTTTCTGGCACCTTCCCCGGTGGAGTTGTGCATGGGGTGTGTTTGGAACATTTTGTCTCCAGCCGAGTCCAAAATTCAGCGATTCCCCATCTCAGCCCAGAAAGCAGGTAGAACAAGTTTTGTGGTGCCTTTCAGCTGTCTACCTGGGTAGTGTAAAAAGTACCAGTAGAACTCGTATTTGACACTATTCCCGGGTGGAGTTGTGCATGGGGTGTGTTTGGAACATTTTGTCTCCAGCCGAGACCAAAATTCAGCGATTCCCCATCTCAGCCCAGAAAGCAGGTAGAACAACTTTTGTGGTGCCTTTCAGCTGTCTACAGGGGTAGTGTAAAAACTACTAACAGAACTCGTTTCTGGCACCTTCCCCGGTGGAGTTGTGCATGGGGTGTGTTTGGAACATTTTGTCACCAGCTGAGACCAAAATTCAGCGATTCCCCATCTCAGCCCAGAAAGAAGGTAGAACAAGTTTTGTGGTGCCTTTCAGCTGTCTACCGGGGTAGTGTAAAAACTACCAAGAGAATTCGTTTCTGGCACCTTCCCCGGTGGAGTTGTGCATGGGGTGTGTTTGGAACATGTTGTCTCCAGCTGAGACCAAAATTCAGCGTCTCCACATCTCAGCCCAGAAAGCAGGTAGAACAACTTTTGTGGTCCCTTTCAACTGTCTACTGGGGTAGTGTAAAAAGTACCAGTAGAACTCGTTTCTGGCACTTTCCCCGGTGGAGTTGTGCATGGCGTGTGTTTGGAACATTTTGTCAGCAGCCGAGACCAAAATACAGCCATTCCCCATCTCAGCCCAGAAAGCAGGTAGAACAAGTTTTGTGGTGCCTTTCAGCTGCCTACCGGGGTAGTGTAAATACTACCAAGAGAACTCGTTTCTGGCACCTTCCGCGGTGGAGTTGTGCATGGGGTGTGTTTGGAACATTTTGTCACCAGCTGAGGCCAAAATTCAGCGTTTCCCCATCTCAGCCCAGAAAGCAGGTAGAACAACGTTTGTGGTGCAGTGTAAAAACTACTAAGAGAACTCCTTTCTGGCACCTTCCCCGGTGGAGTTGTGCATGGGGTGTGTTTGGAACATTTTGTCACCAGCCGAGTCCAAAATTCAGCCATTCCCCATCTCAGCCCAGAAAGCAGGTAGAACAACTTTTGTGGTGCCTTTCAGCTGCCTACCGGGGTAGTGTAAAAAGTACCAGTAGAACTCGTTTCTGGCACTTTCCCCGGTGGAGATGTGCATGGGGTGTGTTTGGAACATTTTGTCACCAGCCGAGACCAAAATTCAGCGATTCCCCATCTCAGCCCAGAAAGCAGGTAGAACAAGTTTTGTGGTGCCTTTCAGCTGCCTACCTGGGTAGTGTAAAAAGTACCAGTAGAACTCGTTTCTGGCACCTTCCCCGGTGGAGTTGTGCATGGGGTGTGTTTGGAACATTTTGTCACCAGCCGAGTCCAAAATTCAGCGATTCCCCATCTCAGCCCAGAAAGCAGGTAGAACAAGTTTTGTGGTGCCTTTCAGCTGCCTACCGGGGTAGTGTAAAAAGTACCAGTAGAACTCGTTTCTGGCACTTTCCCCGGTGGAGTTGTGCATGGGGTGTGTTTGGAACATTTTGTCTCCAGCTGAGACCAAAATTCAGCCATTCCCCATCTCAGCCCAGAAAGCAGGTAGAACAAGTTTTGTGGTGCCTTTCAGCTGCCTACCGGGGTAGTGTAAAAAGTACCAGTAGAACTCCTTTCTGGCACTTTCCCCGGTGGAGTTGTGCATGGGGTGTGTTTGGAACATTTTGTCACCAGCCGAGACCAAAATTCAGCGATTCCCCATCTCAGCCCAGAAAGCAGGTAGAACATCTTTTGTGGTGCCTTTCAGCTGCCTACCGGGGTAGTGTAAAAACTACCAACAGAACTCCTTTCTGGCACTTTCCCCGGTGGAGTTGTGCATGGGGTGTGTTTGGAACATTTTGTCAGGAGCCGAGACCAAAATTCAGCCATTCCCCATCTCAGCCCAGAAAGCAGGTAGAACAACTTTTGTGGTGCCTTGCAGCTGCCTACCGGGGTAGTGTAAAAAGTACCAACAGAACTCCTTTCTGGCACCTTCCCCGGTGGAGTTGTGCATGGGGTGTGTTTGGAACATTTTGTCACCAGCCGAGACCAAAATTCAGCGATTCCCCATCTCAGCCCAGAAAGCAGGTAGAACAAGTTTTGTGGTGCCTTTCAGCTGCCTACCGGGGTAGTGTAAAAAGTACCAGTAGAACTCGTTTCTGGCACCTTCCCCGGTGGAGTTGTGCATGGGGTGTGTTTGGAACATGTTGTCTCCAGCTGAGACCAAAATTCAGCCATTCCCCATCTCAGCCCAGAAAGCAGGTAGAACAAGTTTTGTGGTGCCTTTCAGCTGCCTACCGGGGTACTATAAAAACTACCAAGAGAACTCGTATCTGGCACTTTCCCCGGTGGAGTTGTGCATGGGGTGTGTTTGGAACATTTTGTCTCCAGCTGAGACCAAAATTCAGCGATTCCCCATCTCAGCCCAGAAAGCAGGTAGAACAAGTTTTGTGGTGCCTTTCAGCTGTCTACCAGGGTAGTGTAAAATGTACCAGTAGAACTCGTTTCTGGCACTTTCCCCGGTGGAGTTGTGCATGGGGTGTGTTTGGAACATTTTGTCACCAGCGAGACCAAAATTCAGCGATTCCCCATCTCAGCCCAGAAAGCAGGTAGAACAAGTTTTGTGGTGCCTTTCAGCTGTCTACCGGGGTAGTGTAAAAACGACCAACAGAACTCGTTTCTGGCACTTTCCCCGGTGGAGTTGTGCATGGGATGTGTTTGGAACATTTTGTCAGGAGCCGAGTCCAAAATTCAGCGATTCCCCATCTCAGCCCAGAAAGCAGGTAGAACAAGTTTTGTGGTGCCTTTCAGCTGCCTACCGGGGTAGTGTAAAAATTACTAAGAGAACTCCTTTCTGGCACTTTCCCCGGTGGAGCTGTGCATGGGGTGTGTTTGGAACATTTTGTCATGAGCCAAGTCCAAAATTCAGCGGTTCCCAATCTCAGCCCAGAAAGCAGGTAGAACAACGTTTGTGGTGCAGTGTATAAACTACTAAGAGAACTCCTTTCTGGCACCTTCCACGGTGGAGTTGTGCATGGGGTGTTTTTGGAACAATTTGTCACCAGCCGAGACCAAAATTCAGCCATTCCCCATCTCAGCCCAGAAAGCAGGTAGATCAAGTTTTGTGGTGCCTTTCAGCTGTCTACCGGGGTAGTGTAAAAAACTACTAACAGAACTCGTTTCTGGCACCTTCCCCGGTGGAGTTGTGCATGGGGTGTGTTTGGAACATTTTGTCAGCAGTTGAGGCCAAAATTCAGCGTCTCCACATCTCAGCCCAGAAAGCAGGTAGAACATCTTTTGTGGTGCCTTTCAGATGCCTACCGGGGTAGTGTAAAAACTACCAACAGAACTCCTTTCTGGCACCTTCCGCGGTGGAGTTGTGCATGGGGTGTGTTTGGAACATTTTGTCTCCAGCTGAGACCAAAATTCAGCGATTCCCCATCTCAGCCCAGAAAGCAGGTAGAACATCTTTTGTGGTGACTTTCAGCTGCCTACCGGGGTACTGTAAAAACTACCAAGAGAACTCGTTTCTGGCACCTTCCGCGGTGGAGTTGTGCATGGGGTGTGTTTGGAACATTTTGTCAGCAGCTGAGGCCAAAATTCAGCGTCTCCACATCTCAGCCCAGAAAGCAGGTAAAAAAAGTTTTGTGGTGCCTTTCAGCTGCCTACCGGGGTAGTGTAAAAACTACCAAGAGAACTCGTTTCTGGCACCTTCCCCGGTGGAGTTGTGCATGGGGTGTGTTTGGAACATTTTGTCACCAGCCGAGTCCAAAATTCAGCGATTCCCCATCTCAGCCCAGAAAGCAGGTAGAACAACTTTTGTGGTGCCTTTCAGCTGTCTACCGGGGTAGTGTAAAAACTACTAACAGAACTCGTTTCTGGCACTTTCCCCGGTGGAGATGTGCATGGGGTGTGTTTGTAACATTTTGTCACCAGCCGAGACCAAAATTCAGCGATTCCCCATCTCAGCCCAGAAAGCAGGTAGAACAAGTTTTGTGGTGCCTTTCAGCTGCCTACTGGGGTAGTGTAAAAAGTACCAGTAGAACTCCTTTCTGGCACTTTCCCCGGTGGAGTTGTGCATGGGGTGTGTTTGGAACATTTTGTCACCAGCCGAGACCAAAATTCAGCGGTTCCCCATCTCAGCCCAGAAAGCAGGTAGAACAAGTTTTGTGGTGCCTTTCAGCTGCCTACCGGGGTAGTGTAAAAACTACCAAGAGAACTCGTTTCTGGCACTTTCCCCGGTGGAGTTGTGCATGGGGTGTGTTTGGAACATTTTGTCAGGAGCCGAGGCCAAAATTCAGCGTTTCCCCATCTCAGTCCAGAAAGCAGGTAGAACATCTTTTGTGGTGCCTTTCAGCTGCCTACTGGGGTAGTGTAAAAAGTACCAGTAGAACTCGTTTCTGGCACTTTCCCCGGTGGAGTTGTGCATGGGGTGTGTTTGGAACATTTTGTCAGGAGCCGAGACCAAAATTCAGCCATTCCCCATCTCAGCCTAGAAAGCAGGTAGAACAAGTTTTGTGGTGCCTTTCAGCTGTCTACCGGGGTAGTGTAAAAAGTACCAGTAGAACTCGTATTTGACACTATTCCCGGGTGGAGTTGTGCATGGGGTGTGTTTGGAAAATTTTGTCAGGAGCCGAGACCAAAATTCAGCGATTCCCCATCTCAGCCCAGAAAGCAGGTAGAACAAGTTTTGTGGTGCCTTTCAGCTGTCTACCGGGGTAGTGTAAAAACTGCCAAGAGAATTCGTTTCTGGCACCTTCCGCGGTGGAGTTGTGCATGGGGTGTGTTTGGAACATTTTGTCTCCAGCTGAGACCAAAATTCAGCGATTCCCCATCTCAGCCCAGAAAGCAGGTAGAACAAATTTTGTGGTGACTTTCAGCTGTCTACCGGGGTAGTGTAAAAAGTACCAGTAGAACTCCTTTCTGGCACTTTCCCCGGTGGAGTTGTGCATGGGGTGTGTTTGGAACATTTTGTCACCAGCCGAGACCAAAATTCAGCCATTCCCCATCTCAGCCCAGAAAGCAGGTAGAACATCTTTTGTGGTGCCTTTCAGCTGCCTACCGGGGTAGTGTAAAAAGTACCAGTAGAACTCATTTCTGGCACTTTCCCCGGTGGAGTTGTGCATGGCGTGTGTTTGGAACATTTTGTCACCAGCCGAGACCAAAATTCAGCGATTCCCCATCTCAGCCCAGAAAGCAGGTAGAACAAGTTTTGTGGTGCCTTTCAGCTGTCTACCGGGGTAGTGTAAAAAGTACCAGTAGAACTCCTTTCTGGCACTTTCCCCGGTGGAGTTGTGCATGGGGTGTGTTTGGAACATTTTGTCACCAGCCGAGACCAAAATTCAGCCATTCCCCATCTCAGCCCAGAAAGCAGGTAGAACAAGTTTTGTGGTGCCTTTCAGCTGTCTACCGGGGTAGTGTAAAAAGTACCAGTAGAACTCGTTTTTGGCACTTTCCCCGGTGGAGTTGTGCATGGGGTGTGTTTGGAACATTTTGTCACGAGCTGAGGCCAAAATTCAGCGTTTCCCCATCTCAGCCCAGAAAGCAGGTAGAACATCTTTTGTGGTGACTTTCAGCTGCCTACCGGGGTAGTGTAAAAACTACCAACAGAACTCGTTTCTGGCACCTTCCGCGGTGGAGTTGTGCATCGGGTGTGTTTGGAACATTTTGTCAGGAGCCGAGACCAAAATTCAGCCATTCCCCATCTCAGCTTAGAAAGCAGGTAGAACAACTTTTGTGGTGCCTTTCAGCTGTCTACCGGGGTAGTGTAAAAAGTACCAGTAGAACTCGTTTCTGGCACTTTCCCCGGTGGAGTTGTGCATGGGGTGTGTTTGGAACATTTTGTCAGGAGCCGAGACCAAAATTTAGCGATTCCCCATCTCAGCCCAGAAAGCAGGTAGAACAAGTTTTGTGGTGCCTTTCAGCTGTCTACCGGGGTAGTGTAAAAAGTACCAGTAGAACTCCTTTCTGGCACTTTCCCCGGTGGAGATGTGCATGGGGTGTGTTTGGAACATTTTGTCACCAGCCGAGTCCAAAATTCAGCGATTCCCCATCTCAGCCCAGAAAGCAGGTAGAACAAGTTTTGTGGTGCCTTTCAGCTGCCTACCGGGGTACTGTAAAAACTATTAACAGAACTCGTTAGTGGCACCTTCCCCGGTGGAGTTGTGCATGGGGTGTGTTTGGAACATTTTGTCACCAGCTGAGTCCAAAATTCAGCGATTCCCCATCTCAGCCCAGAAAGCAGGTAGAACATCTTTTGTGGTGCCTTTCAGCTGCCTACCGGGGTAGTGTAAAAACTACCAAGAGAACTCGTTTCTGGCACCTTCCCCGGTGGAGTTGTGCATGGGGTGTGTTTGGAACATTTTGTCAGGAGCCGAGGCCAAAATTCAGCGTTTCCCCATCTCAGTCCAGAAAGCAGGTAGAACATCTTTTGTGGTGCCTTTCAGCTGTCTACCGGGGTAGTGTAAAAAGTACCAGTAGAACTCGTTTCTGGCACTTTCCCCGGTGGAGTTGTGCATGGGGTGTGTTTGGAACATTTTGTCACCAGCCGAGACCAAAATTCAGCGATTCCCCATCTCAGCCTAGAAAGCAGGTAGAACAAGTTTTGTGGTGCCTTTCAGCTGCCTACCGGGGTAGTGTAAAAACTACCAAGAGAACTCCTTTCTGGCACCTTCCCCGGTGGAGTTGTGCATGGGGTGTGTTTGGAACATTTTGTCAGGAGCCGAGGCCAAAATTCAGCGTTTCCCCATCTCAGTCCAGAAAGCAGGTAGAACATCTTTTGTGGTGCCTTTCAGCTGCCTACTGGGGTAGTGTAAAAAGTACCAGTAGAACTCGTATTTGACACTATTCCCGGGTGGAGTTGTGCATGGGGTGTGTTTGGAAAATTTTGTCAGGAGCCGAGTCCAAAATTCAGCGATTCCCCATCTCAGCCCAGAAAGCAGGTAGAACAAGTTTTGTGGTGCCTTTCAGCTGTCTACCGGGGTAGTGTAAAAACTGCCAAGAGAATTCGTTTCTGGCACCTTCCGCGGTGGAGTTGTGCATGGGGTGTGTTTGGAACATTTTGTCTCCAGCTGAGACCAAAATTCAGCGATTCCCCATCTCAGCCCAGAAAGCAGGTAGAACAAATTTTGTGGTGACTTTCAGCTGTCTACCGGGGTAGTGTAAAAAGTACCAGTAGAACTCCTTTCTGGCACTTTCCCCGGTGGAGTTGTGCATGGGGTGTGTTTGGAACATTTTGTCAGGAGCCGAGACCAAAATTCAGCCATTCCCCATCTCAGCCCAGAAAGCAGGTAGAACATCTTTTGTGGTGCCTTTCAGCTGCCTACCGGGGTAGTGTAAAAAGTACCAGTAGAACTCATTTCTGGCACTTTCCCCGGTGGAGTTGTGCATGGCGTGTGTTTGGAACATTTTGTCACCAGCCGAGACCAAAATTCAGCCATTCCCCATCTCAGCCCAGAAAGCAGGTAGAACAAGTTTTGTGGTGCCTTTCAGCTGTCTACCGGGGTAGTGTAAAAAGTACCAGTAGAACTCGTTTTTGGCACTTTCCCCGGTGGAGTTGTGCATGGGGTGTGTTTGGAACATTTTGTCACGAGCTGAGGCCAAAATTCAGCGATTCCCCATCTCAGCCCAGAAAGCAGGTAGAACAAGTTTTGTGGTGACTTTCAGCTGCCTACCGGGGTAGTGTAAAAACTACCAACAGAACTCGTTTCTGGCACCTTCCGCGGTGGAGTTGTGCATCGGGTGTGTTTGGAACATTTTGTCAGGAGCCGAGACCAAAATTCAGCCATTCCCCATCTCAGCCTAGAAAGCAGGTAGAACAACTTTTGTGGTGCCTTTCAGCTGTCTACCGGGGTAGTGTAAAAAGTACCAGTAGAACTCGTTTCTGGCACTTTCCCCGGTGGAGTTGTGCATGGGGTGTGTTTGGAACATTTTGTCAGGAGCCGAGACCAAAATTTAGCGATTCCCCATCTCAGCCCAGAAAGCAGGTAGAACAACTTTTGTGGTGCCTTTCAGCTGTCTACCGGGGTAGTGTAAAAAGTACCAGTAGAACTCCTTTCTGGCACTTTCCCCGGTGGAGATGTGCATGGGGTGTGTTTGGAACATTTTGTCACCAGCCGAGTCCAAAATTCAGCGATTCCCCATCTCAGCCCAGAAAGCAGGTAGAACAAGTTTTGTGGTGCCTTTCAGCTGTCTACCGGGGTAGTGTAAAAAGTACCAGTAGAACTCGTTTCTGGCACTTTCCCCGGTGGAGTTGTGCATGGGGTGTGTTTGGAACATTTTGTCACCAGCCGAGACCAAAATTCAGCGATTCCCCATCTCAGCCCAGAAAGTAGGTAGAACAAGTTTTGTGGTGCCTTTCAGCTGCCTACCGGGGTAGTGTAAAAACTACCAAGAGAACTCGTTTCTGGCACCTTCCCCGGTGGAGTTGTGCATGGGGTGTGTTTGGAACATTTTGTCAGGAGCCGAGGCCAAAATTCAGCGTTTCCCCATCTCAGTCCAGAAAGCAGGTAGAACATCTTTTGTGGTGCCTTTCAGCTGTCTACCGGGGTAGTGTAAAAAGTACCAGTAGAACTCCTTTCTGGCACTTTCCCCGGTGGAGTTGTGCATGGGGTGTGTTTGGAACATTTTGTCTCCAGCCGAGACCAAAATTCAGCGGTTCCCCATCTCAGCCTAGAAAGCAGGTAGAACAAGTTTTGTGGTGCCTTTCAGCTGCCTACCGGGGTAGTGTAAAAACTACCAAGAGAACTCCTTTCTGGCACCTTCCCCGGTGGAGTTGTGCATGGGGTGTGTTTGGAACATTTTGTCAGGAGCCGAGGCCAAAATTCAGCGTTTCCCCATCTCAGTCCAGAAAGCAGGTAGAACATCTTTTGTGGTGCCTTTCAGCTGCCTACTGGGGTAGTGTAAAAAGTACCAGTAGAACTCCTTTCTGGCGCTTTCCCTGGTGGAGATGTGCATGGCGTGTGTTTGGAACATTTTGTCACCAGCCGAGTCCAAAATTCAGCGATTCCCCATCTCAGCCCAGAAAGCAGGTAGAACAACTTTTGTGGTGCCTTTCAGCTGCCTACCGGGGTAGTGTAAAAAGTACCAGTAGAACTCGTTTCTGGCACTTTCCCCGGTGGAGTTGTGCATGGCGTGTGTTTGGAACATTTTGTCAGGAGCCGAGACAAAAATTCAGCCATTCCCCATCTCAGCCTAGAAAGCAGGTAGAACAAGTTTTGTGGTGCCTTTCAGCTGCCTACCGGGGTAGTGTAAAAACTACTAACAGAACTCGTTTCTGGCACCTTCCCCGGTGGAGTTGTGCATGGCGTGTGTTTGGAACATTTTGTCACCAGCCGAGGCCAAAATTCAGCCATTCCCCATCTCAGCCCAGAAAGCAGGTAGAACAAGTTTTGTGGTGCCTTTCAGCTGCCTACCGGGGTACTGTAAAAAGTACCAGTAGAACTCGTTTCTGGCACTTTCCACGGTGGAGATGTGCATGGGGTGTGTTTGGAACATTTTGTCACCAGCTGAGGCCAAAATTCAGCGTTTCCCCATCTCAGCCCAGAAAGCAGGTAGAACAAGTTTTGTGGTGCCTTTCAGCTGTCTACCGGGGTAGTGTAAAAAGTACCAGTAGAACTCGTTTCTGGCACTTTCCCCGGTGGAGATGTGCATGGGGTGTGTTTGGAACATTTTGTCAGGAGCCGAGTCCAAAATTCAGCCATTCCCCATCTCAGCCCAGAAAGCAGGTAGAACAAGTTTTGTGGTGCCTTTCAGCTGCCTACCGGGGTACTGTAAAAAGTACCAGTAGAACTCCTTTCTGGCACTTTCCCCGGTGGAGTTGTGCATGGGGTGTGTTTGGAACATTTTGTCACCAGCCGAGACCAAAATTCAGCGATTCCCCATCTCAGCCCAGAAAGCAGGTAGAACAAGTTTTGTGGTGCCTTTCAGCTGTCTACCGGGGTAGTGTAAAAAGTACCAGTAGAACTCGTTTCTGGCACTTTCCCCGGTGGAGTTGTGCATGGGGTGTGTTTGGAACATTTTGTCACCAGCCGAGACCAAAATTCAGCGATTCCCCATCTCAGTCCAGAAAGCAGGTAGAACAAGTTTTGTGGTGCCTTTCAGCTGTCTACCGGGGTAGTGTAAAAAGTACCAGTAGAACTCGTTTTTGGCACTTTCCCCGGTGGAGTTGTGCATGGGGTGTGTTTGGAACATTTTGTCACCAGCTGAGGCCAAAATTCAGCGTTTCCCCATCTCAGTCCAGAAAGCAGGTAGAACATCTTTTGTGGTGACTTTCAGCTGCCTACCGGGGTACTGTAAAAACTACCAACAGAACTCGTTTCTGGCACCTTCCGCGGTGGAGTTGTGCATGGGGTGTGTTTGGAACATTTTGTCAGGAGCCGAGGCCAAAATTCAGCCATTCCCCATCTCAGCCTAGAAAGCAGGTAGAACAACTTTTGTGGTGCCTTTCAGCTGTCTACCGGGGTAGTGTAAAAAGTACCAGTAGAACTCGTTTCTGGCACTTTCCCCGGTGGAGATGTGCATGGGGTGTGTTTGGAACATTTTGTCAGGAGCCGAGTCCAAAATTCAGCCATTCCCCATCTCAGCCCAGAAAGCAGGTAGAACAAGTTTTGTGGTGCCTTTCAGCTGCCTACCGGGGTAGTGTAAAAAGTACCAGTAGAACTCGTTTCTGGCACTTTCCCCGGTGGAGTTGTGCATGGGGTGTGTTTGGAACATTTTGTCACCAGCCGAGACCAAAATTCAGCGATTCCCCATCTCAGCCCAGAAAGCAGGTAGAACAAGTTTTGTGGTGCCTTTCAGCTGTCTACCGGGGTAGTGTAAAAAGTACCAGTAGAACTCGTTTCTGGCACTTTCCCCGGTGGAGTTGTGCATGGGGTGTGTTTGGAACATTTTGTCAGGAGCCGAGACCAAAATTCAGCCATTCCCCATCTCAGCCCAGAAAGCAGGTAGAACAACTTTTGTGGTGCCTTTCAGCTGTCTACCGGGGTAGTGTAAAAAGTACCAGTAGAACTCCTTTCTGGCACTTTCCCCGGTGGAGTTGTGCATGGGGTGTGTTTGGAACATTTTGTCACCAGCCGAGGCCAAAATTCAGCCATTCCCCATCTCAGCCCAGAAAGCAGGTAGAACAAATTTTGTGGTGACTTTCAGCTGTCTACCGGGGTAGTGTAAAAAGTACCAGTAGAACTCCTTTCTGGCACTTTCCCCGGTGGAGTTGTGCATGGGGTGTGTTTGGAACATTTTATCACCAGCCGAGACCAAAATTCAGCCATTCCCCATCTCAGCCCAGAAAGCAGGTAGAACATCTTTTGTGGTGCCTTTCAGCTGCCTACCGGGGTAGTGTAAAAACTACCAACAGAACTCGTTTCTGGCACTTTCCCCGGTGGAGTTGTGCATGGGGTGTGTTTGGAACATTTTGTCACCAGCTGAGGCCAAAATTCAGCGTTTCCCCATCTCAGCCTAGAAAGAAGGTAGAACAACTTTTGTGGTGCCTTTCAGCTGTCTACCGGGGTAGTGTAAAAAGTACCAGTAGAACTCGTTTCTGGCACTTTCCCCGGTGGAGATGTGCATGGGGTGTGTTTGGAACATTTTGTCAGGAGCCGAGGCCAAAATTCAGCCATTCCCCATCTCAGCCCAGAAAGCAGGTAGAACAAGTTTTGTGGTGCCTTTCAGCTGTCTACCGGGGTAGTGTAAAAAGTACCAGTAGAACTCCTTTTTGGCACTTTCCCCGGTGGAGTTGTGCATGGGGTGTGTTTGGAACATTTTGTCACCAGCCGAGACCAAAATTCAGCGATTCCCCATCTCAGCCCAGAAAGCAGGTAGAACAAGTTTTGTGGTGCCTTTCAGCTGTCTACCGGGGTAGTGTAAAAAGTACCAGTAGAACTCGTTTCTGGCACTTTCCCCGGTGGAGTTGTGCATGGGGTGTGTTTGGAACATTTTGTCAGGAGCCGAGACCAAAATTCAGCGATTCCCCATCTCAGCCCAGAAAGCAGGTAGAACAAGTTTTGTGGTGCCTTTCAGCTGTCTACAGGGGTAGTGTAAAAAGTACCAGTAGAACTCGTTTTTGGCACTTTCCCCGGTGGAGTTGTGCATGGGGTGTGTTTGGAACATTTTGTCACCTGCTGAGGCCAAAATTCAGCGTTTCCCCATCTCAGCCCAGAAAGCAGGTAGAACATCTTTTGTGGTGACTTTCAGCTGCCTACCGGGGTACTGTAAAAACTACCAACAGAACTCGTTTCTGGCACCTTCCCCGGTGGAGTTGTGCATCGGGTGTGTTTGGAACATTTTGTCAGGAGCCGAGACCAAAATTCAGCCATTCCCCATCTCAGCCTAGAAAGCAGGTAGAACAACTTTTGTGGTGCCTTTCAGCTGCCTACCGGGGTAGTGTAAAAAGTACCAGTAGAACTCGTTTCTGGCACTTTCCCCGGTGGAGTTGTGCATGGGGTGTGTTTGGAACATTTTGTCAGGAGCCGAGACCAAAATTCAGCCATTCCCCATCTCAGCCCAGAAAGCAGGTAGAACATCTTTTGTGGTGCCTTTCAGCTGCCTACCGGGGTAGTGTAAAAAGTACCAGTAGAACTCATTTCTGGCACTTTCCCCGGTGGAGTTCTGCATGGGGTGTGTTTGGAACATTTTGTCACCAGCCGAGACCAAAATTCAGCGATTCCCCATCTCAGCCCAGAAAGCAGGTAGAACAAGTTTTGTGGTGCCTTTCAGCTGTCTACCGGGGTAGTGTAAAAAGTACCAGTAGAACTTGTTTCTGGCACTTTCCCCGGTGGAGTTGTGCATGGGGTGTGTTTGGAACATTTTGTCACCAGCTGAGGCCAAAATTCAGCGTTTCCCCATCTCAGCCCAGAAAGCAGGTAGAACAAGTTTTGTGGTGCCTTTCAGCTGTCTACCGGGGTAGTGTAAAAAGTACCAGTAGAACTCGTTTCTGGCACCTTCCGCGGTGGAGTTGTGCATGGGGTGTGTTTGGAACATTTTGTCAGGAGCCGAGACCAAAATTCAGCCATTCCCCATCTCAGCCTAGAAAGCAGGTAGAACAACTTTTGTGGTGCCTTTCAGCTGTCTACCGGGGTAGTGTAAAAAGTACCAGTAGAACTCGTTTCTGGCACTTTCCCCGGTGGAGATGTGCATGGGGTGTGTTTGGAACATTTTGTCAGGAGCCGAGGCCAAAATTCAGTGATTCGTCATCTCAGCCCAGAAAGCAGGTAGAACAACTTTTGTGGTGCCTTTCAGCTGTCTACCGGGGTAGTGTAAAAAGTACCAGTAGAACTCGTTTCTGGCACTTTCCCCGGTGAATATGTGCATGGGGTGTGTTTGGAACATTTTGTCAGGAGCCGAGACCAAAATTCAGCGATTCCCCATCTCAGCCCAGAAAGCAGGTAGAACAAGTTTTGTGGTGCCTTTCAGCTGTCTACCGGGGTAGTGTAAGAAGTACCAGTAGAACTCCTTTCTGGCACTTTCCCCGGTGGAGTTGTGCATGGGGTGTGTTTGGAACATTTTGTCACCAGCCGAGACCAAAATTCAGCGATTCCCCATCTCAGCCCAGAAAGCAGGTAGAACAAGTTTTGTGGTGCCTTTCAGCTGTCTACCGGGGTAGTGTAAAAAGTACCAGTAGAACTCCTTTCTGGCACTTTCCCCGGTGGAGTTGTGCATGGGGTGTGTTTGGAACATTTTGTCACCAGCCGAGGCCAAAATTCAGCGATTCCCCATCTCAGCCCAGAAAGCAGGTAGAACAAGTTTTGTGGTGCCTTTCAGCTGCCTACCGGGGTACTGTAAAAACTACCAAGAGAACTCCTTCCTGGCACCTTCCCCGGTGGAGTTGTGCATGGGGTGTGTTTGGAACATTTTGTCAGGAGCCGAGACCAAAATTCAGCCATTCCCCATCTCAGCCTAGAAAGCAGGTAGAACAACTTTTGTGGTGCCTTTCAGCTGTCTACCGGGGTAGTGTAAAAAGTACCAGTAGAACTCGTTTCTGGCACTTTCCCCGGTGGAGATGTGCATGGGGTGTGTTTGGAACATTTTGTCAGGAGCCGAGACCAAAATTCAGCGGTTCCCCATCTCAGCCCAGAAAGCAGGTAGAACAAGTTTTGTGGTGCCTTTCAGCTGTCTACCGGGGTAGTGTAAAAAGTACCAGTAGAACTCGTTTTTGGCACCTTCCCCGGTGGAGTTGTGCATGGGGTGTGTTTGGAACATTTTGTCACCAGCCGAGACCAAAATTCAGCGATTCCCCATCTCAGCCCAGAAAGCAGGTAGAACAAGTTTTGTGGTGCCTTTCAGCTGCCTACCGGGGTAGTGTAAAAACTACCAAGAGAACTCGTTTCTGGCACCTTCCCCGGTGGAGTTGTGCATGGGGTGTGTTTGGAACATTTTGTCACCAGCCGAGGCCAAAATTCAGCGTTTCCCCATCTCAGTCCAGAAAGCAGGTAGAACATCTTTTGTGGTGCCTTTCAGCTGTCTACCGGGGTAGTGTAAAAAGTACCAGTAGAACTCCTTTCTGGCACTTTCCCCGGTGGAGATGTGCATGGGGTGTGTTTGGAACATTTTGTCACCAGCCGAGACCAAAATTCAGCGATTCCCCATCTCAGCCCAGAAAGCAGGTAGAACAAGTTTTGTGGTGCCTTTCAGCTGCCTACCGGGGTAGTGTAAAAACTACCAAGAGAACTCGTTTCTGGCACCTTCCGCGGTGGAGTTGTGCATGGGGTGTGTTTGGAACATTTTGTCAGGAGCCGAGGCCAAAATTCAGCGATTCCCCATCTCAGTCCAGAAAGCAGGTAGAACATCTTTTGTGGTGCCTTTCAGCTGCCTACCGGGGTAGTGTAAAAAGTACCAGTAGAACTCGTTTCTGGCACTTTCCCCGGTGGAGATGTGCATGGGGTGTATTTGGAACATTTTGTCACCAGCCGAGTACAAAATTCAGCGATTCCCCATCTCAGCCCAGATAGCAGGTAGAACAAGTTTTGTGGTGCCTTTCAGCTGCCTACCGGGGTAGTGTAAAAACTACTAACAGAACTCGTTTCTGGCACCTTCCCCGGTGGAGTTGTGCATGGGGTGTGTTTGGAACATTTTGTCAGGAGCCGAGACCAAAATTCAGCCATTCCCCATCTCAGCCTAGAAAGCAGGTAGAACAACTTTTGTGGTGCCTTTCAGCTGTCTACTGGGGTAGTGTAAAAAGTACCAGTAGAACTCGTTTCTGGCACTTTCCCCGGTGGAGATGTGCATGGGGTGTGTTTGGAACATTTTGTCAGGAGCCGAGGCCAAAATTCAGCGATTCCCCATCTCAGCCCAGAAAGCAGGTAGAACAAGTTTTGTGGTGCCTTTCAGCTGCCTACCGGGGTAGTGTAAAAACTACCAAGAGAACTCGTTTCTGGCACCTTCCGCGGTGGAGTTGTGCATGGGGTGTGTTTGGAACATTTTGTCACCAGCCGAGTCCAAAATTCAGCGATTCCCCATCTCAGCCCAGAAAGCAGGTAGAACAAGTTTTGTGGTGCCTTTCAGCTGCCTACCGGGGTAGTGTAAAAAGTACCAGTAGAACTCGTTTCTGGCACTTTCCCCGGTGGAGATGTGCATGGGGTGTGTTTGGAACATTTTGTCAGGAGCCGAGACCAAAATTCAGCGGTTCCCCATCTCAGCCCAGAAAGCAGGTAGAACAAGTTTTGTGGTGCCTTTCAGCTGTCTACCGGGGTAGTGTAAAAAGTACCAGTAGAACTCCTTTCTGGCACTTTCCCCGGTGGAGTTGTGCATGGGGTGTGTTTGGAACATTTTGTCACCAGCCGAGACCAAAATTCAGCGATTCCCCATCTCAGCCCAGAAAGCAGGTAGAACAAGTTTTGTGGTGCCTTTCAGCTGCCTACCGGGGTAGTGTAAAAACTACCAAGAGAACTCGTTTCTGGCACCTTCCGCGGTGTAGTTGTGCATGGGGTGTGTTTGGAACATTTTGTCACCAGCTGAGGCCAAAATTCAGCGTTTCCCCATCTCAGTCCAGAAAGAAGGTAGAACATCTTTTGTGGTGCCTTTCAGCTGCCTACCGGGGTAGTGTAAAAACTACCAACAGAACTCCTTTCTGGCACCTTCCGCGGTGGAGTTGTGCATGGGGTGTGTTTGGAACATTTTGTCTCCAGCTGAGACCAAAATTCAGCGATTCCCCATCTCAGCCCAGAAAGCAGGTAGAACATCTTTTGTGGTGCCTTTCAGCTGCCTACCGGGGTACTGTAAAAAGTACCAGTAGAACTCCTTTCTGGCACTTTCCCCGGTGGAGTTGTGCATGGGGTGTGTTTGGAACATTTTGTCACCAGCCGAGACCAAAATTCAGCGATTCCCCATCTCAGCCCAGAAAGCAGGTAGAACAAGTTTTGTGGTGCCTTTCAGCTGCCTACCGGGGTAGTGTAAAAACTACCAAGAGAACTCGTTTCTGGCACCTTCCCCGGTGGAGTTGTGCATGGGGTGTGTTTGGAACATTTTGTCAGGAGCCGAGGCCAAAATTCAGCGATTCCCCATCTCAGTCCAGAAAGCAGGTAGAACAACTTTTGTGGTGCCTTTCAGCTGTCTACCGGGGTAGTGTAAAAAGTACCAGTAGAACTCGTTTCTGGCACTTTCCCCGGTGGAGATGTGCATGGGGTGTGTTTGGAACATTTTGTCAGGAGCCGAGGCCAAAATTCAGCGATTCCCCATCTCAGCCCAGAAAGCAGGTAGAACAAGTTTTGTGGTGCCTTTCAGCTGCCTACCGGGGTAGTGTAAAAACTACCAACAGAACTCGTTTCTGGCATCTTCCCCGGTGGAGATGTGCATGGGGTGTGTTTGGAACATTTTGTCAGGAGCCGAGGCCAAAATTCAGCGATTCCCCATCTCAGCCCAGAAAGCAGGTAGAACATCTTTTGTGGTGCCTTTCAGCTGCCTACCGGGGTAGTGTAAAAAGTACCAGTAGAACTCGTTTCTGGCACTTTCCCCGGTGGAGTTGTGCATGGGGTGTGTTTGGAACATTTTGTCAGGAGCCGAGACCAAAATTCAGCGTTTCTCCATCTCAGTCCAGAAAGCAGGTAGAACATCTTTTGTGGTGCCTTTCAGCTGTCTACCGGGGTAGTGTAAAAAGTACCAGTAGAACTCCTTTCTGGCACTTTCCCCGGTGGAGTTGTGCATGGGGTGTGTTTGGAACATTTTGTCACCAGCCGAGACCAAAATTCAGCGATTCCCCATCTCAGCCCAGAAAGCAGGTAGAACAAGTTTTGTGGTGCCTTTCAGCTGCCTACCGGGGTAGTGTAAAAACTACCAAGAGAACTCGTTTCTGGCACCTTCCCCGGTGGAGTTGTGCATGGGGTGTGTTTGGAACATTTTGTCAGGAGCCGAGACCAAAATTTAGCGATTCCCCATCTCAGTCCAGAAAGCAGGTAGAACATCTTTTGTGGTGCCTTTCAGCTGCCTACCGGGGTAGTGTAAAAAGTACCAGTAGAACTCCTTTCTGGCACTTTCCCCGGTGGAGATGTGCATGGGGTGTGTTTGGAACATTTTGTCACCAGCCGAGTACAAAATTCAGCGATTCCCCATCTCAGCCTAGAAAGCAGGTAGAACAAGTTTTGTGGTGCCTTTCAGCTGCCTACCGGGGTAGTGTAAAAACTACTAACAGAACTCGTTTCTGGCACCTTCCCCGGTGGAGTTGTGCATGGGGTGTGTTTGGAACATTTTGTCAGGAGCCGAGACCAAAATTCAGCCATTCCCCATCTCAGCCTAGAAAGCAGGTAGAACAACTTTTGTGGTGCCTTTCAGCTGTCTACCGGGGTAGTGTAAAAAGTACCAGTAGAACTCGTTTCTGGCACTTTCCCCGGTGGAGATGTGCATGGGGTGTGTTTGGAACATTTTGTCAGGAGCCGAGGCCAAAATTCAGCGATTCCCCATCTCAGCCCAGAAAGCAGGTAGAACAAGTTTTGTGGTGCCTTTCAGCTGCCTACCGGGGTACTGTAAAAACTACCAACAGAACTCGTTTCTGGCACCTTCCGCGGTGGAGTTGTGCATGGGGTGTGTTTGGAACATTTTGTCAGGAGCCGAGGCCAAAATTAAGCGTTTCCCCATCTCAGCCCAGAAAGCAGGTAGAACAAGTTTTGTGGTGCCTTTCAGCTGCCTACCGGGGTAGTGTAAAAAGTACCAGTAGAACTCCTTTCTGGCACTTTCCCCGGTGGAGTTGTGCATGGGGTGTGTTTGGAACATTTTGTCACCAGCCGAGACCAAAATTCAGCGATTCCCCATCTCAGCCCAGAAAGCAGGTAGAACAAGTTTTGTGGTGCCTTTCAGCTGCCTACCGGGGTAGTGTAAAAACTACCAAGAGAACTCGTTTCTGGCACCTTCCGCGGTGTAGTTGTGCATGGGGTGTGTTTGGAACATTTTGTCACCAGCTGAGGCCAAAATTCAGCGTTTCCCCATCTCAGTCCAGAAAGAAGGTAGAACATCTTTTGTGGTGCCTTTCAGCTGACTACCGGGGTAGTGTAAAAAGTACCAGTAGAACTCGTTTTTGGCACTTTCCCCGGTGGAGTTGTGCATGGGGTGTGTTTGGAACATTTTGTCACCAGCCGAGACCAAAATTCAGCGATTCCCCATCTCAGCCCAGAAAGCAGGTAGAACAAGTTTTGTGGTGCCTTTCAGCTGCCTACCGGGGTAGTGTAAAAAGTACCAGTAGAACTCCTTTCTGGCACTTTCCCCGGTGGAGTTGTGCATGGGGTGTGTTTGGAACATTTTGTCAGGAGCCGAGACCAAAATTCAGCGATTCCCCATCTCAGCCCAGAAAGCAGGTAGAACAACTTTTGTGGTGCCTTTCAGCTGCCTACCGGGGTAGTGTAAAAACTACCAAGAGAACTCGTTTCTGGCACCTTCCCCGGTGGAGTTGTGCATGGGGTGTGTTTGGAACATTTTGTCAGGAGCCGAGGCCAAAATTCAGCGTTTCCCCATCTCAGTCCAGAAAGCAGGTAGAACATCTTTTGTGGTGCCTTTCAGCTGTCTACCGGGGTAGTGTAAAAAGTACCAGTAGAACTCCTTTCTGGCACTTTCCCCGGTGGAGTTGTGCATGGGGTGTGTTTGGAACATTTTGTCACCAGCCGAGACCAAAATTCAGCGATTCCCCATCTCAGCCCAGAAAGCAGGTAGAACAAGTTTTGTGGTGCCTTTCAGCTGCCTACCGGGGTAGTGTAAAAACTACCAAGAGAACTCGTTTCTGGCACCTTCCCCGGTGGAGTTGTGCATGGGGTGTGTTTGGAACATTTTGTCAGGAGCCGAGGCCAAAATTCAGCGATTCCCCATCTCAGTCCAGAAAGCAGGTAGAACATCTTTTGTGGTGCCTTTCAGCTGCCTACCGGGGTAGTGTAAAAAGTACCAGTAGAACTCCTTTCTGGCACTTTCCCCGGTGGAGATGTGCATGGGGTGTGTTTGGAACATTTTGTCACCAGCCGAGACCAAAATTCAGCGATTCCCCATCTCAGCCCAGAAAGCAGGTAGAACAAGTTTTGTGGTGCCTTTCAGCTGCCTACCGGGGTAGTGTAAAAACTACTAACAGAACTCGTTTCTGGCACCTTCCCCGGTGGAGTTGTGCATGGGGTGTGTTTGGAACATTTTGTCAGGAGCCGAGACCAAAATTCAGCCATTCCCCATCTCAGCCTAGAAAGCAGGTAGAACAACTTTTGTGGTGCCTTTCAGCTGTCTACCGGGGTAGTGTAAAAAGTACCAGTAGAACTCGTTTCTGGCACTTTCCCCGGTGGAGATGTGCATGGGGTGTGTTTGGAACATTTTGTCAGGAGCCGAGGCCAAAATTCAGCGATTCCCCATCTCAGCCCAGAAAGCAGGTAGAACAAGTTTTGTGGTGCCTTTCAGCTGCCTACCAGGGTAGTGTAAAAACTACCAACAGAACTCGTTTCTGGCACCTTCCCCGGTGGAGATGTGCATGGGGTGTGTTTGGAACATTTTGTCACCAGCTGAGGCCAAAATTCAGCGTTTCCCCATCTCAGCCCAGAAAGCAGGTAGAACATCTTTTGTGGTGCCTTTCAGCTGCCTACCGGGGTACTGTAAAAACTACCAACAGAACTCGTTTCTGGCACCTTCCCCGGTGG
Source organism: Falco cherrug (assembly GCF_023634085.1). Lineage (NCBI taxonomy): Eukaryota > Metazoa > Chordata > Aves > Falconiformes > Falconidae > Falco > Falco cherrug. The sequence goes on along the minus strand of NC_073707.1, from coordinate 1,809,005 downwards.
AGTTGTGCATGGGGTGTGTTTGGAACATTTTGTCACCAGCCGAGACCAAAATACAGCCATTCCCCATCTCAGCCCAGAAAGCAGGTAGAACAAGTTTTGTGGTGCCTTTCAGCTGTCTACCGGGGTAGTGTAAAAAGTACCAGTAGAACTCCTTTCTGGCACTTTCCCCGGTGGAGTTGTGCATGGGGTGTGTTTGGAACATTTTGTCACCAGCCGAGACCAAAATTCAGCGATTCCCCATCTCAGCCCAGAAAGCAGGTAGAACAACTTTTGTGGTGCCTTTCAGCTGCCTACCGGGGTAGTGTAAAAACTACCAAGAGAACTCGTTTCTGGCACCTTCCCCGGTGGAGTTGTGCATGGGGTGTGTTTGGAACATTTTGTCAGGAGCCAAGGCCAAAATTCAGCGTTTCCCCATCTCAGTCCAGAAAGCAGGTAGAACATCTTTTGTGGTGCCTTTCAGCTGTCTACCGGGGTAGTGTAAAAAGTACCAGTAGAACTCCTTTCTGGCACTTTCCCCGGTGGAGTTGTGCATGGGGTGTGTTTGGAACATTTTGTCACCAGCCGAGACCAAAATTCAGCGATTCCCCATCTCAGCCCAGAAAGCAGGTAGAACAAGTTTTGTGGTGCCTTTCAGCTGCCTACCGGGGTAGTGTAAAAACTACCAAGAGAACTCGTTTCTGGCACCTTCCCCGGTGGAGTTGTGCATGGGGTGTGTTTGGAACATTTTGTCACCAGCCGAGACCAAAATTCAGCGATTCCCCATCTCAGCCCAGAAAGCAGGTAGAACATCTTTTGTGGTGCCTTTCAGCTGCCTACCGGGGTAGTGTAAAAACTACCAGTAGAACTCCTTTCTGGCACTTTCCCCGGTGGAGATGTGCATGGGGTGTGTTTGGAACATTTTGTCACCAGCCGAGTACAAAATTCAGCTATTCCCCATCTCAGCCCAGAAAGCAGGTAGAACAAGTTTTGTGGTGCCTTTCAGCTGCCTACCGGGGTAGTGTAAAAAGTACCAGTAGAACTCGTTTCTGGCACTTTCCCCGGTGGAGTTGTGCATGGGGTGTGTTTGGAACATTTTGTCAGGAGCCGAGACCAAAATTCAGCCATTCCCCATCTCAGCCCAGAAAGCAGGTAGAACAAGTTTTGTGGTGACTTTCAGCTGTCTACCGGGGGTAGTGTAAAAAGTACCAGTAGAACTCGTTTCTGGCACTTTCCCCGGTGGAGATGTGCATGGGGTGTGTTTGGAACATTTTGTCAGGAGCCGAGACCAAAATACAGCCATTCCCCATCTCAGCCCAGAAAGCAGGTAGAACAAGTTTTGTGGTGCCTTTCAGCTGTCTACCGGGGTAGTGTAAAAACTACCAACAGAACTCCTTTCTGGCACTTTCCCCGGTGGAGTTGTGCATGGGGTGTGTTTGGAACATTTTGTCACCAGCCGAGACCAAAATTCAGCGATTCCCCATCTCAGCCCAGAAAGCAGGTAGAACAAGTTTTGTGGTGCCTTTCAGCTGCCTACCGGGGTAGTGTAAAAACTACCAAGAGAACTCGTTTCTGGCACCTTCCCCGGTGGAGTTGTGCATGGGGTGTGTTTGGAACATTTTGTCAGGAGCCGAGACCAAAATTCAGCGATTCCCCATCTCAGTCCAGAAAGCAGGTAGAATATCTTTTGTGGTGCCTTTCAGCTGACTACCGGGGTAGTGTAAAAAGTACCAGTAGAACTCCTTTCTGGCACTTTCCCCGGTGGAGTTGTGCATGGGGTGTGTTTGGAACATTTTGTCAGGAGCCGAGACCAAAATTCAGCCATTCCCCATCTCAGCCCAGAAAGCAGGTAGAACAAGTTTTGTGGTGCCTTTCAGCTGGCTACCGGGGTAGTGTAAAAAGTACCAGTAGAACTCGTTTCTGGCACTTTCCCCGGTGGAGTTGTGCATGGGGTGTGTTTGGAACATTTTGTCAGGAGCCGAGACCAAAATTCAGCGATTCCCCATCTCAGCCCAGAAAGCAGGTAGAACAACTTTTGTGGTGCCTTTCAGCTGTCTACCGGGGTAGTGTAAAAAGTACCAGTAGAACTCCTTTCTGGCACTTTCCCCGGTGGAGTTGTGCATGGGGTGTGTTTGGAACATTTTGTCACCAGCCGAGACCAAAATTTAGCGATTCCCCATCTCAGTCCAGAAAGCAGGTAGAACAACTTTTGTGGTGCCTTTCAGCTGTCTACCGGGGTAGTGTAAAAAGTACCAGTAGAACTCCTTTCTGGCACTTTCCCCGGTGGAGATGTGCATGGGGTGTGTTTGGAACATTTTGTCACCAGCCGAGTCCAAAATTCAGCGATTCCCCATCTCAGCCCAGAAAGCAGGTAGAACAAGTTTTGTGGTGCCTTTCAGCTGCCTACCGGGGTAGTGTAAAAAGTACCAGTAGAACTCGTTTCTGGCACTTTCCCCGGTGGAGATGTGCATGGGGTGTGTTTGGAACATTTTGTCAGGAGCCGAGACCAAAATTCAGCCATTCCCCATCTCAGCCCAGAAAGCAGGTAGAACAAGTTTTGTGGTGCCTTTCAGCTGCCTACCAGGGTAGTGTAAAAACTACCAACAGAACTCGTTTCTGGCACCTTCCCCGGTGGAGATGTGCATGGGGTGTGTTTGGAACATTTTGTCACCAGCTGAGGCCAAAATTAAGCGTTTCCCCATCTCAGCCCAGAAAGCAGGTAGAACATCTTTTGTGGTGCCTTTCAGCTGCCTACCGGGGTAGTGTAAAAACTACTAACAGAACTCGTTTCTGGCATCATCCCCGGTGGAGTTGTGCATGGGGTGTGTTTGGAACATTTTGTCACCAGCCGAGACCAAAATACAGCCATTCCCCATCTCAGCCCAGAAAGCAGGTAGAACAAGTTTTGTGGTGCCTTTCAGCTGTCTACCGGGGTAGTGTAAAAAGTACCAGTAGAACTCCTTTCTGGCACTTTCCCCGGTGGAGTTGTGCATGGGGTGTGTTTGGAACATTTTGTCACCAGCCGAGACCAAAATTCAGCGATTCCCCATCTCAGCCCAGAAAGCAGGTAGAACAACTTTTGTGGTGCCTTTCAGCTGTCTACCGGGGTAGTGTAAAAAGTACCAGTAGAACTCGTTTCTGGCACTTTCCCCGGTGGAGTTGTGCATGGGGTGTGTTTGGAACATTTTGTCAGGAGCCGAGACCAAAATTCAGCGATTCCCCATCTCAGTCCAGAAAGCAGGTAGAACATCTTTTGTGGTGCCTTTCAGCTGTCTACCGGGGTAGTGTAAAAAGTACCAGTAGAACTCCTTTCTGGCACTTTCCCCGGTGGAGTTGTGCATGGGGTGTGTTTGGAACATTTTGTCACCAGCCGAGACCAAAATTCAGCGATTCCCCATCTCAGCCCAGAAAGCAGGTAGAACAAGTTTTGTGGTGCCTTTCAGCTGCCTACCGGGGTAGTGTAAAAACTACCAAGAGAACTCGTTTCTGGCACCTTCCCCGGTGGAGTTGTGCATGGGGTGTGTTTGGAACATTTTGTCACCAGCCGAGACCAAAATTCAGCGATTCCCCATCTCAGCCCAGAAAGCAGGTAGAACATCTTTTGTGGTGCCTTTCAGCTGCCTACCGGGGTAGTGTAAAAACTACCAGTAGAACTCCTTTCTGGCACTTTCCCCGGTGGAGATGTGCATGGGGTGTGTTTGGAACATTTTGTCACCAGCCGAGTACAAAATTCAGCGATTCCCCATCTCAGCCCAGAAAGCAGGTAGAACAAGTTTTGTGGTGCCTTTCAGCTGCCTACCGGGGTAGTGTAAAAAGTACCAGTAGAACTCGTTTCTGGCACTTTCCCCGGTGGAGTTGTGCATGGGGTGTGTTTGGAACATTTTGTCAGGAGCCGAGACCAAAATTCAGCCATTCCCCATCTCAGCCCAGAAAGCAGGTAGAACAAGTTTTGTGGTGACTTTCAGCTGTCTACCGGGGTAGTGTAAAAAGTACCAGTAGAACTCGTTTCTGGCACTTTCCCCGGTGGAGATGTGCATGGGGTGTGTTTGGAACATTTTGTCAGGAGCCGAGACCAAAATACAGCCATTCCCCATCTCAGCCCAGAAAGCAGGTAGAACAAGTTTTGTGGTGCCTTTCAGCTGTCTACCGGGGTAGTGTAAAAAGTACCAGTAGAACTCCTTTCTGGCACTTTCCCCGGTGGAGTTGTGCATGGGGTGTGTTTGGAACATTTTGTCACCAGCCGAGACCAAAATTCAGCGATTCCCCATCTCAGCCCAGAAAGCAGGTAGAACAAGTTTTGTGGTGCCTTTCAGCTGCCTACTGGGGTAGTGTAAAAACTACCAAGAGAACTCGTTTCTGGCACCTTCCCCGGTGGAGTTGTGCATGGGGTGTGTTTGGAACATTTTGTCAGGAGCCGAGACCAAAATTCAGCGATTCCCCATCTCAGTCCAGAAAGCAGGTAGAATATCTTTTGTGGTGCCTTTCAGCTGACTACCGGGGTAGTGTAAAAAGTACCAGTAGAACTCCTTTCTGGCACTTTCCCCGGTGGAGTTGTGCATGGGGTGTGTTTGGAACATTTTGTCAGGAGCCGAGACCAAAATTCAGCCATTCCCCATCTCAGCCCAGAAAGCAGGTAGAACAAGTTTTGTGGTGCCTTTCAGCTGGCTACCGGGGGTAGTGTAAAAAGTACCAGTAGAACTCGTTTCTGGCACTTTCCCCGGTGGAGTTGTGCATGGGGTGTGTTTGGAACATTTTGTCAGGAGCCGAGACCAAAATTCAGCGATTCCCCATCTCAGCCCAGAAAGCAGGTAGAACAACTTTTGTGGTGCCTTTCAGCTGTCTACCGGGGTAGTGTAAAAAGTACCAGTAGAACTCCTTTCTGGCACTTTCCCCGGTGGAGTTGTGCATGGGGTGTGTTTGGAACATTTTGTCAGGAGCCGAGACCAAAATTCAGCCATTCCCCATCTCAGCCTAGAAAGCAGGTAGAACAAGTTTTGTGGTGCCTTTCAGCTGTCTACCGGGGTAGTGAAAAAGTACCAGTAGAACTCGTATTTGACACTATTCCCGGGTGGAGTTGTGCATGGGGTGTGTTTGGAACATTTTGTCACCAGCCGAGTCCAAAATTCAGCGATTCCCCATCTCAGCCCAGAAAGCAGGTAGAACAAGTTTTGTGGTGCCTTTCAGCTGCCTACCGGGGTAGTGTAAAAAGTACCAGTAGAACTCGTTTCTGGCACTTTCCCCGGTGGAGATGTGCATGGGGTGTGTTTGGAACATTTTGTCAGGAGCCGAGACCAAAATTCAGCCATTCCCCATCTCAGCCCAGAAAGCAGGTAGAACAAGTTTTGTGGTGCCTTTCAGCTGCCTACCGGGGTAGTGTAAAAACTACCAAGAGAACTCCTTTCTGGCACCTTCCCCGGTGGAGTTGTGCATGGGGTGTGTTTGGAACATTTTGTCACCAGCCGAGGCCAAAATTCAGCCATTCCCCATCTCAGCCCAGAAAGCAGGTAGAACAAATTTTGTGGTGCCTTTCAGCTGCCTACCGGGGTAGTGTAAAAAGTACCAGTAGAACTCGTTTCTGGCACTTTCCCCGGTGGAGTTGTGCATGGGGTGTGTTTGGAACATTTTGTCAGGAGCCAAGGCCAAAATTCAGCCATTCCCCATCTCAGCCCAGAAAGCAGGTAGAACATCTTTTGTGGTGCCTTTCAGCTGCCTACCGGGGTAGTGTAAAAACTACCAAGAGAACTCCTTTCTGGCACCTTCCCCGGTGGAGTTGTGCATGGGGTGTGTTTGGAACATTTTGTCTCCAGCCGAGTCCAAAATTCAGCGATTCCCCATCTCAGCCCAGAAAGCAGGTAGAACAAGTTTTGTGGTGCCTTTCAGCTGTCTACCGGGGTAGTGTAAAAAGTACCAGTAGAACTCGTATTTGACACTATTCCCGGGTGGAGTTGTGCATGGGGGTGTGTTTGGAACATGTTGTCTCCAGCCGAGACCAAAATTCAGCGATTCCCCATCTCAGCCCAGAAAGCAGGTAGAACAACTTTTGTGGTGCCTTTCAGCTGTCTACCGGGGTAGTGTAAAAACTACTAACAGAACTCGTTTCTGGCACCTTCCCCGGTGGAGTTGTGCATGGGGTGTGTTTGGAACATTTTGTCACCAGCTGAGACCAAAATTCAGCGATTCCCCATCTCAGCCCAGAAAGAAGGTAGAACAAGTTTTGTGGTGCCTTTCAGCTGTCTACCGGGGGTAGTGTAAAAACTACCAAGAGAATTCGTTTCTGGCACCTTCCCCGGTGGAGTTGTGCATGGGGTGTGTTTGGAACATGTTGTCTCCAGCTGAGACCAAAATTCAGCGTCTCCACATCTCAGCCCAGAAAGCAGGTAGAACAAGTTTTGTGGTGCCTTTCAGCTGCCTACCGGGGTACTGTAAAAACTACCAACAGAACTCGTTTCTGGCACCTTCCGCGGTGGAGTTGTGCACGGCGTGTGTTTGGAACATTTTGTCAGCAGCCGAGACCAAAATACAGCCATTCCCCATCTCAGCCCAGAAAGCAGGTAGAACAAGTTTTGTGGTGCCTTTCAGCTGCCTACCGGGGTAGTGTAAATACTACCAAGAGAACTCGTTTCTGGCACCTTCCACGGTGGAGTTGTGCATGGGGTGTGTTTGGAACATTTTGTCACCAGCCGAGACCAAAATTCAGCCATTCCCCATCTCAGCCCAGAAAGCAGGTAGAACAAGTTTTGTGGTGCCTTTCAGCTGTCTACTGGGGTAGTGTAAAAAGTACCAGTAGAACTCGTTTCTGGCACTTTCCCCGGTGCAGTTGTGCATGGGGTGTGTTTGGAACATTTTGTCACCAGCCGAGACCAAAATTCAGCGTTTCCCCATCTCAGCCCAGAAAGCAGGTAGAACAAGTTTTGTGGTGCCTTTCAGCTGCCTACCGGGGTAGTGTAAAAACTACTAAGAGAACTCCTTTCTGGCACCTTCCACGGTGGAGTTGTGCATGGGGTGTGTTTGGAACATTTTGTCACCAGCTGAGGCCAAAATTCAGCGGTTCCCCATCTCAGCCCAGAAAGCAGGTAGAACAACGTTTGTGGTGCAGTGTAAAAACTACTAAGAGAACTCCTTTCTGGCACCTTCCCCGGTGGAGTTGTGCATGGGGTGTGTTTGGAACATTTTGTCACCAGCCGAGTCCAAAATTCAGCCATTCCCCATCTCAGCCCAGAAAGCAGGTAGAACAACTTTTGTGGTGCCTTTCAGCTGCCTACCGGGGTAGTGTAAAAAGTACCAGTAGAACTCGTTTCTGGCACTTTCCCCGGTGGAGTTGTGCATGGGGTGTGTTTGGAACATTTTGTCACCAGCCGAGACCAAAATTCAGCGATTCCCCATCTCAGCCCAGAAAGCAGGTAGAACAAGTTTTGTGGTGCCTTTCAGCTGCCTACCTGGGTAGTGTAAAAAGTACCAGTAGAACTCGTTTCTGGCACCTTCCCCGGTGGAGTTGTGCATGGGGTGTGTTTGGAACATTTTGTCACCAGCCGAGACCAAAATTCAGCGATTCCCCATCTCAGCCCAGAAAGCAGGTAGAACATCTTTTGTGGTGCCTTTCAGCTGCCTACCTGGGTAGTGTAAAAACTACCAACAGAACTCCTTTCTGGCACTTTCCCCGGTGGAGTTGTGCATGGGGTGTGTTTGGAACATTTTGTCAGGAGCCGAGACCAAAATTCAGACATTCCCCATCTCAGCCCAGAAAGCAGGTAGAACAAGTTTTGTGGTGCCTTGCAGCTGCCTACCGGGGTAGTGTAAAAAGTACCAGTAGAACTCCTTTCTGGCACTTTCCCCGGTGGAGTTGTGCATGGGGTGTGTTTGGAACATTTTGTCACCAGCCAAGACCAAAATACAGCCATTCCCCATCTCAGCCCAGAAAGCAGGTAGAACAAGTTTTGTGGTGCCTTTCAGCTGCCTACCGGGGTAGTGTAAAAACTACTAACAGAACTCGTTTCTGGCACCTTCCCCGGTGGAGTTGTGCATGGGGTGTGTTTGGAACATTTTGTCACCAGCCGAGACCAAAATTCAGCGATTCCCCATCTCAGCCCAGAAAGCAGGTAGAACAAGTTTTGTGGTGCCTTTCAGCTGCCTACCGGGGTAGTGTAAAAAGTACCAGTAGAACTCGTTTCTGGCACTTTCCCCGGTGGAGTTGTGCATGGGGTGTGTTTGGAACATGTTGTCTCCAGCTGAGACCAAAATTCAGCCATTCCCCATCTCAGCCCAGAAAGCAGGTAGAACAAGTTTTGTGGTGCCTTTCAGCTGCCTACCGGGTGTACTATAAAAACTACCAAGAGAACTCGTATCTGGCACTTTCCCCGGTGGAGTTGTGCATGGGGTGTGTTTGGAACATTTTGTCACCAGCCGAGACCAATATTCAGCGATTCCCCATCTCAGCCCAGAAAGCAGGTAGAACAAGTTTTGTGGTGCCTTTCAGCTGTCTACCAGGGTAGTGTAAAATGTACCAGTAGAACTCGTTTCTGGCACTTTCCCCGGTGGAGATGTGCATGGGGTGTGTTTGGAACATTTTGTCAGGAGCCGAGACCAAAATTCAGCGATTCCCCATCTCAGCCCAGAAAGCAGGTAGAACAAGTTTTGTGGTGCCTTTCAGCTGTCTACCGGGGTAGTGTAAAAACTACCAACAGAACTCGTTTCTGGCACTTTCCCCGGTGGAGTTGTGCATGGGATGTGTTTGGAACATTTTGTCAGGAGCCGAGACCAAAATTCAGCGATTCCCCATCTCAGCCCAGAAAGCAGGTAGAACATCTTTTGTGGTGCCTTTCAGCTGCCTACCGGGGTAGTGTAAAAAATTACTAAGAGAACTCCTTTCTGGCACCTTCCGCGGTGGAGCTGTGCATGGGGTGTGTTTGGAACATTTTGTCATGAGCCGAGTCCAAAATTCAGCGGTTCCCAATCTCAGCCCAGAAAGCAGGTAGAACAACGTTTGTGGTGCAGTGTAAAAACTACTAAGAGAACTCCTTTCTGGCACCTTCCACGGTGGAGTTGTGCATGGGGTGTTTTTGGAACATTTTGTCAGGAGCCGAGACCAAAATTCAGCGATTCCCCATCTCAGCCCAGAAAGCAGGTAGAACAAGTTTTGTGGTGCCTTTCAGCTGCCTACCGGGGTAGTGTAAAAAACTACTAACAGAACTCGTTTCTGGCACCTTCCCCGGTGGAGTTGTGCATGGGGTGTGTTTGGAACATTTTGTCAGCAGTTGAGGCCAAAATTCAGCGTCTCCACATCTCAGCCCAGAAAGCAGGTAGAACATCTTTTGTGGTGCCTTTCAGATGCCTACCGGGGTAGTGTAAAAACTACCAAGAAAACTCCTTTCTGGCACCTTCCGTAGTGGAGTTGTGCATGGGGTGTGTTTGGAACATTTTGTCTCCAGCTGAGACCAAAATTCAGCGATTCCCCATCTCAGCCCAGAAAGCAGGTAGAACATCTTTTGTGGTGACTTTCAGCTGCCTACCGGGGGTACTGTAAAAACTACCAAGAGAACTCGTTTCTGGCACCTTCCGCGGTGGAGTTGTGCATGGGGTGTGTTTGGAACATTTTGTCAGCAGCTGAGGCCAAAATTCAGCGTCTCCACATCTCAGCCCAGAAAGCAGGTAAAAAAAGTTTTGTGGTGCCTTTCAGCTGCCTACCGGGGTAGTGTAAAAACTACCAAGAGAACTCCTTTCTGGCACCTTCCCCGGTGGAGTTGTGCATGGGGTGTGTTTGGAACATTTTGTCTCCAGCCGAGTCCAAAATTCAGCGATTCCCCATCTCAGCCCAGAAAGCAGGTAGAGCAAGTTTTGTGGTGCCTTTCAGCTGTCTACCGGGGTAGTGTAAAAACTACCAGTAGAACTCCTTTCTGGCACTTTCCCCGGTGGAGTTGTGCATGGGTGTGTGTTTGGAAAATTTTGTCAGGAGCCGAGGCCAAAATTCAGCGATTCCCCATCTCAGCCCAGAAAGCAGGTAGAACAAGTTTTGTGGTGCCTTTCAGCTGTCTACCGGGGTAGTGTAAAAAGTACCAGTAGAACTCGTTTCTGGCACTTTCCCCGGTGGAGTTGTGCATGGGGTGTGTTTGGAACATTTTGTCACCAGCCGAGACCAAAATTCAGCGATTCCCCATCTCAGCCCAGAAAGCAGGTAGAACAAGTTTTGTGGTGCCTTTCAGCTGTCTACCGGGGTAGTGTAAAAAGTACCAGTAGAACTCGTTTTTGGCACTTTCCCCGGTGGAGTTGTGCATGGGGTGTGTTTGGAACATTTTGTCACCAGCTGAGGCCAAAATTCAGCGATTCCCCATCTCAGCCCAGAAAGCAGGTAGAACAAGTTTTGTGGTGACTTTCAGCTGCCTACCGGGGTACTGTAAAAACTACCAACAGAACTCGTTTCTGGCACCTTCCGCGGTGGAGTTGTGCATCGGGTGTGTTTGGAACATTTTGTCAGGAGCCGAGACCAAAATTCAGCCATCCCCATCTCAGCCTAGAAAGCAGGTAGAACAACTTTTGTGGTGCCTTTCAGCTGTCTACCGGGGTAGTGTAAAAAGTACCAGTAGAACTCGTTTCTGGCACTTTCCCCGGTGGAGTTGTGCATGGGGTGTGTTTGGAACATTTTGTCAGGAGCCGAGACCAAAATTTAGCGATTCCCCATCTCAGCCCAGAAAGCAGGTAGAACAAGTTTTGTGGTGCCTTTCAGCTGTCTACCGGGGTAGTGTAAAAAGTACCAGTAGAACTCGTTTCTGGCACTTTCCCCGGTGGAGATGTGCATGGGGTGTGTTTGGAACATTTTGTCACCAGCCGAGTCCAAAATTCAGCGATTCCCCATCTCAGCCCAGAAAGCAGGTAGAACAAGTTTTGTGGTGCCTTTCAGCTGTCTACCGGGGTAGTGTAAAAAGTACCAGTAGAACTCGTTTCTGGCACTTTCCCCGGTGGAGTTGTGCATGGGGTGTGTTTGGAACATTTTGTCACCAGCCGAGACCAAAATTCAGCGATTCCCCATCTCAGCCCAGAAAGCAGGTAGAACAAGTTTTGTGGTGCCTTTCAGCTGCCTACCGGGGGTAGTGTAAAAACTACTAACAGAACTCGTTTCTGGCACCTTCCCCGGTGGAGTTGTGCATGGGGTGTGTTTGGAACATTTTGTCAGGCGCCGAGGCCAAAATTCAGCGTTTCCCGATCTCAGCCCAGAAAGCAGGTAGAACATCTTTTGTGGTGCCTTTCAGCTGTCTACCGGGGGTAGTGTAAAAAGTACCAGTAGAACTCCTTTCTGGCACTTTCCCCGGTGGAGTTGTGCATGGGGTGTGTTTGGAACATTTTGTCACCAGCCGAGACCAAAATTCAGCGATTCCCCATCTCAGCCTAGAAAGCAGGTAGAACAAGTTTTGTGGTGCCTTTCAGCTGCGTACCGGGGTAGTGTAAAAACTACTAACAGAACTCCTTTCTGGCACCTTCCCCGGTGGAGTTGTGCATGGGGTGTGTTTGGAACATTTTGTCAGGAGCCGAGGCCAAAATTCAGCGTTTCCCCATCTCAGTCCAGAAAGCAGGTAGAACATCTTTTGTGGTGCCTTTCAGCTGACTACCGGGGTAGTGTAAAAAGTACCAGTAGAACTCCTTTCTGGCGCTTTCCCTGGTGGAGATGTGCATGGGGTGTGTTTGGAACATTTTGTCACCAGCCGAGTCCAAAATTCAGCGATTCCCCATCTCAGGCCAGAAAGCAGGTAGAACAACTTTTGTGGTGCCTTTCAGCTGCCTACCGGGGTAGTGTAAAAAGTACCAGTAGAACTCGTTTCTGGCACTTTCCCCGGTGGAGTTGTGCATGGGGTGTGTTTGGAACATTTTGTCAGGAGCCGAGACCAAAATTCAGCCATTCCCCATCTCAGCCTAGAAAGCAGGTAGAACAACTTTTGTGGTGCCTTTCAGCTGTCTACCGGGGGTAGTGTAATAAGTACAAGTAGAACTCGTTTCTGGCACTTTCCCCGGTGGAGATGTGCATGGGGTGTGTTTGGAACATTTTGTCACGAGCCGAGGCCAAAATTCAGCGATTCCCCATCTCAGCCCAGAAAGCAGGTAGAACAAGTTTTGTGGTGCCTTTCAGCTGCCTACCGGGGTAGTGTAAAAACTACCAAGAGAACTCGTTTCTGGCACCTTCCGCGGTGGAGTTGTGATTGGGGTGTGTTTGGAACATTTTGTCACCAGCTGAGGCCAAAATTCAGCGTTTCCCCATCTCAGTCCAGAAAGCAGGTAGAACATCTTTTGTGGTGCCTTTCAGCTGCCTACCGGGGTAGTGTAAAAAGTACCAGTAGAACTCGTTTCTGGCACTTTCCCCGGTGGAGATGTGCATGGGGTGTGTTTGGAACATTTTGTCACCAGCCGAGACCAAAATTCAGCCATTCCCCATCTCAGCCCAGAAAGCAGGTAGAACAAGTTTTGTGGTGCCTTTCAGCTGCCTACCGGGGTAGTGTAAAAACTACTAACAGAACTCGTTTCTGGCACCTTCCCCGGTGGAGTTGTGCATGGCGTGTGTTTGGAACATTTTGTCACCAGCCGAGGCCAAAATTCAGCGATTCCCCATCTCAGCCCAGAAAGCAGGTAGAACAAATTTTGTGGTGACTTTCAGCTGTCTACCGGGGTAGTGTAAAAAGTACCAGTAGAACTCCTTTCTGGCACTTTCCCCGGTGGAGTTGTGCATGGGGTGTGTTTGGAACATTTTATCACCAGCCGAGACCAAAATTCAGCCATTCCCCATCTCAGCCCAGAAAGCAGGTAGAACATCTTTTGTGGTGCCTTTCAGCTGCCTACCGGGGTAGTGTAAAAAAGTACCAGTAGAACTCATTTCTGGCACCTTCCGCGGTGGAGTTGTGCATGGGGTGTGTTTGGAACATTTTGTCAGGAGCCGAGACCAAAATTCAGCGATTCCCCATCTCAGCCCAGAAAGCAGGTAGAACAAGTTTTGTGGTGCCTTTCAGCTGTCTACCGGGGTAGTGTAAAAAGTACCAGTAGAACTCGTTTTTGGCACTTTCCCCGGTGGAGTTGTGCATGGGGTGTGTTTGGAACATTTTGTCACCAGCCGAGACCAAAATTCAGCCATTCCCCATCTCAGCCCAGAAAGCAGGTAGAACAAGTTTTGTGGTGCCTTTCAGCTGCCTACCGGGGTAGTGTAAAAACTACTAACAGAACTCGTTTCTGGCACCTTCCCCGGTGGAGTTGTGCATGGCGTGTGTTTGGAACATTTTGTCACCAGCCGAGGCCAAAATTCAGCCATTCCCCATCTCAGCCCAGAAAGCAGGTAGAACATCTTTTGTGGTGACTTTCAGCTGTCTACCGGGGGTAGTGTAAAAAGTACCAGTAGAACTCCTTTCTGGCACTTTCCCCGGTGGAGTTGTGCATGGGGTGTGTTTGGAACATTTTATCACCAGCCGAGACCAAAATTCAGCCATTCCCCATCTCAGCCCAGAAAGCAGGTAGAACATCTTTTGTGGTGCCTTTCAGCTGACTACCGGGGTAGTGTAAAAAGTACCAGTAGAACTCCTTTCTGGCGCTTTCCCTGGTGGAGATGTGCATGGGGTGTGTTTGGAACATTTTGTCACCAGCCGAGTCCAAAATTCAGCGATTCCCCATCTCAGCCCAGAAAGCAGGTAGAACAACTTTTGTGGTGCCTTTCAGCTGCCTACCGGGGTAGTGTAAAAAGTACCAGTAGAACTCGTTTCTGGCACTTTCCCCGGTGGAGTTGTGCATGGGGTGTGGTTTGGAACATTTTGTCAGGAGCCGAGACCAAAATTCAGCCATTCCCCATCTCAGCCTAGAAAGCAGGTAGAACAAGTTTTGTGGTGCCTTTCAGCTGTCTACCGGGGTAGTGTAAAAAGTACCAGTAGAACTCCTTTCTGGCACTTTCCCCGGTGGAGATGTGCATGGGGTGTGTTTGGAACATTTTGTCACGAGCCGAGGCCAAAATTCAGCGATTCGTCATCTCAGCCCAGAAAGCAGGTAGAACAAGTTTTGTGGTGCCTTTCAGCTGCCTACCGGGGTAGTGTAAAAACTACCAAGAGAACTCGTTTCTGGCACCTTCCGCGGTGGAGTTGTGATTGGGGTGTGTTTGGAACATTTTGTCACCAGCTGAGGCCAAAATTCAGCGTTTCCCCATCTCAGTCCAGAAAGCAGGTAGAACATCTTTTGTGGTGCCTTTCAGCTGACTACCGGGGGTAGTGTAAAAAGTACCAGTAGAACTCGTTTCTGGCACTTTCCCCGGTGGAGATGTGCATGGGGTGTGTTTGGAACATTTTGTCACCAGCCGAGACCAAAATTCAGCCATTCCCCATCTCAGCCCAGAAAGCAGGTAGAACAAGTTTTGTGGTGCCTTTCAGCTGCCTACCGGGGGTAGTGTAAAAAACTACTAACAGAACTCGTTTCTGGCACCTTCCCCGGTGGAGTTGTGCATGGCGTGTGTTTGGAACATTTTGTCACCAGCCGAGGCCAAAATTCAGCCATTCCCCATCTCAGCCCAGAAAGCAGGTAGAACAAATTTTGTGGTGACTTTCAGCTGTCTACCGGGGTAGTGTAAAAAGTACCAGTAGAACTCCTTTCTGGCACTTTCCCCGGTGGAGTTGTGCATGGGGTGTGTTTGGAACATTTTATCACCAGCCGAGACCAAAATTCAGCGGTTCCCCATCTCAGCCCAGAAAGCAGGTAGAACATCTTTTGTGGTGCCTTTCAGCTGCCTACCGGGGTAGTGTAAAAAGTACCAGTAGAACTCGTTTCTGGCACTTTCCCCGGGTGGAGTTGTGCATGGGGTGTGTTTGGAACATTTTGTCACCCGCCGAGTCCAAAATTCAGCCATTCCCCATCTCAGCCCAGAAAGCAGGTAGAACAAGTTTTGTGGTGCCTTTCAGCTGTCTACCGGGGTAGTGTAAAAAGTACCAGTAGAACTCGTTTTTGGCACTTTCCCCGGTTGGAGTTGTGCATGGGGTGTGTTTGGAACATTTTGTCACCAGCCGAGACCAAAATTCAGCCATTCCCCATCTCAGCCCAGAAAGCAGGTAGAACAAGTTTTGTGGTGCCTTTCAGCTGCCTACCGGGGTAGTGTAAAAACTACTAACAGAACTCGTTTCTGGCACCTTCCCCGGTGGAGTTGTGCATGGCGTGTGTTTGGAACATTTTGTCACCAGCCGAGGCCAAAATTCAGCCATTCCCCATCTCAGCCCAGAAAGCAGGTAGAACATTCTTTTGTGGTGACTTTCAGCTGTCTACCGGGGTAGTGTAAAAAGTACCAGTAGAACTCCTTTCTGGCACTTTCCCCGGTGGAGTTGTGCATGGGGTGTGTTTGGAACATTTTATCACCAGCCGAGACCAAAATTCAGCCATTCCCCATCTCAGCCCAGAAAGCAGGTAGAACATCTTTTGTGGTGCCTTTCAGCTGCCTACCGGGGTAGTGTAAAAAGTACCAGTAGAACTCATTTCTGGCACTTTCCCCGGTGGAGTTGTGCATGGGGTGTGTTTGGAACATTTTGTCACCAGCCGAGACCAAAATTCAGCGATTCCCCATCTCAGCCCAGAAAGCAGGTAGAACAAGTTTTGTGGTGCCTTTCAGCTGTCTACCGGGGTAGTGTAAAAAGTACCAGTAGAACTCGTTTTTGGCACTTTCCCCGGTGGAGTTGTGCATGGGGTGTGTTTGGAACATTTTGTCACCAGCCGAGTACAAAATTCAGCGATTCCCCATCTCAGCCCAGAAAGCAGGTAGAACATCTTTTGTGGTGACTTTCAGCTGCCTACCGGGGTACTGTAAAAACTACCAACAGAACTCGTTTCTGGCACCTTCCGCGGTGGAGTTGTGCATGGGGTGTGTTTGGAACATTTTGTCAGGAGCCGAGACCAAAATTCAGCCATTCCCCATCTCAGCCTAGAAAGCAGGTAGAACAACTTTTGTGGTGCCTTTCAGCTGTCTACCGGGGTAGTGTAAAAAGTACCAGTAGAACTCGTTTCTGGCACTTTCCCCGGTGGAGATGTGCATGGGGTGTGTTTGGAACATTTTGTCAGGAGCCGAGTCCAAAATTCAGCCATTCCCCATCTCAGCCCAGAAAGCAGGTAGAACAAGTTTTGTGGTGCCTTTCAGCTGCCTACCGGGGTAGTGTAAAAACTACTAACAGAACTCGTTTCTGGCACCTTCCCCGGTGGAGTTGTGCATGGCGTGTGTTTGGAACATTTTGTCACCAGCCGAGGCCAAAATTCAGCCATTCCCCATCTCAGCCCAGAAAGCAGGTAGAACAAGTTTTGTGGTGCCTTTCAGCTGCCTACCGGGGTAGTGTAAAAAGTACCAGTAGAACTCCTTTCTGGCACTTTCCCCGGTGGAGTTGTGCATGGGGTGTGTTTGGAACATTTTGTCAGGAGCCGAGACCAAAATTCAGCGATTCCCCATCTCAGCCCAGAAAGCAGGTAGAACAAGTTTTGTGGTGCCTTTCAGCTGTCTACCGGGGTAGTGTAAAAAGTACCAGTAGAACTCGTTTCTGGCACTTTCCCCGGTGGAGTTGTGCATGGGGTGTGTTTGGAACATTTTGTCACCAGCCGAGACCAAAATTCAGCGATTCCCCATCTCAGCCCAGAAAGCAGGTAGAACAACTTTTGTGGTGCCTTTCAGCTGTCTACCGGGGTAGTGTAAAAAAGTACCAGTAGAACTCGTTTTTGGCACTTTCCCCGGTGGAGTTGTGCATGGGGTGTGTTTGGAACATTTTGTCACCAGCTGAGGCCAAAATTCAGCGTTTCCCCATCTCAGCCCAGAAAGCAGGTAGAACATCTTTTGTGGTGACTTTCAGCTGCCTACCGGGGTACTGTAAAAACTACCAACAGAACTCGTTTCTGGCACCTTCCGCGGTGGAGTTGTGCATGGGGTGTGTTTGGAACATTTTGTCAGGAGCCGAGACCAAAATTCAGCCATTCCCCATCTCAGCCCAGAAAGCAGGTAGAACATCTTTTGTGGTGCCTTTCAGCTGTCTACCGGGGTAGTGTAAAAAGTACCAGTAGAACTCGTTTCTGGCACTTTCCCCGGTGGAGATGTGCATGGGGTGTGTTTGGAACATTTTGTCAGGAGCCGAGGCCAAAATTCAGTGATTCGTCATCTCAGCCCAGAAAGCAGGTAGAACAACTTTTGTGGTGCCTTTCAGCTGTCTACCGGGGTAGTGTAAAAAGTACCAGTAGAACTCGTTTCTGGCACTTTCCCCGGTGGAGTTGTGCATGGGGTGTGTTTGGAACATTTTGTCAGGAGCCGAGACCAAAATTCAGCCATTCCCCATCTCAGCCCAGAAAGCAGGTAGAACAAGTTTTGTGGTGCCTTTCAGCTGTCTACCGGGGTAGTGTAAAAAGTACCAGTAGAACTCGTTTTTGGCACTTTCCGCGGTGGAGTTGTGCATGGGGTGTGTTTGGAACATTTTGTCACCAGCCGAGACCAAAATTCAGCGATTCCCCATCTCAGCCCAGAAAGCAGGTAGAACAAGTTTTGTGGTGCCTTTCAGCTGTCTACCGGGGTAGTGTAAAAAGTACCAGTAGAACTCGTTTCTGGCACTTTCCCCGGTGGAGTTGTGCATGGGGTGTGTTTGGAACATTTTGTCACCAGCCGAGACCAAAATTCAGCCATTCCCCATCTCAGCCCAGAAAGCAGGTAGAACAAGTTTTGTGGTGCCTTTCAGCTGCCTACCGGGGTAGTGTAAAAACTACTAACAGAACTCGTTTCTGGCACCTTCCCCGGTGGAGTTGTGCATGGCGTGTGTTTGGAACATTTTGTCAGGAGCCGAGACCAAAATTCAGCCATTCCCCATCTCAGCCCAGAAAGCAGGTAGAACAAGTTTTGTGGTGCCTTTCAGCTGTCTACCGGGGTAGTGTAAAAAGTACCAGTAGAACTCCTTTCTGGCACTTTCCCCGGTGGAGTTGTGCATGGGGTGTGTTTGGAACATTTTGTCACCAGCCGAGACCAAAATTCAGCGATTCCCCATCTCAGCCCAGAAAGCAGGTAGAACAAGTTTTGTGGTGCCTTTCAGCTGTCTACCGGGGTAGTGTAAAAAGTACCGGTAGAACTCGTTTTTGGCACTTTCCCCGGTGGAGTTGTGCATGGGGTGTGTTTGGAACATTTTGTCACCAGCCGAGACCAAAATTCAGCCATTCCCCATCTCAGCCCAGAAAGCAGGTAGAACAAGTTTTGTGGTGCCTTTCAGCTGCCTACCGGGGTAGTGTAAAAACTACTAACAGAACTCGTTTCTGGCACCTTCCCCGGTGGAGTTGTGCATGGCGTGTGTTTGGAACATTTTGTCACCAGCCGAGGCCAAAATTCAGCCATTCCCCATCTCAGCCCAGAAAGCAGGTAGAACATCTTTTGTGGTGACTTTCAGCTGTCTACCGGGGTAGTGTAAAAAGTACCAGTAGAACTCCTTTCTGGCACTTTCCCCGGTGGAGTTGTGCATGGGGTGTGTTTGGAACATTTTATCACCAGCCGAGACCAAAATTCAGCCATTCCCCATCTCAGCCCAGAAAGCAGGTAGAACAACTTTTGTGGTGCCTTTCAGCTGACTACCGGGGTAGTGTAAAAAAGTACCAGTAGAACTCCTTTCTGGCGCTTTCCCTGGTGGAGATGTGCATGGGGTGTGTTTGGAACATTTTGTCACCAGCCGAGTCCAAAATTCAGCGATTCCCCATCTCAGCCCAGAAAGCAGGTAGAACAACTTTTGTGGTGCCTTTCAGCTGCCTACCGGGGTAGTGTAAAAAGTACCAGTAGAACTCGTTTCTGGCACTTTCCCCGGTGGAGTTGTGCATGGGGTGTGTTTGGAACATTTTGTCAGGAGCCGAGACCAAAATTCAGCCATTCCCCATCTCAGCCTAGAAAGCAGGTAGAACAAGTTTTGTGGTGCCTTTCAGCTGTCTACCGGGGTAGTGTAAAAAGTACCAGTAGAACTCCTTTCTGGCACTTTCCCCGGTGGAGATGTGCATGGGGTGTGTTTGGAACATTTTGTCACGAGCCGAGGCCAAAATTCAGCGATTCCCCATCTCAGCCCAGAAAGCAGGTAGAACAAGTTTTGTGGTGCCTTTCAGCTGCCTACCGGGGTAGTGTAAAAACTACCAAGAGAACTCGTTTCTGGCACCTTCCGCGGTGGAGTTGTGATTGGGGTGTGTTTGGAACATTTTGTCACCAGCTGAGGCCAAAATTCAGCATTTCCCCATCTCAGTCCAGAAAGCAGGTAGAACATCTTTTGTGGTGCCTTTCAGCTGACTACCGGGGTAGTGTAAAAAAGTACCAGTAGAACTCGTTTCTGGCACTTTCCCCGGTGGAGATGTGCATGGGGTGTGTTTGGAACATTTTGTCACCAGCCGAGACCAAAATTCAGCCATTCCCCATCTCAGCCCAGAAAGCAGGTAGAACAAGTTTTGTGGTGCCTTTCAGCTGCCTACCGGGGTAGTGTAAAAACTACTAACAGAACTCGTTTTCTGGCACCTTCCCCGGTGGAGTTGTGCATGGCGTGTGTTTGGAACATTTTGTCAGGAGCCGAGGCCAAAATTCAGCCATTCCCCATCTCAGCCCAGAAAGCAGGTAGAACAAATTTTGTGGTGACTTTCAGCTGTCTACCGGGGTAGTGTAAAAAGTACCAGTAGAACTCCTTTCTGGCACTTTCCCCGGTGGAGTTGTGCATGGGGTGTGTTTGGAACATTTTATCACCAGCCGAGACCAAAATTCAGCGGTTCCCCATCTCAGCCCAGAAAGCAGGTAGAACATCTTTTGTGGTGCCTTTCAGCTGCCTACCGGGGTAGTGTAAAAAGTACCAGTAGAACTCGTTTCTGGCACTTTCCCCGGTGGAGTTGTGCATGGGGTGTGTTTGGAACATTTTGTCACCCGCCGAGTCCAAAATTCAGCCATTCCCCATCTCAGCCCAGAAAGCAGGTAGAACAACTTTTGTGGTGCCTTTCAGCTGTCTACCGGGGTAGTGTAAAAAGTACCAGTAGAACTCGTTTTTGGCACTTTCCCCGGTGGAGTTGTGCATGGGGTGTGTTTGGAACATTTTGTCAGGAGCCGAGACCAAAATTCAGCCATTCCCCATCTCAGCCCAGAAAGCAGGTAGAACAAGTTTTGTGGTGCCTTTCAGCTGCCTACCGGGGTAGTGTAAAAACTACTAACAGAACTCGTTTCTGGCACCTTCCCCGGTGGAGTTGTGCATGGCGTGTGTTTGGAACATTTTGTCACCAGCCGAGGCCAAAATTCAGCCATTCCCCATCTCAGCCCAGAAAGCAGGTAGAACATCTTTTGTGGTGACTTTCAGCTGTCTACCGGGGTAGTGTAAAAAGTACCAGTAGAACTCCTTTCTGGCACTTTCCCCGGTGGAGTTGTGCATGGGGTGTGTTTGGAACATTTTATCACCAGCCGAGACCAAAATTCAGCCATTCCCCATCTCAGCCCAGAAAGCAGGTAGAACATCTTTTGTGGTGCCTTTCAGCTGCCTACCGGGGTAGTGTAAAAAGTACCAGTAGAACTCATTTCTGGCACTTTCCCCGGTGGAGTTGTGCATGGGGTGTGTTTGGAACATTTTGTCACCAGCCGAGACCAAAATTCAGCGATTCCCCATCTCAGCCCAGAAAGCAGGTAGAACAAGTTTTGTGGTGCCTTTCAGCTGTCTACCGGGGTAGTGTAAAAAGTACCAGTAGAACTCGTTTTTGGCACTTTCCCCGGTGGAGTTGTGCATGGGGTGTGTTTGGAACATTTTGTCACCAGCCGAGTACAAAATTCAGCGATTCCCCATCTCAGCCCAGAAAGCAGGTAGAACATCTTTTGTGGTGACTTTCAGCTGCCTACCGGGGTACTGTAAAAACTACCAACAGAACTCGTTTCTGGCACCTTCCGCGGTGGAGTTGTGCATGGGGTGTGTTTGGAACATTTTGTCAGGAGCCGAGACCAAAATTCAGCCATTCCCCATCTCAGCCTAGAAAGCAGGTAGAACAACTTTTGTGGTGCCTTTCAGCTGTCTACCGGGGTAGTGTAAAAAGTACCAGTAGAACTCGTTTCTGGCACTTTCCCCGGTGGAGATGTGCATGGGGTGTGTTTGGAACATTTTGTCAGGAGCCGAGTCCAAAATTCAGCCATTCCCCATCTCAGCCCAGAAAGCAGGTAGAACAACTTTTGTGGTGCCTTTCAGCTGCCTACCGGGGTAGTGTAAAAAGTACCAGTAGAACTCCTTTCTGGCACTTTCCCCGGTGGAGTTGTGCATGGGGTGTGTTTGGAACATTTTGTCAGGAGCCGAGACCAAAATTCAGCGATTCCCCATCTCAGCCCAGAAAGCAGGTAGAACAAGTTTTGTGGTGCCTTTCAGCTGTCTACCGGGGTAGTGTAAAAAGTACCAGTAGAACTCGTTTCTGGCACTTTCCCCGGTGGAGTTGTGCATGGGGTGTGTTTGGAACATTTTGTCACCAGCCGAGACCAAAATTCAGCGATTCCCCATCTCAGCCCAGAAAGCAGGTAGAACAAGTTTTGTGGTGCCTTTCAGCTGTCTACCGGGGTAGTGTAAAAAGTACCAGTAGAACTCGTTTTTGGCACTTTCCCCGGTGGAGTTGTGCATGGGGTGTGTTTGGAACATTTTGTCACCAGCTGAGGCCAAAATTCAGCGTTTCCCCATCTCAGCCCAGAAAGCAGGTAGAACATCTTTTGTGGTGACTTTCAGCTGCCTACCGGGGTACTGTAAAAACTACCAACAGAACTCGTTTCTGGCACCTTCCGCGGTGGAGTTGTGCATGGGGTGTGTTTGGAACATTTTGTCAGGAGCCGAGACCAAAATTCAGCCATTCCCCATCTCAGCCCAGAAAGCAGGTAGAACATCTTTTGTGGTGCCTTTCAGCTGTCTACCGGGGTAGTGTAAAAAGTACCAGTAGAACTCGTTTCTGGCACTTTCCCCGGTGGAGATGTGCATGGGGTGTGTTTGGAACATTTTGTCAGGAGCCGAGGCCAAAATTCAGTGATTCGTCATCTCAGCCCAGAAAGCAGGTAGAACAACTTTTGTGGTGCCTTTCAGCTGTCTACCGGGGTAGTGTAAAAAGTACCAGTAGAACTCGTTTCTGGCACTTTCCCCGGTGGAGTTGTGCATGGGGTGTGTTTGGAACATTTTGTCAGGAGCCGAGACCAAAATTCAGCCATTCCCCATCTCAGCCCAGAAAGCAGGTAGAACAAGTTTTGTGGTGCCTTTCAGCTGTCTACCGGGGTAGTGTAAAAAGTACCAGTAGAACTCCTTTCTGGCACTTTCCCCGGTGGAGTTGTGCATGGGGTGTGTTTGGAACATTTTGTCACCAGCCGAGACCAAAATTCAGCGATTCCCCATCTCAGCCCAGAAAGCAGGTAGAACAAGTTTTGTGGTGCCTTTCAGCTGTCTACCGGGGTAGTGTAAAAAGTACCAGTAGAACTCGTTTCTGGCACTTTCCCCGGTGGAGTTGTGCATGGGGTGTGTTTGGAACATTTTGTCAGGAGCCGAGACCAAAATTCAGCGTTTCCCCATCTCAGCCCAGAAAGCAGGTAGAACAAGTTTTGTGGTGCCTTTCAGCTGCCTACCGGGGTAGTGTAAAAAGTACCAGTAGAACTCGTTTTTGGCACTTTCCCCGGTGGAGTTGTGCATGGGGTGTGTTTGGAACATTTTGTCACCAGCTGAGGCCAAAATTCAGCGTTTCCCCATCTCAGCCCAGAAAGCAGGTAGAACATCTTTTGTGGTGACTTTCAGCTGCCTACCGGGGTAGTGTAAAAAGTACCAGTAGAACTCGTTTCTGGCACCTTCCGCGGTGGAGTTGTGCATGGGGTGTGTTTGGAACATTTTGTCAGGAGCCGAGACCAAAATTCAGCCATTCCCCATCTCAGCCTAGAAAGCAGGTAGAACAACTTTTGTGGTGCCTTTCAGCTGCCTACCGGGGTAGTGTAAAAAGTACCAGTAGAACTCGTTTCTGGCACTTTCCCCGGTGGAGTTGTGCATGGGGTGTGTTTGGAACATTTTGTCAGGAGCCGAGACCAAAATTCAGCCATTCCCCATCTCAGTCCAGAAAGCAGGTAGAACATCTTTTGTGGTGCCTTTCAGCTGCCTACCGGGGTAGTGTAAAAAGTACCAGTAGAACTCCTTTCTGGCACTTTCCCCGGTGGAGTTCTGCATGGGGTGTGTTTGGAACATTTTGTCAGGAGCCGAGGCCAAAATTCAGTGATTCCCCATCTCAGTCCAGAAAGCAGGTAGAACAACTTTTGTGGTGCCTTTCAGCTGCCTACCGGGGTAGTGTAAAAAGTACCAGTAGAACTCCTTTCTGGCACTTTCCCCGGTGGAGTTGTGCATGGGGTGTGTTTGGAACATTTTGTCAGGAGCCGAGACCAAAATTCAGCCATTCCCCATCTCAGCCCAGAAAGCAGGTAGAACAAGTTTTGTGGTGCCTTTCAGCTGTCTACCGGGGTAGTGTAAAAAGTACCAGTAGAACTCCTTTCTGGCACTTTCCCCGGTGGAGTTGTGCATGGGGTGTGTTTGGAACATTTTGTCACCAGCCGAGACCAAAATTCAGCGATTCCCCATCTCAGCCCAGAAAGCAGGTAGAACAAGTTTTGTGGTGCCTTTCAGCTGTCTACCGGGGTAGTGTAAAAAGTACCAGTAGAACTCGTTTCTGGCACTTTCCCCGGTGGAGTTGTGCATGGGGTGTGTTTGGAACATTTTGTCACCAGCCGAGACCAAAATTCAGCGATTCCCCATCTCAGCCCAGAAAGCAGGTAGAACAAGTTTTGTGGTGCCTTTCAGCTGTCTACCGGGGTAGTGTAAAAAGTACCAGTAGAACTCGTTTCTGGCACTTTCCCCGGTGGAGTTGTGCATGGGGTGTGTTTGGAACATTTTGTCAGGCGCCGAGGCCAAAATTCAGCGTTTCCCGATCTCAGTCCAGAAAGCAGGTAGAACATCTTTTGTGGTGCCTTTCAGCTGTCTACCGGGGTAGTGTAAAAAGTACCAGTAGAACTCCTTTCTGGCACTTTCCCCGGTGGAGATGTGCATGGGGTGTGTTTGGAACATTTTGTCACCAGCCGAGTCCAAAATTCAGCCATTCCCCATCTCAGCCCAGAAAGCAGGTAGAACAAGTTTTGTGGTGCCTTTCAGCTGCCTACCGGGGTAGTGTAAAAAGTACCAGTAGAACTCGTTTCTGGCACTTTCCCCGGTGGAGTTGTGCATGGGGTGTGTTTGGAACATTTTGTCAGGAGCCGAGACCAAAATTCAGCGATTCCCCATCTCAGCCGAGAAAGCAGGTAGAACAAGTTTTGTGGTGCCTTTCAGCTGTCTACCGGGGTAGTGTAAAAAGTACCAGTAGAACTCCTTTCTGGCACTTTCCCCGGTGGAGTTGTGCATGGGGTGTGTTTGGAACATTTTGTCAGGAGCCGAGGCCAAAATTCAGCGATTCCCCATCTCATCCCAGAAAGCAGGTAGAACAACTTTTGTGGTGCCTTTCAGCTGCCTACCGGGGTAGTGTAAAAACTACCAAGAGAACTCGTTTCTGGCACCTTCCCCGGTGGAGTTGTGCATGGGGTGTGTTTGGAACATTTTGTCACCAGCCGAGACCAAAATTCAGCGATTCCCCATCTCAGCCCAGAAAGCAGGTAGAACAAGTTTTGTGGTGCCTTTCAGCTGTCTACCGGGGTAGTGTAAAAAGTACCAGTAGAACTCGTTTCTGGCACTTTCCCCGGTGGAGTTGTGCATGGGGTGTGTTTGGAACATTTTGTCACCAGCCGAGGCCAAAATTCAGCGTTTCCCGATCTCAGTCCAGAAAGCAGGTAGAACAAGTTTTGTGGTGCCTTTCAGCTGTCTACCGGGGTAGTGTAAAAAGTACCAGTAGAACTCCTTTCTGGCACTTTCCCCGGTGGAGTTGTGCATGGGGTGTGTTTGGAACATTTTGTCAGGAGCCGAGGCCAAAATTCAGCGATTCCCCATCTCATCCCAGAAAGCAGGTAGAACAACTTTTGTGGTGCCTTTCAGCTGCCTACCGGGGTAGTGTAAAAACTACCAAGAGAACTCGTTTCTGGCACCTTCCCCGGTGGAGTTGTGCATGGGGTGTGTTTGGAACATTTTGTCACCAGCCGAGACCAAAATTCAGCGATTCCCCATCTCAGCCCAGAAAGCAGGTAGAACAAGTTTTGTGGTGCCTTTCAGCTGTCTACCGGGGTAGTGTAAAAAGTACCAGTAGAACTCGTTTCTGGCACTTTCCCCGGTGGAGTTGTGCATGGGGTGTGTTTGGAACATTTTGTCACCAGCCGAGGCCAAAATTCAGCGTTTCCCGATCTCAGTCCAGAAAGCAGGTAGAACATCTTTTGTGGTGCCTTTCAGCTGTCTACCGGGGTAGTGTAAAAAGTACCAGTAGAACTCCTTTCTGGCACTTTCCCCGGTGGAGATGTGCATGGGGTGTGTTTGGAACATTTTGTCACCAGCCGAGTCCAAAATTCAGCGATTCCCCATCTCAGCCCAGAAAGCAGGTAGAACAAGTTTTGTGGTGCCTTTCAGCTGCCTACCGGGGTAGTGTAAAAAGTACCAGTAGAACTCGTTTCTGGCACTTTCCCCGGTGGAGTTGTGCATGGGGTGTGTTTGGAACATTTTGTCAGGAGCCGAGACCAAAATTCAGCGATTCCCCATCTCAGCCGAGAAAGCAGGTAGAACAAGTTTTGTGGTGCCTTTCAGCTGTCTACCGGGGTAGTGTAAAAAGTACCAGTAGAACTCCTTTCTGGCACTTTCCCCGGTGGAGTTGTGCATGGGGTGTGTTTGGAACATTTTGTCAGGAGCCGAGGCCAAAATTCAGCGATTCCCCATCTCATCCCAGAAAG
Organism: Falco cherrug; assembly: GCF_023634085.1. Taxonomy (NCBI): domain Eukaryota; kingdom Metazoa; phylum Chordata; class Aves; order Falconiformes; family Falconidae; genus Falco; species Falco cherrug. Next base: position 1,783,189 of record NC_073707.1, on the reverse strand, counting down.
CAGGTAGAACAACTTTTGTGGTGCCTTTCAGCTGCCTACCGGGGTAGTGTAAAAACTACCAAGAGAACTCGTTTCTGGCACCTTCCCCGGTGGAGTTGTGCATGGGGTGTGTTTGGAACATTTTGTCACCAGCTGAGGCCAAAATTCAGCGTTTCCCCATCTCAGTCCAGAAAGCAGGTAGAACATCTTTTGTGGTGCCTTTCAGCTGTCTACCGGGGTAGTGTAAAAAGTACCAGTAGAACTCCTTTCTGGCACTTTCCCCGGTGGAGATGTGCATGGGGTGTGTTTGGAACATTTTGTCACCAGCCGAGACCAAAATTCAGCGATTCCCCATCTCAGCCCAGAAAGCAGGTAGAACAAGTTTTGTGGTGCCTTTCAGCTGCCTACCGGGGTAGTGTAAAAACTACCAAGAGAACTCGTTTCTGGCACCTTCCCCGGTGGAGTTGTGCATGGGGTGTGTTTGGAACATTTTGTCAGGAGCCGAGGCCAAAATTCAGCGATTCCCCATCTCAGTCCAGAAAGCAGGTAGAACATCTTTTGTGGTGCCTTTCAGCTGCCTACCGGGGTAGTGTAAAAAGTACCAGTAGAACTCGTTTCTGGCACTTTCCCCGGTGGAGATGTGCATGGGGTGTGTTTGGAACATTTTGTCACCAGCCGAGTACAAAATTCAGCGATTCCCCATCTCAGCCCAGAAAGCAGGTAGAACAAGTTTTGTGGTGCCTTTCAGCTGCCTACCGGGGTAGTGTAAAAACTACTAACAGAACTCGTTTCTGGCACCTTCCCCGGTGGAGTTGTGCATGGGGTGTGTTTGGAACATTTTGTCAGGAGCCGAGACCAAAATTCAGCCATTCCCCATCTCAGCCTAGAAAGCAGGTAGAACAAGTTTTGTGGTGCCTTTCAGCTGCCTACCGGGGTAGTGTAAAAACTACCAAGAGAACTCGTTTCTGGCACCTTCCGCGGTGGAGTTGTGCATGGGGTGTGTTTGGAACATTTTGTCAGGAGCCGAGGCCAAAATTCAGCCATTCCCCATCTCAGCCCAGAAAGCAGGTAGAACAACTTTTGTGGTGCCTTTCAGCTGTCTACCGGGGTAGTGTAAAAAGTACCAGTAGAACTCGTTTCTGGCACTTTCCCCGGTGGAGATGTGCATGGGGTGTGTTTGGAACATTTTGTCAGGAGCCGAGGCCAAAATTCAGTGATTCGTCATCTCAGCCCAGAAAGCAGGTAGAACAAGTTTTGTGGTGCCTTTCAGCTGTCTACCGGGGTAGTGTAAAAAGTACCAGTAGAACTCCTTTCTGGCACTTTCCCCGGTGGAGTTGTGCATGGGGTGTGTTTGGAACATTTTGTCACCAGCCGAGACCAAAATTCAGCGATTCCCCATCTCAGCCCAGAAAGCAGGTAGAACAAGTTTTGTGGTGCCTTTCAGCTGTCTACCGGGGTAGTGTAAAAAGTACCAGTAGAACTCGTTTCTGGCACTTTCCCCGGTGGAGTTGTGCATGGGGTGTGTTTGGAACATTTTGTCACCAGCCGAGACCAAAATTCAGCGATTCCCCATCTCAGCCCAGAAAGCAGGTAGAACAAGTTTTGTGGTGCCTTTCAGCTGCCTACCGGGGTAGTGTAAAAAGTACCAGTAGAACTCGTTTTTGGCACTTTCCCCGGTGGAGTTGTGCATGGGGTGTGTTTGGAACATTTTGTCAGGAGCCGAGACCAAAATTCAGCGATTCCCCATCTCAGCCTAGAAAGCAGGTAGAACAACTTTTGTGGTGCCTTTCAGCTGTCTACCGGGGTAGTGTAAAAAGTACCAGTAGAACTCGTTTCTGGCACTTTCCCCGGTGGAGTTGTGCATGGGGTGTGTTTGGAACATTTTGTCAAGAGCCGAGACCAAAATTCAGCGATTCCCCATCTCAGCCCAGAAAGCAGGTAGAACAAGTTTTGTGGTGCCTTTCAGCTGCCTACCGGGGTAGTGTAAAAAGTACCAGTAGAACTCGTTTCTGGCACTTTCCCCGGTGGAGTTGTGCATGGGGTGTGTTTGGAACATTTTGTCAAGAGCCGAGACCAAAATTCAGCCATTCCCCATCTCAGCCCAGAAAGCAGGTAGAACAAGTTTTGTGGTGCCTTTCAGCTGTCTACCGGGGTAGTGTAAAAAGTACCAGTAGAACTCGTTTCTGGCACTTTCCCCGGTGGAGTTGTGCATGGGGTGTGTTTGGAACATTTTGTCACCAGCCGAGGCCAAAATTCAGCGATTCCCCATCTCAGCCCAGATAGCAGGTAGAACAACTTTTGTGGTGCCTTTCAGCTGCCTACAGGGGTAGTGTAAAAAGTACCAGTAGAACTCGTTTCTGGCACCTTCCCCGGTGGAGTTGTGCATGGGGTGTGTTTGGAACATTTTGTCACCAGCTGAGGCCAAAATTCAGCGATTCCCCATCTCAGTCCAGAAAGCAGGTAGAACATCTTTTGTGGTGCCTTTCAGCTGCCTACCGGGGTAGTGTAAAAAGTACCAGTAGAACTCCTTTCTGGCACTTTCCCCGGTGGAGATGTGCATGGGGTGTGTTTGGAACATTTTGTCACCAGCCGAGACCAAAATTCAGCGATTCCCCATCTCAGCCCAGAAAGCAGGTAGAACAAGTTTTGTGGTGCCTTTCAGCTGCCTACCGGGGTAGTGTAAAAACTACTAACAGAACTCGTTTCTGGCACCTTCCCCGGTGGAGTTGTGCATGGGGTGTGTTTGGAACATTTTGTCAGGAGCCGAGACCAAAATTCAGCGGTTCCCCATCTCAGCCCAGAAAGCAGGTAGAACAAGTTTTGTGGTGCCTTTCAGCTGCCTACCGGGGTAGTGTAAAAACTACCAAGAGAACTCGTTTCTGGCACCTTCCGCGGTGGAGTTGTGCATGGGGTGTGTTTGGAACATTTTGTCAGGAGCCGAGGCCAAAATTCAGTGATTCGTCATCTCAGCCCAGAAAGCAGGTAGAACAACTTTTGTGGTGCCTTTCAGCTGTCTACCGGGGTAGTGTAAAAAGTACCAGTAGAACTCGTTTCTGGCACTTTCCCCGGTGGAGATGTGCATGGGGTGTGTTTGGAACATTTTGTCAGGAGCCGAGACCAAAATTCAGCCATTCCCCATCTCAGCCCAGAAAGCAGGTAGAACAAGTTTTGTGGTGCCTTTCAGCTGTCTACCGGGGTAGTGTAAAAAGTACCAGTAGAACTCCTTTCTGGCACTTTCCCCGGTGGAGTTGTGCATGGGGTGTGTTTGGAACATTTTGTCACCAGCCGAGACCAAAATTCAGCGATTCCCCATCTCAGCCCAGAAAGCAGGTAGAACAAGTTTTGTGGTGCCTTTCAGCTGTCTACCGGGGTAGTGTAAAAAGTACCAGTAGAACTCGTTTCTGGCACTTTCCCCGGTGGAGTTGTGCATGGGGTGTGTTTGGAACATTTTGTCACCAGCCGAGACCAAAATTCAGCGATTCCCCATCTCAGCCCAGAAAGCAGGTAGAACAAGTTTTGTGGTGCCTTTCAGCTGTCTACCGGGGTAGTGTAAAAAGTACCAGTAGAACTCGTTTTTGGCACTTTCCCCGGTGGAGTTGTGCATGGGGTGTGTTTGGAACATTTTGTCAGGAGCCGAGACCAAAATTCAGCCATTCCCCATCTCAGCCTAGAAAGCAGGTAGAACAACTTTTGTGGTGCCTTTCAGCTGTCTACCGGGGTAGTGTAAAAAGTACCAGTAGAACTCGTTTCTGGCACTTTCCCCGGTGGAGTTGTGCATGGGGTGTGTTTGGAACATTTTGTCAGGAGCCGAGACCAAAATTCAGCGATTCCCCATCTCAGCCCAGAAAGCAGGTAGAACAAGTTTTGTGGTGCCTTTCAGCTGTCTACCGGGGTAGTGTAAAAAGTACCAGTAGAACTCCTTTCTGGCACTTTCCCCGGTGGAGATGTGCATGGGGTGTGTTTGGAACATTTTGTCACCAGCCGAGTCCAAAATTCAGCGATTCCCCATCTCAGCCCAGAAAGCAGGTAGAACAAGTTTTGTGGTGCCTTTCAGCTGCCTACCGGGGTAGTGTAAAAAGTACCAGTAGAACTCGTTTCTGGCACTTTCCCCGGTGGAGTTGTGCATGGGGTGTGTTTGGAACATTTTGTCAGGAGCCGAGACCAAAATTCAGCCATTCCCCATCTCAGCCCAGAAAGCAGGTAGAACAAGTTTTGTGGTGCCTTTCAGCTGTCTACCGGGGTAGTGTAAAAAGTACCAGTAGAACTCCTTTCTGGCACTTTCCCCGGTGGAGTTGTGCATGGGGTGTGTTTGGAACATTTTGTCACCAGCCGAGGCCAAAATTCAGCGATTCCCCATCTCAGCCCAGATAGCAGGTAGAACAACTTTTGTGGTGCCTTTCAGCTGCCTACCGGGGTAGTGTAAAAACTACCAAGAGAACTCGTTTCTGGCACCTTCCCCGGTGGAGTTGTGCATGGGGTGTGTTTGGAACATTTTGTCAGGAGCCGAGGCCAAAATTCAGCGTTTCCCCATCTCAGTCCAGAAAGCAGGTAGAACATCTTTTGTGGTGCCTTTCAGCTGTCTACCGGGGTAGTGTAAAAAGTACCAGTAGAATTCCTTTCTGGCACCTTCCCCGGTGGAGTTGTGCATGGGGTGTGTTTGGAACATTTTGTCAGGAGCCGAGACCAAAATTCAGCCATTCCCCATCTCAGCCTAGAAAGCAGGTAGAACAACTTTTGTGGTGCCTTTCAGCTGTCTACCGGGGTAGTGTAAAAAGTACCAGTAGAACTCGTTTCTGGCACTTTCCCCGGTGGAGATGTGCATGGGGTGTGTTTGGAACATTTTGTCAGGAGCCGAGGCCAAAATTCAGCGATTCCCCATCTCAGCCCAGAAAGCAGGTAGAACAAGTTTTGTGGTGCCTTTCAGCTGCCTACCGCGGTAGTGTAAAAACTACCAAGAGAACTCGTTTCTGGCACCTTCCACGGTGGAGTTGTGCATGGGGTGTGTTTGGAACATTTTGTCACCAGCCGAGACCAAAATTCAGCCATTCCCCATCTCAGCCCAGAAAGCAGGTAGAACAACTTTTGTGGTGCCTTTCAGCTGTCTACCGGGGTAGTGTAAAAAGTACCAGTAGAACTCGTTTCTGGCACTTTCCCCGGTGGAGTTGTGCATGGGGTGTGTTTGGAACATTTTGTCACCAGCCGAGACCAAAATTCAGCGATTCCCCATCTCAGCCCAGAAAGCAGGTAGAACAAGTTTTGTGGTGCCTTTCAGCTGCCTACCGGGGTAGTGTAAAAAGTACCAGTAGAACTCGTTTTTGGCACTTTCCGCGGTGGAGTTGTGCATGGGGTGTGTTTGGAACATTTTGTCAGGAGCCGAGACCAAAATTCAGCGATTCCCCATCTCAGCCCAGAAAGCAGGTAGAACAAGTTTTGTGGTGCCTTTCAGCTGCCTACCGGGGTAGTGTAAAAACTACCAACAGAACTCGTTTCTGGCACCTTCCGCGGTGGAGTTGTGCATGGGGTGTGTTTGGAACATTTTGTCACCAGCTGAGGCCAAAATTCAGCGTTTCCCCATCTCAGTCCAGAAAGCAGGTAGAACATCTTTTGTGGTGCCTTTCAGCTGACTACCGGGGTAGTGTAAAAACTACCAACAGAACTCCTTTCTGGCACTTTCCCCGGTGGAGTTGTGCATGGGGTGTGTTTGGAACATTTTGTCACCAGCCGAGACCAAAATTCAGCGGTTCCCCATCTCAGCCCAGAAAGCAGGTAGAACAAGTTTTGTGGTGCCTTTCAGCTGTCTACCGGGGTAGTGTAAAAAGTACCAGTAGAACTCGTTTCTGGCACTTTCCCCGGTGGAGTTGTGCATGGGGTGTGTTTGGAACATTTTGTCACCAGCCGAGACCAAAATTCAGCGATTCCCCATCTCAGCCCAGAAAGCAGGTAGAACAAGTTTTGTGGTGCCTTTCAGCTGCCTACCGGGGTAGTGTAAAAACTACCAAGAGAACTCGTTTCTGGCACCTTCCCCGGTGGAGTTGTGCATGGGGTGTGTTTGGAACATTTTGTCAGGAGCCGAGACCAAAATTCAGCCATTCCCCATCTCAGCCTAGAAAGCAGGTAGAACAAGTTTTGTGGTGCCTTTCAGCTGCCTACCGGGGTAGTGTAAAAACTACCAAGAGAACTCGTTTCTGGCACCTTCCGCGGTGGAGTTGTGCATGGGGTGTGTTTGGAACATTTTGTCAGGAGCCGAGGCCAAAATTCAGTGATTCGTCATCTCAGCCCAGAAAGCAGGTAGAACAACTTTTGTGGTGCCTTTCAGCTGTCTACCGGGGTAGTGTAAAAAGTACCAGTAGAACTCGTTTCTGGCACTTTCCCCGGTGGAGATGTGCATGGGGTGTGTTTGGAACATTTTGTCAGGAGCCGAGGCCAAAATTCAGTGATTCGTCATCTCAGCCCAGAAAGCAGGTAGAACAAGTTTTGTGGTGCCTTTCAGCTGTCTACCGGGGTAGTGTAAAAAGTACCAGTAGAACTCCTTTCTGGCACTTTCCCCGGTGGAGTTGTGCATGGGGTGTGTTTGGAACATTTTGTCACCAGCCGAGACCAAAATTCAGCCATTCCCCATCTCAGCCCAGAATGCAGGTAGAACAAGTTTTGTGGTGCCTTTCAGCTGTCTACCGGGGTAGTGTAAAAAGTACCAGTAGAACTCGTTTCTGGCACTTTCCCCGGTGGAGTTGTGCATGGGGTGTGTTTGGAACATTTTGTCACCAGCCGAGACCAAAATTCAGCGATTCCCCATCTCAGCCCAGAAAGCAGGTAGAACAAGTTTTGTGGTGCCTTTCAGCTGCCTACCGGGGTAGTGTAAAAAGTACCAGTAGAACTCGTTTTTGGCACTTTCCCCGGTGGAGTTGTGCATGGGGTGTGTTTGGAACATTTTGTCAGGAGCCGAGACCAAAATTCAGCGATTCCCCATCTCAGCCTAGAAAGCAGGTAGAACAACTTTTGTGGTGCCTTTCAGCTGTCTACCGGGGTAGTGTAAAAAGTACCAGTAGAACTCGTTTCTGGCACTTTCCCCGGTGGAGTTGTGCATGGGGTGTGTTTGGAACATTTTGTCAAGAGCCGAGACCAAAATTCAGCGATTCCCCATCTCAGCCCAGAAAGCAGGTAGAACAAGTTTTGTGGTGCCTTTCAGCTGCCTACCGGGGTAGTGTAAAAAGTACCAGTAGAACTCGTTTCTGGCACTTTCCCCGGTGGAGTTGTGCATGGGGTGTGTTTGGAACATTTTGTCAAGAGCCGAGACCAAAATTCAGCCATTCCCCATCTCAGCCCAGAAAGCAGGTAGAACAAGTTTTGTGGTGCCTTTCAGCTGTCTACCGGGGTAGTGTAAAAAGTACCAGTAGAACTCCTTTCTGGCACTTTCCCCGGTGGAGTTGTGCATGGGGTGTGTTTGGAACATTTTGTCACCAGCCGAGGCCAAAATTCAGCGATTCCCCATCTCAGCCCAGATAGCAGGTAGAACAACTTTTGTGGTGCCTTTCAGCTGCCTACAGGGGTAGTGTAAAAAGTACCAGTAGAACTCGTTTCTGGCACCTTCCCCGGTGGAGTTGTGCATGGGGTGTGTTTGGAACATTTTGTCACCAGCTGAGGCCAAAATTCAGCGATTCCCCATCTCAGTCCAGAAAGCAGGTAGAACATCTTTTGTGGTGCCTTTCAGCTGTCTACCGGGGTAGTGTAAAAAGTACCAGTAGAACTCCTTTCTGGCACTTTCCCCGGTGGAGATGTGCATGGGGTGTGTTTGGAACATTTTGTCACCAGCCGAGTACAAAATTCAGCGATTCCCCATCTCAGCCCAGAAAGCAGGTAGAACAAGTTTTGTGGTGCCTTTCAGCTGCCTACCGGGGTAGTGTAAAAACTACTAACAGAACTCGTTTCTGGCACCTTCCCCGGTGGAGTTGTGCATGGGGTGTGTTTGGAACATTTTGTCAGGAGCCGAGACCAAAATTCAGCGGTTCCCCATCTCAGCCCAGAAAGCAGGTAGAACAAGTTTTGTGGTGCCTTTCAGCTGCCTACCGGGGTAGTGTAAAAACTACTAACAGAACTCGTTTCTGGCACCTTCCCCGGTGGAGTTGTGCATGGGGTGTGTTTGGAACATTTTGTCAGGAGCCGAGACCAAAATTCAGCGGTTCCCCATCTCAGCCCAGAAAGCAGGTAGAACAAGTTTTGTGGTGCCTTTCAGCTGCCTACCGGGGTAGTGTAAAAACTACCAAGAGAACTCGTTTCTGGCACCTTCCGCGGTGGAGTTGTGCATGGGGTGTGTTTGGAACATTTTGTCAGGAGCCGAGGCCAAAATTCAGTGATTCGTCATCTCAGCCCAGAAAGCAGGTAGAACAACTTTTGTGGTGCCTTTCAGCTGTCTACCGGGGTAGTGTAAAAAGTACCAGTAGAACTCGTTTCTGGCACTTTCCCCGGTGGAGATGTGCATGGGGTGTGTTTGGAACATTTTGTCAGGAGCCGAGACCAAAATTCAGCCATTCCCCATCTCAGCCCAGAAAGCAGGTAGAACAAGTTTTGTGGTGCCTTTCAGCTGTCTACCGGGGTAGTGTAAAAAGTACCAGTAGAACTCCTTTCTGGCACTTTCCCCGGTGGAGTTGTGCATGGGGTGTGTTTGGAACATTTTGTCACCAGCCGAGACCAAAATTCAGCGATTCCCCATCTCAGCCCAGAAAGCAGGTAGAACAAGTTTTGTGGTGCCTTTCAGCTGTCTACCGGGGTAGTGTAAAAAGTACCAGTAGAACTCGTTTCTGGCACTTTCCCCGGTGGAGTTGTGCATGGGGTGTGTTTGGAACATTTTGTCACCAGCCGAGACCAAAATTCAGCGATTCCCCATCTCAGCCCAGAAAGCAGGTAGAACAAGTTTTGTGGTGCCTTTCAGCTGTCTACCGGGGTAGTGTAAAAAGTACCAGTAGAACTCGTTTTTGGCACTTTCCCCGGTGGAGTTGTGCATGGGGTGTGTTTGGAACATTTTGTCAGGAGCCGAGACCAAAATTCAGCCATTCCCCATCTCAGCCTAGAAAGCAGGTAGAACAAGTTTTGTGGTGCCTTTCAGCTGTCTACCGGGGTAGTGTAAAAAGTACCAGTAGAACTCCTTTCTGGCACTTTCCCCGGTGGAGTTGTGCATGGGGTGTGTTTGGAACATTTTGTCACCAGCCGAGACCAAAATTCAGCGATTCCCCATCTCAGCCCAGAAAGCAGGTAGAACAAGTTTTGTGGTGCCTTTCAGCTGCCTACCGGGGTAGTGTAAAAACTACCAACAGAACTCGTTTCTGGCACCTTCCGCGGTGGAGTTGTGCATGGGGTGTGTTTGGAACATTTTGTCACCAGCTGAGGCCAAAATTCAGCGTTTCCCCATCTCAGTCCAGAAAGCAGGTAGAACATCTTTTGTGGTGCCTTTCAGCTGACTACCGGGGTAGTGTAAAAACTACCAACAGAACTCCTTTCTGGCACTTTCCCCGGTGGAGTTGTGCATGGGGTGTGTTTGGAACATTTTGTCACCAGCCGAGACCAAAATTCAGCCATTCCCCATCTCAGCCCAGAAAGCAGGTAGAACAAGTTTTGTGGTGCCTTTCAGCTCTCTACCGGGGTAGTGTAAAAAGTACCAGTAGAACTCCTTTCTGGCACTTTCCCCGGTGGAGTTGTGCATGGGGTGTGTTTGGAACATTTTGTCACCAGCCGAGACCAAAATTCAGCGATTCCCCATCTCAGCCCAGAAAGCAGGTAGAACAAGTTTTGTGGTGCCTTTCAGCTGCCTACCGGGGTAGTGTAAAAACTACCAAGAGAACTCGTTTCTGGCACCTTCCCCGGTGGAGTTGTGCATGGGGTGTGTTTGGAACATTTTGTCAGGAGCCGAGACCAAAATTCAGCCATTCCCCATCTCAGCCTAGAAAGCAGGTAGAACAAGTTTTGTGGTGCCTTTCAGCTGCCTACCGGGGTAGTGTAAAAACTACCAAGAGAACTCGTTTCTGGCACCTTCCGCGGTGGAGTTGTGCATGGGGTGTGTTTGGAACATTTTGTCAGGAGCCGAGGCCAAAATTCAGTGATTCGTCATCTCAGCCCAGAAAGCAGGTAGAACAACTTTTGTGGTGCCTTTCAGCTGTCTACCGGGGTAGTGTAAAAAGTACCAGTAGAACTCGTTTCTGGCACTTTCCCCGGTGGAGATGTGCATGGGGTGTGTTTGGAACATTTTGTCAGGAGCCGAGGCCAAAATTCAGTGATTCGTCATCTCAGCCCAGAAAGCAGGTAGAACAAGTTTTGTGGTGCCTTTCAGCTGTCTACCGGGGTAGTGTAAAAAGTACCAGTAGAACTCCTTTCTGGCACTTTCCCCGGTGGAGTTGTGCATGGGGTGTGTTTGGAACATTTTGTCACCAGCCGAGACCAAAATTCAGCGATTCCCCATCTCAGCCCAGAAAGCAGGTAGAACAAGTTTTGTGGTGCCTTTCAGCTGTCTACCGGGGTAGTGTAAAAAGTACCAGTAGAACTCGTTTCTGGCACTTTCCCCGGTGGAGTTGTGCATGGGGTGTGTTTGGAACATTTTGTCACCAGCCGAGACCAAAATTCAGCGATTCCCCATCTCAGCCCAGAAAGCAGGTAGAACAAGTTTTGTGGTGCCTTTCAGCTGCCTACCGGGGTAGTGTAAAAAGTACCAGTAGAACTCGTTTTTGGCACTTTCCCCGGTGGAGTTGTGCATGGGGTGTGTTTGGAACATTTTGTCAGGAGCCGAGACCAAAATTCAGCGATTCCCCATCTCAGCCTAGAAAGCAGGTAGAACAACTTTTGTGGTGCCTTTCAGCTGTCTACCGGGGTAGTGTAAAAAGTACCAGTAGAACTCGTTTCTGGCACTTTCCCCGGTGGAGTTGTGCATGGGGTGTGTTTGGAACATTTTGTCAAGAGCCGAGACCAAAATTCAGCGATTCCCCATCTCAGCCCAGAAAGCAGGTAGAACAAGTTTTGTGGTGCCTTTCAGCTGCCTACCGGGGTAGTGTAAAAAGTACCAGTAGAACTCGTTTCTGGCACTTTCCCCGGTGGAGTTGTGCATGGGGTGTGTTTGGAACATTTTGTCAAGAGCCGAGACCAAAATTCAGCCATTCCCCATCTCAGCCCAGAAAGCAGGTAGAACAAGTTTTGTGGTGCCTTTCAGCTGTCTACCGGGGTAGTGTAAAAAGTACCAGTAGAACTCCTTTCTGGCACTTTCCCCGGTGGAGTTGTGCATGGGGTGTGTTTGGAACATTTTGTCACCAGCCGAGGCCAAAATTCAGCGATTCCCCATCTCAGCCCAGATAGCAGGTAGAACAACTTTTGTGGTGCCTTTCAGCTGCCTACAGGGGTAGTGTAAAAAGTACCAGTAGAACTCGTTTCTGGCACCTTCCCCGGTGGAGTTGTGCATGGGGTGTGTTTGGAACATTTTGTCACCAGCTGAGGCCAAAATTCAGCGATTCCCCATCTCAGTCCAGAAAGCAGGTAGAACATCTTTTGTGGTGCCTTTCAGCTGCCTACCGGGGTAGTGTAAAAAGTACCAGTAGAACTCCTTTCTGGCACTTTCCCCGGTGGAGATGTGCATGGGGTGTGTTTGGAACATTTTGTCACCAGCCGAGTACAAAATTCAGCGATTCCCCATCTCAGCCCAGAAAGCAGGTAGAACAAGTTTTGTGGTGCCTTTCAGCTGCCTACCGGGGTAGTGTAAAAACTACTAACAGAACTCGTTTCTGGCACCTTCCCCGGTGGAGTTGTGCATGGGGTGTGTTTGGAACATTTTGTCAGGAGCCGAGACCAAAATTCAGCGGTTCCCCATCTCAGCCCAGAAAGCAGGTAGAACAAGTTTTGTGGTGCCTTTCAGCTGCCTACCGGGGTAGTGTAAAAACTACTAACAGAACTCGTTTCTGGCACCTTCCCCGGTGGAGTTGTGCATGGGGTGTGTTTGGAACATTTTGTCAGGAGCCGAGACCAAAATTCAGCGGTTCCCCATCTCAGCCCAGAAAGCAGGTAGAACAAGTTTTGTGGTGCCTTTCAGCTGTCTACCGGGGTAGTGTAAAAAGTACCAGTAGAACTCCTTTCTGGCACTTTCCCCGGTGGAGTTGTGCATGGGGTGTGTTTGGAACATTTTGTCACCAGCCGAGACCAAAATTCAGCGATTCCCCATCTCAGCCCAGAAAGCAGGTAGAACAAGTTTTGTGGTGCCTTTCAGCTGTCTACCGGGGTAGTGTAAAAAGTACCAGTAGAACTCGTTTCTGGCACTTTCCCCGGTGGAGTTGTGCATGGGGTGTGTTTGGAACATTTTGTCACCAGCCGAGACCAAAATTCAGCGATTCCCCATCTCAGCCCAGAAAGCAGGTAGAACAAGTTTTGTGGTGCCTTTCAGCTGTCTACCGGGGTAGTGTAAAAAGTACCAGTAGAACTCGTTTTTGGCACTTTCCCCGGTGGAGTTGTGCATGGGGTGTGTTTGGAACATTTTGTCAGGAGCCGAGACCAAAATTCAGCCATTCCCCATCTCAGCCTAGAAAGCAGGTAGAACAACTTTTGTGGTGCCTTTCAGCTGTCTACCGGGGTAGTGTAAAAAGTACCAGTAGAACTCGTTTCTGGCACTTTCCCCGGTGGAGTTGTGCATGGGGTGTGTTTGGAACATTTTGTCAGGAGCCGAGACCAAAATTCAGCCATTCCCCATCTCAGCCCAGAAAGCAGGTAGAACAAGTTTTGTGGTGCCTTTCAGCTGTCTACCGGGGTAGTGTAAAAAGTACCAGTAGAACTCCTTTCTGGCACTTTCCCCGGTGGAGATGTGCATGGGGTGTGTTTGGAACATTTTGTCACCAGCCGAGTCCAAAATTCAGCGATTCCCCATCTCAGCCCAGAAAGCAGGTAGAACAAGTTTTGTGGTGCCTTTCAGCTGCCTACCGGGGTAGTGTAAAAAGTACCAGTAGAACTCGTTTCTGGCACTTTCCCCGGTGGAGTTGTGCATGGGGTGTGTTTGGAACATTTTGTCAGGAGCCGAGACCAAAATTCAGCCATTCCCCATCTCAGCCCAGAAAGCAGGTAGAACAAGTTTTGTGGTGCCTTTCAGCTGTCTACCGGGGTAGTGTAAAAAGTACCAGTAGAACTCCTTTCTGGCACTTTCCCCGGTGGAGTTGTGCATGGGGTGTGTTTGGAACATTTTGTCACCAGCCGAGGCCAAAATTCAGCGATTCCCCATCTCAGCCCAGATAGCAGGTAGAACAACTTTTGTGGTGCCTTTCAGCTGCCTACCGGGGTAGTGTAAAAACTACCAAGAGAACTCGTTTCTGGCACCTTCCCCGGTGGAGTTGTGCATGGGGTGTGTTTGGAACATTTTGTCAGGAGCCGAGGCCAAAATTCAGCGTTTCCCCATCTCAGTCCAGAAAGCAGGTAGAACATCTTTTGTGGTGCCTTTCAGCTGTCTACCGGGGTAGTGTAAAAAGTACCAGTAGAATTCCTTTCTGGCACCTTCCCCGGTGGAGTTGTGCATGGGGTGTGTTTGGAACATTTTGTCAGGAGCCGAGACCAAAATTCAGCCATTCCCCATCTCAGCCTAGAAAGCAGGTAGAACAACTTTTGTGGTGCCTTTCAGCTGTCTACCGGGGTAGTGTAAAAAGTACCAGTAGAACTCGTTTCTGGCACTTTCCCCGGTGGAGATGTGCATGGGGTGTGTTTGGAACATTTTGTCAGGAGCCGAGGCCAAAATTCAGCGATTCCCCGTCTCAGCCCAGAAAGCAGGTAGAACAAGTTTTGTGGTGCCTTTCAGCTGCCTACCGCGGTAGTGTAAAAACTACCAAGAGAACTCGTTTCTGGCACCTTCCGCGGTGGAGTTGTGCATGGGGTGTGTTTGGAACATTTTGTCACCAGCCGAGACCAAAATTCAGCCATTCCCCATCTCAGCCCAGAAAGCAGGTAGAACAACTTTTGTGGTGCCTTTCAGCTGTCTACCGGGGTAGTGTAAAAAGTACCAGTAGAACTCGTTTCTGGCACTTTCCCCGGTGGAGTTGTGCATGGGGTGTGTTTGGAACATTTTGTCACCAGCCGAGACCAAAATTCAGCGATTCCCCATCTCAGCCCAGAAAGCAGGTAGAACAAGTTTTGTGGTGCCTTTCAGCTGTCTACCGGGGTAGTGTAAAAAGTACCAGTAGAACTCGTTTTTGGCACTTTCCGCGGTGGAGTTGTGCATGGGGTGTGTTTGGAACATTTTGTCAGGAGCCGAGACCAAAATTCAGCGATTCCCCATCTCAGCCCAGAAAGCAGGTAGAACAACTTTTGTGGTGCCTTTCAGCTGCCTACCGGGGTAGTGTAAAAACTACCAACAGAACTCGTTTCTGGCACCTTCCGCGGTGGAGTTGTGCATGGGGTGTGTTTGGAACATTTTGTCACCAGCTGAGGCCAAAATTCAGCGTTTCCCCATCTCAGTCCAGAAAGCAGGTAGAACATCTTTTGTGGTGCCTTTCAGCTGCCTACCGGGGTAGTGTAAAAACTACCAACAGAACTCCTTTCTGGCACTTTCCCCGGTGGAGTTGTGCATGGGGTGTGTTTGGAACATTTTGTCACCAGCCGAGACCAAAATTCAGCGGTTCCCCATCTCAGCCCAGAAAGCAGGTAGAACAAGTTTTGTGGTGCCTTTCAGCTGTCTACCGGGGTAGTGTAAAAAGTACCAGTAGAACTCGTTTCTGGCACCTTCCGCGGTGGAGTTGTGCATGGGGTGTGTTTGGAACATTTTGTCAGGAGCCGAGGCCAAAATTCAGTGATTCGTCATCTCAGCCCAGAAAGCAGGTAGAACAACTTTTGTGGTGCCTTTCAGCTGTCTACCGGGGTAGTGTAAAAAGTACCAGTAGAACTCGTTTCTGGCACTTTCCCCGGTGGAGATGTGCATGGGGTGTGTTTGGAACATTTTGTCAGGAGCCGAGGCCAAAATTCAGTGATTCGTCATCTCAGCCCAGAAAGCAGGTAGAACAAGTTTTGTGGTGCCTTTCAGCTGTCTACCGGGGTAGTGTAAAAAGTACCAGTAGAACTCCTTTCTGGCACTTTCCCCGGTGGAGTTGTGCATGGGGTGTGTTTGGAACATTTTGTCACCAGCCGAGACCAAAATTCAGCGATTCCCCATCTCAGCCCAGAAAGCAGGTAGAACAAGTTTTGTGGTGCCTTTCAGCTGTCTACCGGGGTAGTGTAAAAAGTACCAGTAGAACTCGTTTCTGGCACTTTCCCCGGTGGAGTTGTGCATGGGGTGTGTTTGGAACATTTTGTCACCAGCCGAGACCAAAATTCAGCGATTCCCCATCTCAGCCCAGAAAGCAGGTAGAACAAGTTTTGTGGTGCCTTTCAGCTGCCTACCGGGGTAGTGTAAAAAGTACCAGTAGAACTCGTTTTTGGCACTTTCCCCGGTGGAGTTGTGCATGGGGTGTGTTTGGAACATTTTGTCAGGAGCCGAGACCAAAATTCAGCGATTCCCCATCTCAGCCTAGAAAGCAGGTAGAACAACTTTTGTGGTGCCTTTCAGCTGTCTACCGGGGTAGTGTAAAAAGTACCAGTAGAACTCGTTTCTGGCACTTTCCCCGGTGGAGTTGTGCATGGGGTGTGTTTGGAACATTTTGTCAAGAGCCGAGACCAAAATTCAGCGATTCCCCATCTCAGCCCAGAAAGCAGGTAGAACAAGTTTTGTGGTGCCTTTCAGCTGCCTACCGGGGTAGTGTAAAAAGTACCAGTAGAACTCGTTTCTGGCACTTTCCCCGGTGGAGTTGTGCATGGGGTGTGTTTGGAACATTTTGTCAAGAGCCGAGACCAAAATTCAGCCATTCCCCATCTCAGCCCAGAAAGCAGGTAGAACAAGTTTTGTGGTGCCTTTCAGCTGTCTACCGGGGTAGTGTAAAAAGTACCAGTAGAACTCCTTTCTGGCACTTTCCCCGGTGGAGTTGTGCATGGGGTGTGTTTGGAACATTTTGTCACCAGCCGAGGCCAAAATTCAGCGATTCCCCATCTCAGCCCAGATAGCAGGTAGAACAACTTTTGTGGTGCCTTTCAGCTGCCTACCGGGGTAGTGTAAAAAGTACCAGTAGAACTCGTTTCTGGCACCTTCCCCGGTGGAGTTGTGCATGGGGTGTGTTTGGAACATTTTGTCACCAGCTGAGGCCAAAATTCAGCGATTCCCCATCTCAGTCCAGAAAGCAGGTAGAACATCTTTTGTGGTGCCTTTCAGCTGCCTACCGGGGTAGTGTAAAAAGTACCAGTAGAACTCCTTTCTGGCACTTTCCCCGGTGGAGATGTGCATGGGGTGTGTTTGGAACATTTTGTCACCAGCCGAGTACAAAATTCAGCGATTCCCCATCTCAGCCCAGAAAGCAGGTAGAACAAGTTTTGTGGTGCCTTTCAGCTGCCTACCGGGGTAGTGTAAAAACTACTAACAGAACTCGTTTCTGGCACCTTCCCCGGTGGAGTTGTGCATGGGGTGTGTTTGGAACATTTTGTCAGGAGCCGAGACCAAAATTCAGCGGTTCCCCATCTCAGCCCAGAAAGCAGGTAGAACAAGTTTTGTGGTGCCTTTCAGCTGCCTACCGGGGTAGTGTAAAAACTACTAACAGAACTCGTTTCTGGCACCTTCCCCGGTGGAGTTGTGCATGGGGTGTGTTTGGAACATTTTGTCACCAGCCGAGACCAAAATTCAGCGATTCCCCATCTCAGCCCAGAAAGCAGGTAGAACAACTTTTGTGGTGCCTTTCAGCTGCCTACTGGGGTAGTGTAAAAAGTACCAGTAGAACTCGTTTCTGGCACTTTCCCCGGTGGAGTTGTGCATGGGGTGTGTTTGGAACATTTTGTCACCAGCCGAGACCAAAATTCAGCCATTCCCCATCTCAGCCCAGAAAGCAGGTAGAACAAGTTTTGTGGTGCCTTTCAGCTGTCTACCGGGGTAGTGTAAAAAGTACCAGTAGAACTCGTTTTTGGCACTTTCCCCGGTGGAGTTGTGCATGGGGTGTGTTTGGAACATTTTGTCAGGAGCCGAGACCAAAATTCAGCGTTTCCCCATCTCAGCCTAGAAAGCAGGTAGAACAACTTTTGTGGTGCCTTTCAGCTGTCTACCGGGGTAGTGTAAAAAGTACCAGTAGAACTCGTTTCTGGCACTTTCCCCGGTGGAGTTGTGCATGGGGTGTGTTTGGAACATTTTGTCAGGAGCCGAGACCAAAATTCAGCCATTCCCCATCTCAGCCCAGAAAGCAGGTAGAACAAGTTTTGTGGTGCCTTTCAGCTGTCTACCGGGGTAGTGTAAAAAGTACCAGTAGAACTCCTTTCTGGCACTTTCCCCGGTGGAGATGTGCATGGGGTGTGTTTGGAACATTTTGTCACCAGCCGAGTCCAAAATTCAGCGATTCCCCATCTCAGCCCAGAAAGCAGGTAGAACAAGTTTTGTGGTGCCTTTCAGCTGCCTACCGGGGTAGTGTAAAAAGTACCAGTAGAACTCGTTTCTGGCACTTTCCCCGGTGGAGTTGTGCATGGGGTGTGTTTGGAACATTTTGTCAGGAGCCGAGACCAAAATTCAGCCATTCCCCATCTCAGCCCAGAAAGCAGGTAGAACAAGTTTTGTGGTGCCTTTCAGCTGTCTACCGGGGTAGTGTAAAAAGTACCAGTAGAACTCCTTTCTGGCACTTTCCCCGGTGGAGTTGTGCATGGGGTGTGTTTGGAACATTTTGTCACCAGCCGAGGCCAAAATTCAGCGATTCCCCATCTCAGCCCAGATAGCAGGTAGAACAACTTTTGTGGTGCCTTTCAGCTGCCTACCGGGGTAGTGTAAAAACTACCAAGAGAACTCGTTTCTGGCACCTTCCCCGGTGGAGTTGTGCATGGGGTGTGTTTGGAACATTTTGTCAGGAGCCGAGGCCAAAATTCAGCGTTTCCCCATCTCAGTCCAGAAAGCAGGTAGAACATCTTTTGTGGTGCCTTTCAGCTGTCTACCGGGGTAGTGTAAAAAGTACCAGTAGAATTCCTTTCTGGCACTTTCCCCGGTGGAGATGTGCATGGGGTGTGTTTGGAACATTTTGTCACCAGCCGAGACCAAAATTCAGCGATTCCCCATCTCAGCCCAGAAAGCAGGTAGAACAAGTTTTGTGGTGCCTTTCAGCTGCCTACCGGGGTAGTGTAAAAACTACCAAGAGAACTCGTTTCTGGCACCTTCCCCGGTGGAGTTGTGCATGGGGTGTGTTTGGAACATTTTGTCAGGAGCCGAGACCAAAATTCAGCCATTCCCCATCTCAGTCCAGAAAGCAGGTAGAACATCTTTTGTGGTGCCTTTCAGCTGCCTACCGGGGTAGTGTAAAAAGTACCAGTAGAACTCCTTTCTGGCACTTTCCCCGGTGGAGATGTGCATGGGGTGTGTTTGGAACATTTTGTCACCAGCCGAGTACAAAATTCAGCGATTCCCCATCTCAGCCCAGAAAGCAGGTAGAACAAGTTTTGTGGTGCCTTTCAGCTGCCTACCGGGGTAGTGTAAAAACTACTAACAGAACTCGTTTCTGGCACCTTCCCCGGTGGAGTTGTGCATGGGGTGTGTTTGGAACATTTTGTCAGGAGCCGAGACCAAAATTCAGCCATTCCCCATCTCAGCCTAGAAAGCAGGTAGAACAACTTTTGTGGTGCCTTTCAGCTGTCTACCGGGGTAGTGTAAAAAGTACCAGTAGAACTCGTTTCTGGCACTTTCCCCGGTGGAGATGTGCATGGGGTGTGTTTGGAACATTTTGTCAGGAGCCGAGGCCAAAATTCAGCGATTCCCCATCTCAGCCCAGAAAGCAGGTAGAACAAGTTTTGTGGTGCCTTTCAGCTGCCTACCGCGGTAGTGTAAAAACTACCAAGAGAACTCGTTTCTGGCACCTTCCGCGGTGGAGTTGTGCATGGGGTGTGTTTGGAACATTTTGTCACCAGCCGAGACCAAAATTCAGCCATTCCCCATCTCAGCCCAGAAAGCAGGTAGAACAACTTTTGTGGTGCCTTTCAGCTGTCTACCGGGGTAGTGTAAAAAGTACCAGTAGAACTCGTTTCTGGCACTTTCCCCGGTGGAGTTGTGCATGGGGTGTGTTTGGAACATTTTGTCACCAGCCGAGACCAAAATTCAGCGATTCCCCATCTCAGCCCAGAAAGCAGGTAGAACAAGTTTTGTGGTGCCTTTCAGCTGTCTACCGGGGTAGTGTAAAAAGTACCAGTAGTACTCGTTTTTGGCACTTTCCGCGGTGGAGTTGTGCATGGGGTGTGTTTGGAACATTTTGTCAGGAGCCGAGACCAAAATTCAGCGATTCCCCATCTCAGCCCAGAAAGCAGGTAGAACAAGTTTTGTGGTGCCTTTCAGCTGCCTACCGGGGTAGTGTAAAAACTACCAACAGAACTCGTTTCTGGCACCTTCCGCGGTGGAGTTGTGCATGGGGTGTGTTTGGAACATTTTGTCACCAGCTGAGGCCAAAATTCAGCGTTTCCCCATCTCAGTCCAGAAAGCAGGTAGAACATCTTTTGTGGTGCCTTTCAGCTGACTACCGGGGTAGTGTAAAAACTACCAACAGAACTCCTTTCTGGCACTTTCCCCGGTGGAGTTGTGCATGGGGTGTGTTTGGAACATTTTGTCACCAGCCGAGACCAAAATTCAGCCATTCCCCATCTCAGCCCAGAAAGCAGGTAGAACAAGTTTTGTGGTGCCTTTCAGCTGTCTACCGGGGTAGTGTAAAAAGTACCAGTAGAACTCGTTTCTGGCACTTTCCCCGGTGGAGTTGTGCATGGGGTGTGTTTGGAACATTTTGTCACCAGCCGAGACCAAAATTCAGCGATTCCCCATCTCAGCCCAGAAAGCAGGTAGAACAAGTTTTGTGGTGCCTTTCAGCTGCCTACCGGGGTAGTGTAAAAACTACCAAGAGAACTCGTTTCTGGCACCTTCCCCGGTGGAGTTGTGCATGGGGTGTGTTTGGAACATTTTGTCAGGAGCCGAGGCCAAAATTCAGCGTTTCCCCATCTCAGTCCAGAAAGCAGGTAGAACATCTTTTGTGGTGCCTTTCAGCTGTCTACCGGGGTAGTGTAAAAAGTACCAGTAGAACTCCTTTCTGGCACTTTCCCCGGTGGAGTTGTGCATGGGGTGTGTTTGGAACATTTTGTCACCAGCCGAGACCAAAATTCAGCGATTCCCCATCTCAGCCCAGAAAGCAGGTAGAACAAGTTTTGTGGTGCCTTTCAGCTGCCTACCGGGGTAGTGTAAAAAACTACCAAGAGAACTCGTTTCTGGCACCTTCCCCGGTGGAGTTGTGCATGGGGTGTGTTTGGAACATTTTGTCACCAGCCGAGACCAAAATTCAGCGATTCCCCATCTCAGCCCAGAAAGCAGGTAGAACAACTTTTGTGGTGCCTTTCAGCTGTCTACCGGGGTAGTGTAAAAAGTACCAGTAGAACTCGTTTCTGGCACTTTCCCCCGGTGGAGATGTGCATGGGGTGTGTTTGGAACATTTTGTCAGGAGCCGAGGCCAAGATTCAGCCATTCCCCATCTCAGCCCAGAAAGCAGGTAGAACAAGTTTTGTGGTGCCTTTCAGCTGCCTACCGGGGTAGTGTAAAAACTACCAACAGAACTCGTTTCTGGCACCTTCCGCGGTGGAGTTGTGCATGGGGTGTGTTTGGAACATTTTGTCACCAGCTGAGGCCAAAATTAAGCGTTTCCCCATCTCAGTCCAGAAAGCAGGTAGAACATCTTTTGTGGTGCCTTTCAGCTGCCTACCGGGGTAGTGTAAAAACTACCAAGAGAACTCGTTTCTGGCACCTTCCGCGGTGTAGTTGTGCATGGGGTGTGTTTGGAACATTTTGTCAGGAGCCGAGTCCAAAATTCAGCCATTCCCCATCTCAGCCCAGAAAGCAGGTAGAACAAGTTTTGTGGTGACTTTCAGCTGTCTACCGGGGTAGTGTAAAAAGTACCAGTAGAACTCGTTTCTGGCACTTTCCCCGGTGGAGATGTGCATGGGGTGTGTTTGGAACATTTTGTCAGGAGCCGAGACCAAAATACAGCCATGAACATTTTGTCAGGAGCCGAGACCAAAATACAGCCATTCCCCATCTCAGCCAGAAAGCAGGTAGAACAAGTTTTGTGGTGCCTTTCAGCTGTCTACCGGGGTAGTGTAAAAAGTACCAGTAGAACTCCTTTCTGGCACTTTCCCCGGTGGAGTTGTGCATGGGGTGTGTTTGGAACATTTTGTCACCAGCCGAGACCAAAATTCAGCGATTCCCCATCTCAGCCCAGAAAGCAGGTAGAACAAGTTTTGTGGTGCCTTTCAGCTGCCTACCGGGGTAGTGTAAAAACCTACCAAGAGAACTCGTTTCTGGCACCTTCCGCGGTGGAGTTGTGCATGGGGTGTGTTTGGAACATTTTGTCACCAGCTGAGGCCAAAATTCAGCGTTTCCCCATCTCAGTCCAGAAAGCAGGTAGAACATCTTTTGTGGTGCCTTTCAGCTGACTACCGGGGTAGTGTAAAAAGTACCAGTAGAACTCCTTTCTGGCACTTTCCCCGGTGGAGTTGTGCATGGGGTGTGTTTGGAACATTTTGTCAGGAGCCGAGACCAAAATTCAGTGATTCGTCATCTCAGCCCAGAAAGCAGGTAGAACAAGTTTTGTGGTGCCTTTCAGCTGTCTACCGGGGTAGTGTAAAAAGTACCAGTAGAACTCGTTTCTGGCACTTTCCCCGGTGGAGTTGTGCATGGGGTGTGTTTGGAACATTTTGTCAGGAGCCGAGACCAAAATTCAGCGATTCCCCATCTCAGCCCAGAAAGCAGGTAGAAACAAGTTTTGTGGTGCTTTCAGCTGTCTACCGGGGGTAGTGTAAAAAGTACCAGTAGAACTCCTTTCTGGCACTTTCCCCGGTGGAGATGTGCATGGGGTGTGTTTGTAACATTTGTCACCAGCTGAGGCCAAAATTCAGCGTTTCCCCATCTCAGCCCAGAAAGCAGGTAGAACAACTTTTGTGGTGCCTTTCAGCTGACTACCGGGGTAGTGTAAAAAGTACCAGTAGAACTCGTTTCTGGCACTTTCCCCGGTGGAGATGTGCATGGGGTGTGTTTGGAACATTTTGTCACCAGCCGAGACCAAAATTCAGCGATTCCCATCTCAGCCCAGAAAGCAGGTAGAACAAGTTTTGTGGTGCCTTTCAGCTGCCTACCGGGGTAGTGTAAAAACTAGCAAGAGAACTCGTTTCTGGCACCTTCCGCGGTGGAGTTGTGCATGGGGTGTGTTTGGAACATTTTGTCACCAGCTGAGGCCAAAATTCATCGTTTCCCCATCTCAGTCCAGAAAGCAGGTAGAACATCTTTTGTGGTGCCTTTCAGCTGACTACGGGGTAGTGTAAAAAGTACCAGTAGAACTCCTTTCTGGCACTTTCCCCGGTGGAGTTGTGCATGGGGTGTGTTTGGAACATTTTGTCAGGAGCCGAGACCAAAATTCAGCCATTCCCCATCTCAGCCCAGAAAGCAGGTAGAACAAGTTTTGTGGTGCCTTTCAGCTGTCTACCGGGGTAGTGTAAAAAGTACCAGTAGAACTCGTTTCTGGCACTTTCCCCGGTGGAGTTGTGCATGGGGTGTGTTTGGAACATTTTGTCACCAGCCGAGACCAAAATTCAGCGATTCCCCATCTCAGCCCAGAAAGCAGGTAGAACAACTTTTGTGGTGCCTTTCAGCTGTCTACCGGGGTAGTGTAAAAAGTACCAGTAGAACTCCTTTCTGGCACTTTCCCCGGTGGAGTTGTGCATGGGGTGTGTTTGGAACATTTTGTCACCAGCCGAGACCAAAATTTGCGATTCCCCATCTCAGTCCAGAAAGCAGGTAGAACAACTTTTGTGGTGCCTTTCAGCTTGCCTACCGGGGTAGTGTAAAAAGTACCAGTAGAACTCGTTTCTGGCACTTTCCCCGGTGGAGTTGTGCATGGGGTGTGTTTGGAACATTTTGTCAGGAGCCGAGGCCAAAATTCAGCGATTCCCCATCTCAGTCCAGAAAGCAGGTAGAACATCTTTTGTGGTGCCTTTCAGCTGCCTACCGGGGTAGTGTAAAAAGTACCAGTAGAACTCCTTTCTGGCACTTTCCCCGGTGGAGATGTGCATGGGGTGTGTTTGGAACATTTTGTCAGGAGCCGAGGCCAAAATTCAGCGATTCCCCATCTCAGCCCAGAAAGCAGGTAGAACAAGTTTTGTGGTGCCTTTCAGCTGCCTACCGCGGTAGTGTAAAAACTACCAAGAGAACTCGTTTCTGGCACCTTCCGCGGGTGGAGTTGTGCATGGGGTGTGTTTGGAACATTTTGTCACCAGCCGAGACCAAAATTCAGCCATTCCCCATCTCAGCCCAGAAAGCAGGTAGAACAACTTTTGTGGTGCCTTTCAGCTGTCTACCGGGGTAGTGTAAAAAGTACCAGTAGAACTCGTTTCTGGCACTTTCCCCGGTGGAGTTGTGCATGGGGTGTGTTTGGAACATTTTGTCACCAGCCGAGACCAAAATTCAGCGATTCCCCATCTCAGCCCAGAAAAGCAGGTAGAACAAGTTTTGTGGTGCCTTTCAGCTGTCTACCGGGGTAGTGTAAAAAGTACCAGTAGTACTCGTTTTTGGCACTTTCCCGCGGTGGAGTTGTGCATGGGGTGTGTTTGGAACATTTTGTCAGGAGCCGAGACCAAAATTCAGCGATTCCCCATCTCAGCCCAGAAAGCAGGTAGAACAACTTTTGTGGTGCCTTTCAGCTGCCTACCGGGGGTAGTGTAAAAACTACCAACAGAACTCGTTTCTGGCACCTTCCGCGGTGGAGTTGTGCATGGGGGTGTGTTTGGAACATTTTGTCACCAGCTGAGGCCAAAATTCAGCGTTTCCCCATCTCAGTCCAGAAAGCAGTAGAACATCTTTAGTGGTGCCTTTCAGCTGACTACCGGGGGTAGTGTAAAAACTACCAAGAGAACTCGTTTCTGGCACTTTCCCCGGTGGAGTTGTGCATGGGGTGTGTTTGGAACATTTTGTCAGGAGCCGAGACCAAAATTCAGCCATTCCCCATCTCAGCCCAGAAAGCAGGTAGAACAAGTTTTGTGGTGCCTTTCAGCTGTCTACCGGGGTAGTGTAAAAAAGTACCAGTAGAACTCGTTTCTGGCACTTTCCCCGGTGGAGTTGTGCATGGGGTGTGTTTGGAACATTTTGTCACCAGCCGAGACCAAAATTCAGCGATTCCCCATCTCAGCCCAGAAAGCAGGTAGAACAAGTTTTGTGGTGCCTTTCAGCTGCCTACCGGGGTAGTGTAAAAAACTACCAAGAGAACTCGTTTCTGGCACCTTCCCCGGTGGAGTTGTGCATGGGGTGTGTTTGGAACATTTTGTCAGGAGCCGAGGCCAAAATTCAGCGTTTCCCCATCTCAGTCCAGAAAGCAGGTAGAACATCTTTTGTGGTGCCTTTCAGCTGTCTACCGGGGTAGTGTAAAAAGTACCAGTAGAACTCCTTCTGGCACTTTCCCCGGTGGAGTTGTGCATGGGGTGTGTTTGGAACATTTTGTCACCAGCCGAGACCAAAATTCAGCGATTCCCCCATCTCAGCCCAGAAAGCAGGTAGAACAAGTTTTGTGGTGCCTTTCAGCTGCCTACCGGGGTAGTGTAAAAACTACCAAGAGAACTCGTTTCTGGCACCTTCCCCGGTGGAGTTGTGCATGGGGTGTGTTTGGAACATTTTGTCACCAGCCGAGACCAAAATTCAGCGATTCCCCATCTCAGCCCAGAAAGCAGGTAGAACAACTTTTGTGGTGCCTTTCAGCTGTCCTACCGGGGTAGTGTAAAAAGTACCAGTAGAACTCGTTTCTGGCACTTTCCCCGGTGGAGATGTGCATGGGGTGTGTTTGGAACATTTTGTCAGGAGCCGAGGCCAAGATTTCAGCCATTCCCCATCTCAGCCCAGAAAGCAGGTAGAACAAGTTTTGTGGTGCCTTTCAGCTGCCTACCGGGGTAGTGTAAAAACTACCAACAGAACTCGTTTCTGGCACCTTCCGCGGTGGAGTTGTGCATGGGGTGTGTTTGGAACATTTTGTCACCAGCTGAGGCCAAAATTAAGCGTTTCCCCATCTCAGTCCAGAAAGCAGGTAGAACATCTTTTGTGGTGCCTTTCAGCTGCCTACCGGGGTAGTGTAAAAACTACTAACAGAAACTCGTTTCTGGCACCTTCCCCGGTGGAGTTGTGCATGGGGTGTGTTTGGAACATTTTGTCAGGAGCCGAGTCCAAAATTCAGCCATTCCCCATCTCAGCCCAGAAAGCAGGTAGAACAAGTTTTGTGGTGACTTTCAGCTGTCTACCGGGGGTAGTGTAAAAAGTACCAGTAGAACTCGTTTCTGGCACTTTCCCGGTGGAGATGTGCATGGGGTGTGTTTGGAACATTTTGTCAGGAGCCGAGACCAAAATACAGCCATTCCCCATCTCAGCCCAGAAAGCAGGTAGAACAAGTTTTGTGGTGCCTTTCAGCTGTCTACCGGGGGTAGTGTAAAAAGTACCAGTAGAACTCCTTTCTGGCACTTTCCCCGGTGGAGTTGTGCATGGGGTGTGTTTGGAACATTTTGTCACCAGCCGAGACCAAAAATTCAGCGATTCCCCATCTCAGCCCAGAAAGCAGGTAGAACAAGTTTTGTGGTGCCTTTCAGCTGCCTACCGGGGTAGTGTAAAACCTACCAAGAGAACTCGTTTCTGGCACCTTCCGCGGTGGAGTTGTGCATGGGGTGTGTTTGGAACATTTTGTCACCAGCTGAGGCCAAAATTCAGCGTTTCCCCATCTCAGTCCAGAAAGCAGGTAGAACATCTTTTGTGGTGCCTTTCAGCTGACTACCGGGGTAGTGTAAAAAGTACCAGTAGAACTCCTTTCTGGCACTTTCCCCGGTGGAGTTGTGCATGGGGTGTGTTTGGAACATTTTGTCAGGAGCCGAGACCAAAATTCAGTGATTCGTCATCTCAGCCCAGAAAGCAGGTAGAACAAGTTTTGTGGTGCCTTTCAGCTGTCTACCGGGGTAGTGTAAAAAGTACCAGTAGAACTCGTTTCTGGCACTTTCCCCGGTGGAGTTGTGCATGGGGTGTGTTTGGAACATTTTGTCAGGAGCCGAGACCAAAATTCAGCGATTCCCCATCTCAGCCCAGAAAGCAGGTAGAACAAGTTTTGTGGTGCCTTTCAGCTGTCTACCGGGGTAGTGTAAAAAAGTACCAGTAGAACTCCTTTCTGGCACTTTCCCCGGTGGAGATGTGCATGGGGTGTGTTTGTAACATTTTGTCACCAGCTGAGGCCAAAATTCAGCGTTTCCCCATCTCAGCCCAGAAAGCAGGTAGAACAACTTTTGTGGTGCCTTTCAGCTGACTACCGGGGTAGTGTAAAAAGTACCAGTAGAACTCGTTTCTGGCACTTTCCCCGGTGGAGATGTGCATGGGGTGTGTTTGGAACATTTTGTCACCAGCCGAGACCAAAATTCAGCGATTCCCCATCTCAGCCCAGAAAGCAGGTAGAACAAGTTTTGTGGTGCCTTTCAGCTGCCTACCGGGGTAGTGTAAAAACTAGCAAGAGAACTCGTTTCTGGCACCTTCCGCGGTGGAGTTGTGCATGGGGTGTGTTTGGAACATTTTGTCACCAGCTGAGGCCAAAATTCATCGTTTCCCCATCTCAGTCCAGAAAGCAGGTAGAACATCTTTTGTGGTGCCTTTCAGCTGACTACCGGGGTAGTGTAAAAAGTACCAGTAGAACTCCTTTCTGGCACTTTCCCCGGTGGAGTTGTGCATGGGGTGTGTTTGGAACATTTTGTCAGGAGCCGAGACCAAAATTCAGTGATTCGTCATCTCAGCCCAGAAAGCAGGTAGAACAAGTTTTGTGGTGCCTTTCAGCTGTCTACCGGGGTAGTGTAAAAAGTACCAGTAGAACTCGTTTCTGGCACTTTCCCCGGTGGAGTTGTGCATGGGGTGTGTTTGGAACATTTTGTCAGGAGCCGAGACCAAAATTCAGCGATTCCCCATCTCAGCCCAGAAAGCAGGTAGAACAACTTTTGTGGTGCCTTTCAGCTGTCTACCGGGGTAGTGTAAAAAGTACCAGTAGAACTCCTTTCTGGCACTTTCCCCGGTGGAGTTGTGCATGGGGTGTGTTTGGAACATTTTGTCACCAGCCGAGACCAAAATTTTGCGATTCCCCATCTCAGTCCAGAAAGCAGGTAGAACAACTTTTGTGGTGCCTTTCAGCTGTCTACCGGGGTAGTGTAAAAAGTACCAGTAGAACTCCTTTCTGGCACTTTCCCCGGTGGAGTTGTGCATGGGGTGTGTTTGGAACATTTTGTCACCAGCCGAGTCCAAAATTCAGCGATTCCCCATCTCAGCCCAGAAAGCAGGTAGAACAAGTTTTGTGGTGCCTTTCAGCTGTCTACCGGGGTAGTGTAAAAAGTACCAGTAGAACTCGTTTCTGGCACTTTCCCCGGTGGAGTTGTGCATGGGGTGTGTTTGGAACATTTTGTCAGGAGCCGAGACCAAAATTCAGCGATTCCCCATCTCAGCCCAGAAAGCAGGTAGAACAACTTTTGTGGTGCCTTTCAGCTGTCTACCGGGGTAGTGTAAAAAGTACCAGTAGAACTCCTTTCTGGCACTTTCCCCGGTGGAGTTGTGCATGGGGTGTGTTTGGAACATTTTGTCACCAGCCGAGACCAAAATTCAGCGGTTCCCCATCTCAGCCCAGAAAGCAGGTAGAACAAGTTTTGTGGTGCCTTTCAGCTGCCTACCGGGGTAGTGTAAAAAGTACCAGTAGAACTCGTTTCTGGCACTTTCCCCGGTGGAGTTGTGCATGGGGTGTGTTTGGAACATTTTGTCAGGAGCCGGAGGCCAAAATTCAGCGTTTCCCCATCTCAGTCCAGAAAGCAGGTAGAACATCTTTTGTGGTGCCTTTCAGCTGCCTACTGGGGTAGTGTAAAAAGTACCAGTAGAACTCGTTTCTGGCACTTTCCCCGGTGGAGTTGTGCATGGGGTGTGTTTGGAACATTTTGTCACCAGCCGAGTCCAAAATTCAGCCATTCCCCATCTCAGCCTAGAAAGCAGGTAGAACAACTTTTGTGGTGCCTTTCAGCTGTCTACCGGGGTAGTGTAAAAAGTACCAGTAGAACTCGTTTCTGGCACTTTCCCCGGTGGAGATGTGCATGGGGTGTGTTTGGAACATTTTGTCAGGAGCCGAGTCCAAAATTCAGCCGTTCCCCATCTCAGCCCAGAAAGCAGGTAGAACAACTTTTGTGGTGCCTTTCAGCTGTCTACCGGGGTAGTGTAAAAAGTACCAGTAGAACTCGTTTCTGGCACTTTCCCCGGTGGAGTTGTGCATGGGGTGTGTTTGGAACATTTTGTCAGGAGCCGAGACCAAAATTCAGCCATTCCCCATCTCAGTCCAGAAAGCAGGTAGAACAAGTTTTGTGGTGCCTTTCAGCTGCCTACCGGGGTACTCTAAAAAGTACCAGTAGAACTCGTTTCTGGCACTTTCCCCGGTGGAGATGTGCATGGGGTGTGTTTGGAACATTTTGTCACCAGCCGAGGCCAAAATTCAGCGATTCCCCATCTCAGCCCAGAAAGCAGGTAGAACAAGTTTTGTGGTGCCTTTCAGCTGCCTACCGGGGTAGTGTAAAAACTACCAACAGAACTCGTTTCTGGCACCTTCCCCGGTGGAGTTGTGCATGGGGTGTGTTTGGAACATTTTGTCACCAGCTGAGGCCAAAATTCAGCGTTTCCCCATCTCAGTCCAGAAAGCAGGTAGAACATCTTTTGTGGTGCCTTTCAGCTGACTACCGGGGTAGTGTAAAAAGTACCAGTAGAACTCGTTTCTGGCACTTTCCCCGGTGGAGATGTGCATGGGGTGTGTTTGGAACATTTTGTCACCAGCCGAGACCAAAATTCAGCGATTCCCCATCTCAGCCCAGAAAGCAGGTAGAACAAGTTTTGTGGTGCCTTTCAGCTGCCTACCGGGGTAGTGTAAAAACTACTAACAGAACTCGTTTCTGGCACCTTCCCCGGTGGAGTTGTGCATGGGGTGTGTTTGGAACATTTTGTCACCAGCTGAGGCCAAAATTCAGCGTTTCCCCATCTCAGTCCAGAAAGCAGGTAGAACATCTTTTGTGGTGCCTTTCAGCTGCCTACCGGGGTAGTGTAAAAAGTACCAGTAGAACTCGTTTCTGGCACTTTCCCCGGTGGAGTTGTGCATGGGGTGTGTTTGGAACATTTTGTCAGGAGCCGAGACCAAAATTCAGCCATTCCCCATCTCAGCCTAGAAAGCAGGTAGAACAACTTTTGTGGTGCCTTTCAGCTGTCTACCGGGGTAGTGTAAAAAGTACCAGTAGAACTCGTTTCTGGCACTTTCCCCGGTGGAGTTGTGCATGGGGTGTGTTTGGAACATTTTGTCACCCGCCGAGTCCAAAATTCAGCCATTCCCCATCTCAGCCCAGAAAGCAGGTAGAACAAGTTTTGTGGTGCCTTTCAGCTGTCTACCGGGGTAGTGTAAAAAGTACCAGTAGAACTCGTTTTTGGCACTTTCCCCGGTGGAGTTGTGCATGGGGTGTGTTTGGAACATTTTGTCACCAGCCGAGTCCAAAATTCAGCCATTCCCCATCTCAGCCTAGAAAGCAGGTAGAACAAGTTTTGTGGTGCCTTTCAGCTGTCTACCGGGGTAGTGTAAAAAGTACCAGTAGAACTCGTTTTTGGCACTTTCCCCGGTGGAGATGTGCATGGGGTGTGTTTGGAACATTTTGTCACCAGCCGAGTCCAAAATTCAGCGATTCCCCATCTCAGCCCAGAAAGCAGGTAGAACAAGTTTTGTGGTACCTTTCAGCTGTCTACCGGGGTAGTGTAAAAAGTACCAGTAGAACTCGTTTCTGGCACTTTCCCCGGTGGAGATGTGCATGGGGTGTGTTTGGAACATTTTGTCAGGAGCCGAGACCAAAATTCAGCCATTCCCCATCTCAGCCCAGAAAGCAGGTAGAACAAGTTTTGTGGTGCCTTTCAGCTGTCTACCGGGGTAGTGTAAAAAGTACCAGTAGAACTCCTTTCTGGCACTTTCCCCGGTGGAGATGTGCATGGGGTGTGTTTGTAACATTTTGTCACCAGCCGAGTCCAAAAGTCAGCGATTCCCCATCTCAGCCCAGAAAGCAGGTAGAACAACTTTTGTGGTGCCTTTCAGCTGTCTACCGGGGTAGTGTAAAAAGTACCAGTAGAACTCCTTTCTGGCACTTTCCCCGGTGGAGTTGTGCATGGGGTGTGTTTGGAACATTTTGTCACCAGCCGAGACCAAAATTCAGCGATTCCCCATCTCAGCCCAGAAAGCAGGTAGAACAAGTTTTGTGGTGCCTTTCAGCTGCCTACCGGGGTAGTGTAAAAAGTACCAGTAGAACTCGTTTTTGGCACATTCCGCGGTGGAGTTGTGCATGGGGTGTGTTTGGAACATTTTGTCAGCAGCTGAGGCCAAAATTCAGCGTTTCCCCATCTCAGTCCAGAAAGCAGGTAGAACATCTTTTGTGGTGCCTTTCAGCTGACTACCGGGGTAGTGTAAAAAGTACCAGTAGAACTCGTTTCTGGCACTTTCCCCGGTGGAGTTGTGCATGGGGTGTGTTTGGAACATTTTGTCACCAGCCGAGTCCAAAATTCAGCCATTCCCCATCTCAGCCCAGAAAGCAGGTAGAACAACTTTTGTGGTGCCTTTCAGCTGTCTACCGGGGTAGTGTAAAAAGTACCAGTAGAACTCCTTTCTGGCACTTTCCCCGGTGGAGTTGTGCATGGGGTGTGTTTGGAACATTTTGTCACCAGCCGAGACCAAAATTTAGCGATTCCCCATCTCAGCCCAGAAAGCAGGTAGAACAACTTTTGTGGTGCCTTTCAGCTGTCTACCGGGGTAGTGTAAAAAGTACCAGTAGAACTCCTTTCTGGCACCTTCCACGGTGGGAGATGTGCATGGGGTGTGTTTGGAACATTTTGTCACCAGCCGAGTCCAAAATTCAGCGATTCCCCATCTCAGCCCAGAAAGCAGGTAGAACAAGTTTTGTGGTGCCTTTCAGCTGTCTACCGGGGTAGTGTAAAAAGTACCAGTAGAACTCGTTTCTGGCACTTTCCCCGGTGGAGATGTGCATGGGGTGTGTTTGGAACATTTTGTCAGGAGCCGAGACCAAAATTCAGCGATTCCCCATCTCAGTTCAGAAAGCAGGTAGAACAAGTTTTGTGGTGCCTTTCAGCTGCCTACCGGGGTAGTGTAAAAACTACCAAGAGAACTCGTTTCTGGCACCTTCCGCGGTGGAGTTGTGCATGGGGTGTGTTTGGAACATTTTGTCACCAGCTGAGGCCAAAATTCAGCGGTTCCCCATCTCAGCCCAGAAAGCAGGTAGAACATCTTTTGTGGTGCCTTTCAGCTGACTACCGGGGTAGTGTAAAAAGTATCAGTAGAACTCCTTTCTGGCACTTTCCCCGGTGGAGTTGTGCATGGGGTGTGTTTGGAACATTTTGTCAGGAGCCGAGACCAAAATTCAGCCGTTCCCCATCTCAGCCTAGAAAGCAGGTAGAACAACTTTTGTGGTGCCTTTCAGCTGTCTACCGGGGTAGTGTAAAAAGTACCAGTAGAACTCGTTTCTGGCACTTTCCCCGGTGGAGTTGTGCATGGGGTGTGTTTGGAACATGTTGTCACCCGCCGAGACCAAAATTCAGCCATTCCCCATCTCAGTCCAGAAAGCAGGTAGAACAAGTTTTGTGGTGCCTTTCAGCTGTCTACCGGGGTAGTGTAAAAACTACTAACAGAACTCGTTTCTGGCACCTTCCCCGGTGGAGTTGTGCATCGGGTGTGTTTGGAACATTTTGTCAGGAGCCGAGACCAAAATTCAGCCATTCCCCATCTCAGCCTAGAAAGCAGGTAGAACAACTTTTGTGGTGCCTTTCAGCTGTCTACCGGGGTAGTGTAAAAAGTACCAGTAGAACTCGTTTCTGGCACTTTCCCCGGTGGAGTTGTGCATGGGGTGTGTTTGGAACATTTTGTCAGGAGCCGAGACCAATATTTAGCGATTCCCCATCTCAGCCCAGAAAGCAGGTAGAACAAGTTTTGTGGTGCCTTTCAGCTGTCTACCGGGGTAGTGTAAAAAGTACCAGTAGAACTCCTTTCTGGCACTTTCCCCGGTGGAGATGTGCATGGGGTGTGTTTGGAACATTTTGTCACCAGCCGAGTCCAAAATTCAGCGATTCCCCATCTCAGCCCAGAAAGCAGGTAGAACAAGTTTTGTGGTGCCTTTCAGCTGCCTACCGGGGTAGTGTAAAAAGTACCAGTAGAACTCGTTTCTGGCACTTTCCCCGGTGGAGATGTGCATGGGGTGTGTTTGGAACATTTTGTCACCAGCCGAGACCAAAATTCAGCCATTCCCCATCTCAGCCCAGAAAGCAGGTAGAACAAGTTTTGTGGTGCCTTTCAGCTGCCTACAGGGGTAGTGTAAAAAGTACCAGTAGAACTCCTTTCTGGCACTTTCCCCGGTGGAGTTGTGCATGGGGTGTGTTTGGAACATTTTGTCACCAGCCGAGACCAAAATTCAGCCATTCCCCATCTCAGCCCAGAAAGCAGGTAGAACAAGTTTTGTGGTGCCTTTCAGCTGTCTACCGGGGTAGTGTAAAAAGTACCAGTAGAACTCGTTTCTGGCACTTTCCCCGGTGGAGATGTGCATGGGGTGTGTTTGGAACATTTTGTCAGGAGCCGAGACCAAAATTCAGCCATTCCCCATCTCAGCCCAGAAAGCAGGTAGAACGAGTTTTGTGGTGCCTTTCAGCTGTCTACCGGGGTAGTGTAAAAACTACCAAGAGAACTCGTTTCTGGCACCTTCCCCGGTGGAGTTGTGCATGGGGTGTGTTTGGAACATTTTCTCAGGAGCCGAGGCCAAAATTCAGCGTTTCCCCATCTCAGTCCAGAAAGCAGGTAGAACATCTTTTGTGGTGCCTTTCAGCTGCCTACTGGGGTAGTGTAAAAAGTACCAGTAGAACTCCTTTCTGGCGCTTTCCCTGGTGGAGATGTGCATGGGGTGTGTTTGGAACATTTTGTCACCAGCCGAGTCCAAAATTCAGCGATTCCCCATCTCAGCCCAGAAAGCAGGTAGAACAAGTTTTGTGGTGCCTTTCAGCTGTCTACCGGGGTAGTGTAAAAAGTACCAGTAGAACTCGTTTCTGGCACTTTCCCCGGTGGAGTTGTGCATGGGGTGTGTTTGGAACATTTTGTCAGGAGCCGAGACCAAAATTCAGCCATTCCCCATCTCAGCCTAGAAAGCAGGTAGAACAACTTTTGTGGTGCCTTTCAGCTGTCTACCGGGGTAGTATAATAAGTACCAGTAGAACTCGTTTCTGGCACTTTCCCCGGTGGAGATGTGCATGGGGTGTGTTTGGAACATTTTGTCACGAGCCGAGGCCAAAATTCAGCGATTCGTCATCTCAGCCCAGAAAGCAGGTAGAACAAGTTTTGTGGTGCCTTTCAGCTGCCTACCGGGGTAGTGTAAAAAGTACCAGTAGAACTCGTTTCTGGCACCTTCCCCGGTGGAGTTGTGCATGGGGTGTGTTTGGAACATTTTGTCACCAGCTGAGGCCAAAATTCAGCGTTTCCCCATCTCAGCCCAGAAAGCAGGTAGAACATCTTTTGTGGTGCCTTTCAGCTGACTACCGGGGTAGTGTAAAAAGTACCAGTAGAACTCGTTTCTGGCACTTTCCCCGGTGGAGATGTGCATGGGGTGTGTTTGGAACATTTTGTCAGGAGCCGAGACCAAAATTCAGCGATTCCCCATCTCAGCCCAGAAAGCAGGTAGAACAAGTTTTGTGGTGCCTTTCAGCTGTCTACCGGGGTAGTGTAAAAAGTACCAGTAGAACTCGTTTTTGGCACTTTCCCCGGTGGAGTTGTGCATGGGGTGTTTTTGGAACATTTTGTCACCAGCTGAGGCCAAAATTCAGCGATTCCCCATCTCAGCCCAGAAAGCAGGTAGAACAAGTTTTGTGGTGCCTTTCAGCTGCCTACCGGGGTAGTGTAAA
Organism: Falco cherrug; assembly: GCF_023634085.1. NCBI lineage: Eukaryota > Metazoa > Chordata > Aves > Falconiformes > Falconidae > Falco > Falco cherrug. The sequence goes on along the minus strand of NC_073707.1, from coordinate 1,749,153 downwards.
AACTACCAACAGAACTCGTTTCTGGCACCTTCCGCGGTGGAGTTGTGCATGGGGTGTGTTTGGAACATTTTGTCTCCAGCTGAGACCAAAATTCAGCGTTTCCCCATCTCAGCCCAGAAAGCAGGTAGAACAAGTTTTGTGGTGACTTTCAGCTGTCTACCGGGGTAGTGTAAAAAGTACCAGTAGAACTCGTTTCTGGCACTTTCCCCGGTGGAGTTGTGCATGGGGTGTGTTTGGAACATTTTGTCAGGAGCCGAGTCCAAAATTCAGCCATTCCCCATCTCAGCCCAGAAAGCAGGTAGAACAACTTTTGTGGTGCCTTTCAGCTGCCTACCGGGGTAGTGTAAAAACTACTAACAGAACTCGTTTCTGGCACCTTCCGCGGTGGAGTTGTACATGGGGTGTGTTTGGAACATTTTGTCAGGAGCCGAGACCAAAATTCAGCCATTCCCCATCTCAGCCCAGAAAGCAGGTAGAAAAAGTTTTGTGGTGCCTTTCAGCTGCCTACCAGGGTAGTGTAAAAAGTACCAGTAGAACTCGTTTTTGGCACTTTCCCCGGTGGAGTTGTGCATGGGGTGTGTTTGGAACATTTTGTCACCAGCTGAGGCCAAAATTCAGCGTTTCCCCATCTCAGTCCAGAAAGCAGGTAGAACATCTTTTGTGGTGCCTTTCAGCTGCCTACCGGGGTAGTGTAAAAAGTACCAGTAGAACTCCTTTCAGGCACTTTCCCCGGTGGAGATGTGCATGGGGTGTGTTTGGAACATTTTGTCACCAGCCGAGACCAAAATTCAGCGATTCCCCATCTCAGCCCAGAAAGCAGGTAGAACAACTTTTGTGGTGCCTTTCAGCTGCCTACCGGGGTAGTGTAAAAACTACCAAGAGAACTCGTTTCTGGCACCTTCCGCGGTGGAGTTGTGCATGGGGTGTGTTTGGAACATTTTGTCACCAGCTGAGGCCAAAATTCAGCGTTTCCCCATCTCAGCCCAGAAAGCAGGTAGAACATCTTTTGTGGTGCCTTTCAGCTGACTACCGGGGTAGTGTAAAAAGTACCAGTAGAACTCCTTTCTGGCACTTTCCCCGGTGGAGTTGTGCATGGGGTGTGTTTGGAACATTTTGTCAGGAGCCGAGACCAAAATTCAGCCGTTCCCCATCTCAGCCTAGAAAGCAGGTAGAACAACTTTTGTGGTGCCTTTCAGCTGTCTACCGGGGTAGTGTAAAAAGTACCAGTAGAACTCGTTTCTGGCACTTTCCCCGGTGGAGTTGTGCATGGGGTGTGTTTGGAACATGTTGTCACCCGCCGAGACCAAAATTCAGCCATTCCCCATCTCAGTCCAGAAAGCAGGTAGAACAAGTTTTGTGGTGCCTTTCAGCTGTCTACTGGGGTAGTGTAAAAACTACTAACAGAACTCGTTTCTGGCACCTTCCCCGGTGGAGTTGTGCATCGGGTGTGTTTGGAACATTTTGTCAGGAGCCGAGACCAAAATTCAGCCATTCCCCATCTCAGCCTAGAAAGCAGGTAGAACAACTTTTGTGGTGCCTTTCAGCTGTCTACCGGGGTAGTGTAAAAAGTACCAGTAGAACTCGTTTCTGGCACTTTCCCCGGTGGAGTTGTGCATGGGGTGTGTTTGGAACATTTTGTCAGGAGCCGAGACCAATATTTAGCGATTCCCCATCTCAGCCCAGAAAGCAGGTAGAACAAGTTTTGTGGTGCCTTTCAGCTGTCTACCGGGGTAGTGTAAAAAGTACCAGTAGAACTCCTTTCTGGCACTTTCCCCGGTGGAGATGTGCATGGGGTGTGTTTGGAACATTTTGTCACCAGCCGAGTCCAAAATTCAGCGATTCCCCATCTCAGCCCAGAAAGCAGGTAGAACAAGTTTTGTGGTGCCTTTCAGCTGCCTACCGGGGTAGTGTAAAAAGTACCAGTAGAACTCGTTTCTGGCACTTTCCCCGGTGGAGATGTGCATGGGGTGTGTTTGGAACATTTTGTCACCAGCCGAGACCAAAATTCAGCCATTCCCCATCTCAGCCCAGAAAGCAGGTAGAACAAGTTTTGTGGTGCCTTTCAGCTGCCTACAGGGGTAGTGTAAAAAGTACCAGTAGAACTCCTTTCTGGCACTTTCCCCGGTGGAGTTGTGCATGGGGTGTGTTTGGAACATTTTGTCACCAGCCGAGACCAAAATTCAGCGATTCCCCATCTCAGCCCAGAAAGCAGGTAGAACAAGTTTTGTGGTGCCTTTCAGCTGTCTACCGGGGTAGTGTAAAAAGTACCAGTAGAACTCGTTTCTGGCACTTTCCCCGGTGGAGATGTGCATGGGGTGTGTTTGGAACATTTTGTCAGGAGCCGAGACCAAAATTCAGCCATTCCCCATCTCAGCCCAGAAAGCAGGTAGAACGAGTTTTGTGGTGCCTTTCAGCTGTCTACCGGGGTAGTGTAAAAACTACCAAGAGAACTCGTTTCTGGCACCTTCCCCGGTGGAGTTGTGCATGGGGTGTGTTTGGAACATTTTCTCAGGAGCCGAGGCCAAAATTCAGCGTTTCCCCATCTCAGTCCAGAAAGCAGGTAGAACATCTTTTGTGGTGCCTTTCAGCTGCCTACTGGGGTAGTGTAAAAAGTACCAGTAGAACTCCTTTCTGGCGCTTTCCCTGGTGGAGATGTGCATGGGGTGTGTTTGGAACATTTTGTCACCAGCCGAGTCCAAAATTCAGCGATTCCCCATCTCAGCCCAGAAAGCAGGTAGAACAAGTTTTGTGGTGCCTTTCAGCTGTCTACCGGGGTAGTGTAAAAAGTACCAGTAGAACTCCTTTCTGGCACTTTCCCCGGTGGAGTTGTGCATGGGGTGTGTTTGGAACATTTTGTCACCAGCTGAGGCCAAAATTCAGCGTTTCCCCATCTCAGTCCAGAAAGCAGGTAGAACATCTTTTGTGGTGCCTTTCAGCTGCCTACCGGGGTAGTGTAAAAAGTACCAGTAGAACTCCTTTCAGGCACTTTCCCCGGTGGAGATGTGCATGGGGTGTGTTTGGAACATTTTGTCACCAGCCGAGACCAAAATTCAGCGATTCCCCATCTCAGCCCAGAAAGCAGGTAGAACAACTTTTGTGGTGCCTTTCAGCTGCCTACCGGGGTAGTGTAAAAACTACCAAGAGAACTCGTTTCTGGCACCTTCCGCGGTGGAGTTGTGCATGGGGTGTGTTTGGAACATTTTGTCACCAGCTGAGGCCAAAATTCAGCGTTTCCCCATCTCAGCCCAGAAAGCAGGTAGAACATCTTTTGTGGTGCCTTTCAGCTGACTACCGGGGTAGTGTAAAAAGTACCAGTAGAACTCCTTTCTGGCACTTTCCCCGGTGGAGTTGTGCATGGGGTGTGTTTGGAACATTTTGTCAGGAGCCGAGACCAAAATTCAGCCGTTCCCCATCTCAGCCTAGAAAGCAGGTAGAACAACTTTTGTGGTGCCTTTCAGCTGTCTACCGGGGTAGTGTAAAAAGTACCAGTAGAACTCGTTTCTGGCACTTTCCCCGGTGGAGTTGTGCATGGGGTGTGTTTGGAACATGTTGTCACCCGCCGAGACCAAAATTCAGCCATTCCCCATCTCAGTCCAGAAAGCAGGTAGAACAAGTTTTGTGGTGCCTTTCAGCTGTCTACTGGGGTAGTGTAAAAACTACTAACAGAACTCGTTTCTGGCACCTTCCCCGGTGGAGTTGTGCATCGGGTGTGTTTGGAACATTTTGTCAGGAGCCGAGACCAAAATTCAGCCATTCCCCATCTCAGCCTAGAAAGCAGGTAGAACAACTTTTGTGGTGCCTTTCAGCTGTCTACCGGGGTAGTGTAAAAAGTACCAGTAGAACTCGTTTCTGGCACTTTCCCCGGTGGAGTTGTGCATGGGGTGTGTTTGGAACATTTTGTCAGGAGCCGAGACCAATATTTAGCGATTCCCCATCTCAGCCCAGAAAGCAGGTAGAACAAGTTTTGTGGTGCCTTTCAGCTGTCTACCGGGGTAGTGTAAAAAGTACCAGTAGAACTCCTTTCTGGCACTTTCCCCGGTGGAGATGTGCATGGGGTGTGTTTGGAACATTTTGTCACCAGCCGAGTCCAAAATTCAGCGATTCCCCATCTCAGCCCAGAAAGCAGGTAGAACAAGTTTTGTGGTGCCTTTCAGCTGCCTACCGGGGTAGTGTAAAAAGTACCAGTAGAACTCGTTTCTGGCACTTTCCCCGGTGGAGATGTGCATGGGGTGTGTTTGGAACATTTTGTCACCAGCCGAGACCAAAATTCAGCCATTCCCCATCTCAGCCCAGAAAGCAGGTAGAACAAGTTTTGTGGTGCCTTTCAGCTGCCTACAGGGGTAGTGTAAAAAGTACCAGTAGAACTCCTTTCTGGCACTTTCCCCGGTGGAGTTGTGCATGGGGTGTGTTTGGAACATTTTGTCACCAGCCGAGACCAAAATTCAGCGATTCCCCATCTCAGCCCAGAAAGCAGGTAGAACAAGTTTTGTGGTGCCTTTCAGCTGTCTACCGGGGTAGTGTAAAAAGTACCAGTAGAACTCGTTTCTGGCACTTTCCCCGGTGGAGATGTGCATGGGGTGTGTTTGGAACATTTTGTCAGGAGCCGAGACCAAAATTCAGCCATTCCCCATCTCAGCCCAGAAAGCAGGTAGAACGAGTTTTGTGGTGCCTTTCAGCTGTCTACCGGGGTAGTGTAAAAACTACCAAGAGAACTCGTTTCTGGCACCTTCCCCGGTGGAGTTGTGCATGGGGTGTGTTTGGAACATTTTCTCAGGAGCCGAGGCCAAAATTCAGCGTTTCCCCATCTCAGTCCAGAAAGCAGGTAGAACATCTTTTGTGGTGCCTTTCAGCTGCCTACTGGGGTAGTGTAAAAAGTACCAGTAGAACTCCTTTCTGGCGCTTTCCCTGGTGGAGATGTGCATGGGGTGTGTTTGGAACATTTTGTCACCAGCCGAGTCCAAAATTCAGCGATTCCCCATCTCAGCCCAGAAAGCAGGTAGAACAAGTTTTGTGGTGCCTTTCAGCTGTCTACCGGGGTAGTGTAAAAAGTACCAGTAGAACTCGTTTCTGGCACTTTCCCCGGTGGAGTTGTGCATGGGGTGTGTTTGGAACATTTTGTCAGGAGCCGAGACCAAAATTCAGCCATTCCCCATCTCAGCCTAGAAAGCAGGTAGAACAACTTTTGTGGTGCCTTTCAGCTGTCTACCGGGGTAGTGTAATAAGTACCAGTAGAACTCGTTTCTGGCACTTTCCCCGGTGGAGATGTGCATGGGGTGTGTTTGGAACATTTTGTCACGAGCCGAGGCCAAAATTCAGCGATTCGTCATCTCAGCCCAGAAAGCAGGTAGAACAACTTTTGTGGTGCCTTTCAGCTGCCTACCGGGGTAGTGTAAAAAGTACCAGTAGAACTCGTTTCTGGCACCTTCCCCGGTGGAGTTGTGCATGGGGTGTGTTTGGAACATTTTGTCACCAGCTGAGGCCAAAATTCAGCGTTTCCCCATCTCAGCCCAGAAAGCAGGTAGAACATCTTTTGTGGTGCCTTTCAGCTGACTACCGGGGTAGTGTAAAAAGTACCAGTAGAACTCGTTTCTGGCACTTTCCCCGGTGGAGATGTGCATGGGGTGTGTTTGGAACATTTTGTCAGGAGCCGAGACCAAAATTCAGCGATTCCCCATCTCAGCCCAGAAAGCAGGTAGAACAAGTTTTGTGGTGCCTTTCAGCTGTCTACCGGGGTAGTGTAAAAAGTACCAGTAGAACTCGTTTTTGGCACTTTCCCCGGTGGAGTTGTGCATGGGGTGTTTTTGGAACATTTTGTCACCAGCTGAGGCCAAAATTCAGCGATTCCCCATCTCAGCCCAGAAAGCAGGTAGAACAAGTTTTGTGGTGCCTTTCAGCTGCCTACCGGGGTAGTGTAAAAACTACCAACAGAACTCGTTTCTGGCACCTTCCGCGGTGGAGTTGTGCATGGGGTGTGTTTGGAACATTTTGTCTCCAGCTGAGACCAAAATTCAGCGTTTCCCCATCTCAGCCCAGAAAGCAGGTAGAACAAGTTTTGTGGTGACTTTCAGCTGTCTACCGGGGTAGTGTAAAAAGTACCAGTAGAACTCGTTTCTGGCACTTTCCCCGGTGGAGTTGTGCATGGGGTGTGTTTGGAACATTTTGTCAGGAGCCGAGTCCAAAATTCAGCCATTCCCCATCTCAGCCCAGAAAGCAGGTAGAACAACTTTTGTGGTGCCTTTCAGCTGCCTACCGGGGTAGTGTAAAAACTACTAACAGAACTCGTTTCTGGCACCTTCCGCGGTGGAGTTGTGCATGGGGTGTGTTTGGAACATTTTGTCAGGAGCCGAGACCAAAATTCAGCCATTCCCCATCTCAGCCCAGAAAGCAGGTAGAAAAAGTTTTGTGGTGCCTTTCAGCTGCCTACCAGGGTAGTGTAAAAAGTACCAGTAGAACTCGTTTTTGGCACTTTCCCCGGTGGAGTTGTGCATGGGGTGTGTTTGGAACATTTTGTCACCAGCTGAGGCCAAAATTCAGCGTTTCCCCATCTCAGTCCAGAAAGCAGGTAGAACATCTTTTGTGGTGCCTTTCAGCTGCCTACCGGGGTAGTGTAAAAACTACTAACAGAACTCCTTTCTGGCACCTTCCCCGGTGGAGTTGTGCATGGGGTGTGTTTGGAACATTTTGTCTCCAGCTGAGACCAAAATTCAGCGATTCCCCATCTCAGTCCAGAAAGCAGGTAGAACATCTTTTGTGGTGCCTTTCAGCTGCCTACCGGGGTATGTAAAAACTACCAACAGAACTCCTTTCTGGCACCTTCCCCGGTGGAGTTGTGCATGGGGTGTGTTTGGAACATTTTGTCACCAGCTGAGACCAAAATTCAGCCATTCCCCATCTCAGCCCAGAAAGCAGGTAGAACAAGTTTTGTGGTGCCTTTCAGCTGTCTACCGGGGTAGTGTAAAAAGTACCAGTAGAACTCGTTTCTGGCACTTTCCCCGGTGGAGTTGTGCATGGGGTGTGTTTGGAACATTTTGTCACCAGCCGAGACCAAAATTCAGCCATTCCCCATCTCAGCCCAGAAAGCAGGTAGAACAAGTTTTGTGGTGCCTTTCAGCTGCCTACCGGGGTAGTGTAAAAAGTACCAGTAGAACTCGTTTCTGGCACTTTCCCCGGTGGAGTTGTGCATGGGGTGTGTTTGGAACATTTTGTCACCAGCCGAGACCAAAATTCAGCGATTCCCCTTCTCAGCCCTGAAAGCAGGTAGAACAAGTTTTGTGGTGCCTTTCAGCTGCCTACCGGGGTAGTGTAAAAAGTACCAGTAGAACTCGTTTCTGGCACTTTCCCCGGTGGAGTTGTGCATGGGGTGTGTTTGGAACATTTTGTCACCAGCCGAGACCAAAATTCAGCGATTCCCCTTCTCAGCCCAGAAAGCAGGTAGAACAAGTTTTGTGGTGCCTTTCAGCTGCCTACCGGGGTAGTGTAAAAAGTACCAGTAGAACTCGTTTTTGGCACTTTCCCCGGTGGAGTTGTGCATGGGGTGTGTTTGGAACATTTTGTCACCAGCTGAGGCCAAAATTCAGCGTTTCCCCATCTCAGTCCAGAAAGCAGGTAGAACATCTTTTGTGGTGCCTTTCAGCTGCCTACCGGGGTAGTGTAAAAAGTACCAGTAGAACTCGTTTCTGGCACTTTCCCCGGTGGAGTTGTGCATGGGGTGTGTTTGGAACATTTTGTCACCAGCCGAGACCAAAATTCAGCCATTCCCCATCTCAGCCTAGAAAGCAGGTAGAACAACTTTTGTGGTGCCTTTCAGCTGTCTACCGGGGTAGTGTAAAAAGTACCAGTAGAACTCGTTTCTGGCACTTTCCCCGGTGGAGTTGTGCATGGGGTGTCTTTGGAACATTTTGTCACCAGCCGAGACCAAAATTCAGCCATTCCCCATCTCAGCCCAGAAAGCAGGTAGAACAAGTTTTGTGGTGCCTTTCAGCTGCCTACCGGGGTAGTGTAAAAACTACTAACAGAACTCGTTTCTGGCACCTTCCCCGGTGGAGTTGTGCATGGGGTGTGTTTGGAACATTTTGTCAGGAGCCGAGACCAAAATTCAGCGATTCCCCATCTCAGCCCAGAAAGCAGGTAGAACAACTTTTGTGGTGCCTTTCAGCTGCCTACTGGGGTAGTGTAAAAAGTACCAGTAGAACTCGTTTTTGGCACTTTCCCCGGTGGAGATGTGCATGGGGTGTGTTTGGAACATTTTGTCACCAGCTGAGGCCAAAATTCAGCGTTTCCCCATCTCAGTCCAGAAAGCAGGTAGAACATCTTTTGTGGTGCCTTTCAGCTGCCTACCGGGGTAGTGTAAAAACTACCAACAGAACTCGTTTCTGGCACCTTCCGCGGTGGAGTTGTGCATGGGGTGTGTTTGGAACATTTTGTCTCCAGCTGAGACCAAAATTCAGCGGTTCCCCATCTCAGCCCAGAAAGCAGGTAGAACATCTTTTGTGGTGACTTTCAGCTGCGTACCGGGGTACTGTAAAACCTACCAAGAGAACTCGTTTCTGGCACCTTCCCCGGTGGAGTTGTGCATGGGGTGTGTTTGGAACATTTTGTCACCAGCTGAGGCCAAAATTCAGCGTTTCCCCATCTCAGTCCAGAAAGCAGGTAGAACATCTTTTGTGGTGCCTTTCAGCTGCCTACCGGGGTAGTGTAAAAACTACCAACAGAACTCCTTTCTGGCACCTTCCCCGGTGGAGTTGTGCATGGGGTGTGTTTGGAACATTTTGTCTCCAGCTGAGACCAAAATTCAGCGATTCCCCATCTCAGCCCAGAAAGCAGGTAGAACATCTTTTGTGGTGCCTTTCAGCTGTCTACCGGGGTAGTGTAAAAAGTACCAGTAGAACTCGTTTCTGGCACTTTCCCCGGTGGAGATGTGCATGGGGTGTGTTTGGAACATTTTGTCAGGAGCCGAGACCAAAATTCAGCCATTCCCCATCTCAGCCCAGAAAGCAGGTAGAACAAGTTTTGTGGTGCCTTTCAGCTGCCTACCGGGGTAGTGTAAAAAGTACCAGTAGAACTCGTTTCTGGCACTTTCCCCGGTGGAGTTGTGCATGGGGTGTGTTTGGAACATTTTGTCAGGAGCCGAGGCCAAAATTCAGCCATTCCCCATCTCAGCCCAGAAAGCAGGTAGAACAACTTTTGTGGTGCCTTTCAGCTGCCTACCGGGGTAGTGTAAAAACTACTAACAGAACTCGTTTCTGGCACCTTCCCCGGTGGAGTTGTGCATGGGGTGTGTTTGGAACATTTTGTCTCCAGCCGAGACCAAAATTCAGCCATTCCCCATCTCAGCCCAGAAAGCAGGTAGAACAAGTTTTGTGGTGCCTTTCAGCTGCCTACCAGGGTAGTGTAAAAAGTACCAGTAGAACTCGTTTTTGGCACTTTCCCCGGTGGAGTTGTGCATGGGGTGTGTTTGGAACATTTTGTCACCAGCTGAGGCCAAAATTCAGCGTTTCCCCATCTCAGTCCAGAAAGCAGGTAGAACATCTTTTGTGGTGCCTTTCAGCTGCCTACCGGGGTAGTGTAAAAACTACCAACAGAACTCCTTTCTGGCACCTTCCCCGGTGGAGTTGTGCATGGGGTGTGTTTGGAACATTTTGTCTCCAGCTGAGACCAAAATTCAGCGATTCCCCATCTCAGTCCAGAAAGCAGGTAGAACATCTTTTGTGGTGCCTTTCAGCTGCCTACCGGGGTAGTGTAAAAACTACCAACAGAACTCCTTTCTGGCACCTTCCCCGGTGGAGTTGTGCATGGGGTGTGTTTGGAACATTTTGTCACCAGCTGAGGCCAAAATTCAGCGATTCCCCATCTCAGCCCAGAAAGCAGGTAGAACAACTTTTGTGGTGCCTTTCAGCTGTCTACCGGGGTAGTGTAAAAAGTACCAGTAGAACTCGTTTCTGGCACTTTCCCCGGTGGAGATGTGCATGGGGTGTGTTTGGAACATTTTATCAGGAGCCGAGACCAAAATTCAGCCATTCCCCATCTCAGTCCAGAAAGCAGGTAGAACATCTTTTGTGGTGCCTTTCAGCTGCCTACTGGGGTAGTGTAAAATGTACCAGTAGAACTCGTTTCTGGCACTTTCCCCGGTGGAGTTGTGCATGGGGTGTGTTTGGAACATTTTGTCACCAGCCGAGACCAAAATTCAGCGATTCCCCATCTCAGCCCAGAAAGCAGGTAGAACAACTTTTGTGGTGCCTTTCAGCTGTCTACCGGGGTAGTGTAAAAAGTACCAGTAGAACTCGTTTCTGGCACTTTCCCCGGTGGAGTTGTGCATGGGGTGTGTTTGGAACATTTTGTCAGGAGCCGAGACCAAAATTCAGCGATTCCCCATCTCAGCCCAGAAAGCAGGTAGAACAACTTTTGTGGTGCCTTTCAGCTGCCTACCGGGGTAGTGTAAAAACTACTAACAGAACTCGTTTCTGGCACCTTCCCCGGTGGAGTTGTGCATGGGGTGTGTTTGGAACATTTTGTCACCAGCTGAGGCCAAAATTCAGCGTTTCCCCATCTCAGCCCAGAAAGCAGGTAGAACATCTTTTGTGGTGCCTTTCAGCTGCCTACTGGGGTAGTGTAAAAAGTACCAGTAGAACTCGTTTCTGGCACTTTCCCCGGTGGAGTTGTGCATGGGGTGTGTTTGGAACATTTTGTCAGGAGCCGAGACCAAAATTCAGCGTTTCCCCATCTCAGCCTAGAAAGCAGGTAGAACAACTTTTGTGGTGCCTTTCAGCTGCCTACCGGGGTAGTGTAAAAAGTACCAGTAGAACTCGTTTCTGGCACTTTCCCCGGTGGAGATGTGCATGGGGTGTGTTTGGAACATTTTATCAGGAGCCGAGACCAAAATTCAGCCATTCCCCATCTCAGCCCAGAAAGCAGGTAGAACATCTTTTGTGGTGCCTTTCAGCTGCCTACTGGGGTAGTGTAAAAAGTACCAGTAGAACTCGTTTCTGGCACTTTCCCCGGTGGAGTTGTGCATGGGGTGTGTTTGGAACATTTTGTCAGGAGCCGAGACCAAAATTCAGCGATTCCCCATCTCAGCCCAGAAAGCAGGTAGAACAAGTTTTGTGGTGCCTTTCAGCTGTCTACAGGGGTAGTGTAAAAAGTACCAGTAGAACTCGTTTTTGGCACTTTCCCCGGTGGAGTTGTGCATGGGGTGTGTTTGGAACATTTTATCAGGAGCCGAGACCAAAATTCAGCCATTCCCCATCTCAGCCCAGAAAGCAGGTAGAACAAGTTTTGTGGTGCCTTTCAGCTGTCTACCGGGGTAGTGTAAAAAGTACCAGTAGAACTCGTTTCTGGCACCTTCCCCGGTGGAGATGTGCATGGGGTGTGTTTGGAACATTTTGTCAGGAGCCGAGACCAAAATTCAGCGATTCCCCATCTCAGCCCAGAAAGCAGGTAGAACAAGTTTTGTGGTGCCTTTCAGCTGTCTACAGGGGTAGTGTAAAAAGTACCAGTAGAACTCGTTTTTGGCACTTTCCCCGGTGGAGTTGTGCATGGGGTGTGTTTGGAACATTTTATCAGGAGCCGAGACCAAAATTCAGCCATTCCCCATCTCAGCCCAGAAAGCAGGTAGAACAAGTTTTGTGGTGCCTTTCAGCTGTCTACCGGGGTAGTGTAAAAAGTACCAGTAGAACTCGTTTCTGGCACCTTCCCCGGTGGAGATGTGCATGGGGTGTGTTTGGAACATTTTGTCAGGAGCTGAGACCAAAATTCAGCGATTCCCCGTCTCAGCCCAGAAAGCAGGTAGAACAACTTTTGTGGTGCCTTTCAGCTGTCTACCGGGGTAGTGTAAAAAGTACCAGTAGAACTCGTTTCTGGCACCTTCCGCGGTGGAGTTGTGCATGGGGTGTGTTTGGAACATTTTGTCTCCAGCCGAGACCAAAATTCAGCGATTCCCCTTCTCAGCCCAGAAAGCAGGTAGAACAAGTTTTGTGGTGCCTTTCAGCTGCCTACCGGGGTAGTGTAAAAACTACCAAGAGAACTCGTTTCTGGCACCTTCCCCGGTGGAGTTGTGCATGGGGTGTGTTTGGAACATTTTGTCTCCAGCTGAGACCAAAATTCAGCGATTCCCCTTCTCAGCCCAGAAAGCAGGTAGAACAAGTTTTGTGGTGCCTTTCAGCTGCCTACCGGGGTAGTGTAAAAAGTACCAGTAGAACTCGTTTCTGGCACTTTCCCCGGTGGAGTTGTGCATGGGGTGTGTTTGGAACATTTTGTCACCAGCCGAGACCAAAATTCAGCCATTCCCCATCTCAGCCCAGAAAGCAGGTAGAACAAGTTTTGTGGTGCCTTTCAGCTGCCTACCGGGGTAGTGTAAAAAGTACCAGTAGAACTCGTTTCTGGCACTTTCCCCGGTGGAGTTGTGCATGGGGTGTGTTTGGAACATTTTGTCACCAGCCGAGACCAAAATTCAGCGATTCCCCATCTCAGCCCAGAAAGCAGGTAGAACAAGTTTTGTGGTGCCTTTCAGATGCCTACCGGGGTAGTGTAAAAACTGCCAAGAGAACTCGTTTCTTGCACCTTCCGCGGTGGAGTTGTGCATGGGGTGTGTTTGGAACATTTTGTCTCCAGCTGAGACCAAAATTCAGCGATTCCCCATCTCAGCCCAGAAAGCAGGTAGAACAACTTTTGTGGTGCCTTTCAGCTGCCTACCAGGGTAGTGTAAAAACTACTAACAGAACTCGTTTCTGGCACCTTCCCCGGTGGAGTTGTGCATGGGGTGTGTTTGGAACATTTTGTCAGGAGCCGAGACCAAAATTCAGCCATTCCCCATCTCAGCCCAGAAAGCAGGTAGAACAAGTTTTGTGGTGCCTTTCAGCTGTCTACCGGGGTAGTGTAAAAAGTACCAGTAGAACTCGTTTCTGGCACTTTCCCCGGTGGAGATGTGCATGGGGTGTGTTTGGAACATTTTATCAGGAGCCGAGACCAAAATTCAGCCATTCCCCATCTCAGTCCAGAAAGCAGGTAGAACATCTTTTGTGGTGCCTTTCAGCTGCCTACTGGGGTAGTGTAAAAAGTACCAGTAGAACTCGTTTCTGGCACTTTCCCCGGTGGAGTTGTGCATGGGGTGTGTTTGGAACATTTTGTCAGGAGCCGAGACCAAAATTCAGCCATTCCCCATCTCAGCCTAGAAAGCAGGTAGAACAACTTTTGTGGTGCCTTTCAGCTGCCTACCGGGGTAGTGTAAAAAGTACCAGTAGAACTCGTTTCTGGCACCTTCCGCGGTGGAGTTGTGCATGGGGTGTGTTTGGAACATTTTGTCACCAGCCGAGACCAAAATTCAGCGTTTCCCCATCTCACCCAGAAAGCAGGTAGAACAAGTTTCGTGGTGCCTTTCAGCTGTCTACCGGGGTAGTGTAAAAAGTACCAGTAGAACTCGTTTCTGGCACTTTCCCCGGTGGAGTTGTGCATGGGGTGTGTTTGGAACATTTTGTCACCAGCCGAGACCAAAATTCAGCGATTCCCCTTCTCAGCCCAGAAAGCAGGTAGAACAAGTTTTGTGGTGCCTTTCAGCTGCCTACCGGGGTAGTGTAAAAACTACCAAGAGAACTCATTTCTGGCACCTTCCCCGGTGGAGTTGTGCATGGGGTGTGTTTGGAACATTTTGTCACCAGCTGAGGCCAAAATTCAGCGTTTCCCCATCTCAGTCCAGAAAGCAGGTAGAACATCTTTTGTGGTGCCTTTCAGCTGCCTACTGGGGTAGTGTAAAAAGTACCAGTAGAACTCGTTTCTGGCACTTTCCCCGGTGGAGTTGTGCATGGGGTGTGTTTGGAACATTTTGTCACCAGCCGAGACCAAAATTCAGCCATTCCCCATCTCAGCCTAGAAAGCAGGTAGAACAACTTTTGTGGTGCCTTTCAGCTGTCTACCGGGGTAGTGTAAAAAGTACCAGTAGAACTCGTTTCTGGCACTTTCCCCGGTGGAGTTGTGCATGGGGTGTGTTTGGAACATTTTGTCATGAGCCGAGTCCAAAATTCAGCGGTTCCCCATCTCAGCCCAGAAAGCAGGTAGAACAAGTTTTGTGGTGCCTTTCAGCTGCCTACCGGGGTAGTGTTAAAAGTACCAGTAGAACTCGTTTCTGGCACTTTCCCCGGTGGAGTTGTGCATGGGGTGTGTTTGGAACATTTTGTCACCAGCTGAGGCCAAAATTCAGCGTTTCCCCATCTCAGTCCAGAAAGCAGGTAGAACGTCTTTTGTGGTGCCTTTCAGCTGCCTACCGGGGTAGTGTAAAAACTACCAACAGAACTCCTTTCTGGCACCTTCCCCGGTGGAGTTGTGCATGGGGTGTGTTTGGAACATTTTGTCTCCAGCTGAGACCAAAATTCAGCGTTTCCCCATCTCAGCCCAGAAAGCAGGTAGAACATCTTTTGTGGTGCCTTTCAGCTGCGTACCGGGGTACTGTAAAACCTACCAACAGAACTCGTTTCTGGCACCTTCCACGGTGGAGTTGTGCATGGGGTGTGTTTGGAACATTTTGTCACCAGCCGAGTCCAAAATTCAGCGATTCCCCTTCTCAGCCCAGAAAGCAGGTAGAACAACTTTTGTGGTGCCTTTCAGCTGCCTACCGGGGTAGTGTAAAAAGTACCAGTAGAACTCGTTTCTGGCACTTTCCCCGGTGGAGATGTGCATGGGGTGTGTTTGGAACATTTTATCAGGAGCCGAGACCAAAATTCAGCGATTCCCCATCTCAGCCCAGAGAGCAGGTAGAACATCTTTTGTGGTGCCTTTCAGCTGCCTACTGGGGTAGTGTAAAAAGTACCAGTAGAACTCGTTTCTGGCACTTTCCCCGGTGGAGTTGTGCATGGGGTGTGTTTGGAACATTTTGTCAGGAGCCGAGACCAAAATTCAGCGATTCCCCATCTCAGCCCAGAAAGCAGGTAGAACAAGTTTTGTGGTGCCTTTCAGCTGTCTACAGGGGTAGTGTAAAAAGTACCAGTAGAACTCGTTTTTGGCACTTTCCCCGGTGGAGTTGTGCATGGGGTGTGTTTGGAACATTTTGTCAGGAGCCGAGACCAAAATTCAGCCATTCCCCATCTCAGCCCAGAAAGCAGGTAGAACATCTTTTGTGGTGCCTTTCAGCTGCCTACTGGGGTAGTGTAAAAAGTACCAGTAGAACTCGTTTCTGGCACTTTCCCCGGTGGAGTTGTGGATGGGGTGTGTTTGGAACATTTTGTCACCAGCCGAGACCAAAATTCAGCCATTCCCCATCTCAGCCCAGAAAGCAGGTAGAACAAGTTTTGTGGTGCCTTTCAGCTGTCTACCGGGGTAGTGTAAAAAGTACCAGTAGAACTCGTTTCTGGCACTTTCCCCGGTGGAGATGTGCATGGGGTGTGTTTGGAACATTTTGTCAGGAGCTGAGGCCAAAATTCAGCCATTCCCCATCTCAGCCCAGAAAGCAGGTAGAACAAGTTTTGTGGTGCCTTTCAGCTGTCTACCGGGGTAGTGTAAAAAGTACCAGTAGAACTCGTTTCTGGCACCTTCCCCGGTGGAGATGTGCATGGGGTGTGTTTGGAACATTTTGTCAGGAGCTGAGACCAAAATTCAGCGATTCCCCATCTCAGCCCAGAAAGCAGGTAGAACAACTTTTGTGGTGCCTTTCAGCTGTCTACCGGGGTAGTGTAAAAAGTACCAGTAGAACTCGTTTCTGGCACCTTCCGCGGTGGAGTTGTGCATGGGGTGTGTTTGGAACATTTTGTCTCCAGCTGAGACCAAAATTCAGCGATTCCCCTTCTCAGCCCAGAAAGCAGGTAGAACAAGTTTTGTGGTGCCTTTCAGCTGCCTACCGGGGTAGTGTAAAAACTACCAAGAGAACTCGTTTCTGGCACCTTCCCCGGTGGAGTTGTGCATGGGGTGTGTTTGGAACATTTTGTCACCAGCTGAGGCCAAAATTCAGCGTTTCCCCATCTCAGTCCAGAAAGCAGGTAGAACATCTTTTGTGGTGCCTTTCAGCTGTCTACCGGGGTAGTGTAAAAAGTACCAGTAGAACTCGTTTCTGGCACTTTCCCCGGTGGAGTTGTGCATGGGGTGTGTTTGGAACATTTTGTCACCAGCCGAGACCAAAATTCAGCCATTCCCCATCTCAGCCCAGAAAGCAGGTAGAACAAGTTTTGTGGTGCCTTTCAGCTGCCTACCGGGGTAGTGTAAAAACTACCAAGAGAACTCGTTTCTGGCACCTTCCCCGGTGGAGTTGTGCATGGGGTGTGTTTGGAACATTTTGTCACCAGCTGAGGCCAAAATTCAGCGTTTCCCCATCTCAGCCCAGAAAGCAGGTAGAACAACTTTTGTGGTGCCTTTCAGCTGCCTACTGGGGTAGTGTAAAAAGTACCAGTAGAACTCGTTTCTGGCACTTTCCCCGGTGGAGTTGTGCATGGGGTGTGTTTGGAACATTTTGTCAGGAGCCGAGACCAAAATTCAGCGATTCCCCATCTCAGCCCAGAAAGCAGGTAGAACAAGTTTTGTGGTGCCTTTCAGATGCCTACCGGGGTAGTGTAAAAACTGCCAAGAGAACTCGTTTCTTGCACCTTCCGCGGTGGAGTTGTGCATGGGGTGTGTTTGGAACATTTTGTCTCCAGCTGAGACCAAAATTCAGCGATTCCCCATCTCAGCCCAGAAAGCAGGTAGAACAACTTTTGTGGTGCCTTTCAGCTGCCTACCAGGGTAGTGTAAAAACTACTAACAGAACTCGTTTCTGGCACCTTCCCCGGTGGAGTTGTGCATGGGGTGTGTTTGGAACATTTTGTCAGGAGCCGAGACCAAAATTCAGCCATTCCCCATCTCAGCCCAGAAAGCAGGTAGAACAACTTTTGTGGTGCCTTTCAGCTGTCTACCGGGGTAGTGTAAAAAGTACCAGTAGAACTCGTTTCTGGCACTTTCCCCGGTGGAGATGTGCATGGGGTGTGTTTGGAACATTTTATCAGGAGCCGAGACCAAAATTCAGCCATTCCCCATCTCAGTCCAGAAAGCAGGTAGAACATCTTTTGTGGTGCCTTTCAGCTGCCTACTGGGGTAGTGTAAAAAGTACCAGTAGAACTCGTTTCTGGCACTTTCCCCGGTGGAGTTGTGCATGGGGTGTGTTTGGAACATTTTGTCAGGAGCCGAGACCAAAATTCAGCCATTCCCCATCTCAGCCTAGAAAGCAGGTAGAACAACTTTTGTGGTGCCTTTCAGCTGCCTACCGGGGTAGTGTAAAAAGTACCAGTAGAACTCGTTTCTGGCACCTTCCGCGGTGGAGTTGTGCATGGGGTGTGTTTGGAACATTTTGTCACCAGCCGAGACCAAAATTCAGCGATTCCCCTTCTCAGCCCAGAAAGCAGGTAGAACAAGTTTTGTGGTGCCTTTCAGCTGCCTACCGGGGTAGTGTAAAAACTACCAAGAGAACTCATTTCTGGCACCTTCCCCGGTGGAGTTGTGCATGGGGTGTGTTTGGAACATTTTGTCACCAGCTGAGGCCAAAATTCAGCGTTTCCCCATCTCAGTCCAGAAAGCAGGTAGAACATCTTTTGTGGTGCCTTTCAGCTGCCTACTGGGGTAGTGTAAAAAGTACCAGTAGAACTCGTTTCTGGCACTTTCCCCGGTGGAGTTGTGCATGGGGTGTGTTTGGAACATTTTGTCACCAGCCGAGACCAAAATTCAGCCATTCCCCATCTCAGCCTAGAAAGCAGGTAGAACAACTTTTGTGGTGCCTTTCAGCTGTCTACCGGGGTAGTGTAAAAAGTACCAGTAGAACTCGTTTCTGGCACTTTCCCCGGTGGAGTTGTGCATGGGGTGTGTTTGGAACATTTTGTCATGAGCCGAGTCCAAAATTCAGCGGTTCCCCATCTCAGCCCAGAAAGCAGGTAGAACAAATTTTGTGGTGCCTTTCAGCTGCCTACCGGGGTAGTGTTAAAAGTACCAGTAGAACTCCTTTCTGGCACTTTCCCCGGTGGAGTTGTGCATGGGGTGTGTTTGGAACATTTTGTCACCAGCCGAGGCCAAAATTCAGCGATTCCCCATCTCAGCCCAGATAGCAGGTAGAACAACTTTTGTGGTGCCTTTCAGCTGCCTACCGGGGTAGTGTAAAAACTACCAAGAGAACTCGTTTCTGGCACCTTCCCCGGTGGAGTTGTGCATGGGGTGT
Organism: Falco cherrug; assembly: GCF_023634085.1. Taxonomy (NCBI): domain Eukaryota; kingdom Metazoa; phylum Chordata; class Aves; order Falconiformes; family Falconidae; genus Falco; species Falco cherrug. The sequence continues at coordinate 1,731,002 of NC_073707.1, read as the reverse complement.
GTTTGGAACATTTTGTCAGGAGCCGAGGCCAAAATTCAGCGTTTCCCCATCTCAGTCCAGAAAGCAGGTAGAACATCTTTTGTGGTGCCTTTCAGCTGTCTACCGGGGTAGTGTAAAAAGTACCAGTAGAATTCCTTTCTGGCACCTTCCCCGGTGGAGTTGTGCATGGGGTGTGTTTGGAACATTTTGTCAGGAGCCGAGACCAAAATTCAGCCATTCCCCATCTCAGCCTAGAAAGCAGGTAGAACAACTTTTGTGGTGCCTTTCAGCTGTCTACCGGGGTAGTGTAAAAAGTACCAGTAGAACTCGTTTCTGGCACTTTCCCCGGTGGAGATGTGCATGGGGTGTGTTTGGAACATTTTGTCACCAGCCGAGTCCAAAATTCAGCGATTCCCCATCTCAGCCCAGAAAGCAGGTAGAACAAGTTTTGTGGTGCCTTTCAGCTGCCTACCGCGGTAGTGTAAAAACTACCAAGAGAACTCGTTTCTGGCACCTTCCGCGGTGGAGTTGTGCATGGGGTGTGTTTGGAACATTTTATCAGGAGCCGAGACCAAAATTCAGCCATTCCCCATCTCAGCCCAGAAAGCAGGTAGAACAACTTTTGTGGTGCCTTTCAGCTGTCTACCGGGGTAGTGTAAAAAGTACCAGTAGAACTCGTTTCTGGCACTTTCCCCGGTGGAGTTGTGCATGGGGTGTGTTTGGAACATTTTGTCACCAGCCGAGACCAAAATTCAGCGATTCCCCATCTCAGCCCAGAAAGCAGGTAGAACAAGTTTTGTGGTGCCTTTCAGCTGTCTACCGGGGTAGTGTAAAAAGTACCAGTAGAACTCGTTTTTGGCACTTTCCGCGGTGGAGTTGTGCATGGGGTGTGTTTGGAACATTTTGTCAGGAGCCGAGACCAAAATTCAGCGATTCCCCATCTCAGCCCAGAAAGCAGGTAGAACAAGTTTTGTGGTGCCTTTCAGCTGCCTACCGGGGTAGTGTAAAAACTACCAACAGAACTCGTTTCTGGCACCTTCCGCGGTGGAGTTGTGCATGGGGTGTGTTTGGAACATTTTGTCACCAGCTGAGGCCAAAATTCAGCGTTTCCCCATCTCAGTCCAGAAAGCAGGTAGAACATCTTTTGTGGTGCCTTTCAGCTGACTACCGGGGTAGTGTAAAAACTACCAACAGAACTCCTTTCTGGCACTTTCCCCGGTGGAGTTGTGCATGGGGTGTGTTTGGAACATTTTGTCACCAGCCGAGACCAAAATTCAGCGGTTCCCCATCTCAGCCCAGAAAGCAGGTAGAACAAGTTTTGTGGTGCCTTTCAGCTGTCTACCGGGGTAGTGTAAAAAGTACCAGTAGAACTCGTTTCTGGCACTTTCCCCGGTGGAGTTGTGCATGGGGTGTGTTTGGAACATTTTGTCACCAGCCGAGACCAAAATTCAGCGATTCCCCATCTCAGCCCAGAAAGCAGGTAGAACAAGTTTTGTGGTGCCTTTCAGCTGCCTACCGGGGTAGTGTAAAAACTACCAAGAGAACTCGTTTCTGGCACCTTCCCCGGTGGAGTTGTGCATGGGGTGTGTTTGGAACATTTTGTCAGGAGCCGAGACCAAAATTCAGCCATTCCCCATCTCAGCCTAGAAAGCAGGTAGAACAAGTTTTGTGGTGCCTTTCAGCTGCCTACCGGGGTAGTGTAAAAACTACCAAGAGAACTCGTTTCTGGCACTTTCCCCGGTGGAGTTGTGCATGGGGTGTGTTTGGAACATTTTGTCAGGAGCCGAGGCCAAAATTCAGTGATTCGTCATCTCAGCCCAGAAAGCAGGTAGAACAACTTTTGTGGTGCCTTTCAGCTGTCTACCGGGGTAGTGTAAAAAGTACCAGTAGAACTCGTTTCTGGCACTTTCCCCGGTGGAGATGTGCATGGGGTGTGTTTGGAACATTTTGTCAGGAGCCGAGGCCAAAATTCAGTGATTCGTCATCTCAGCCCAGAAAGCAGGTAGAACAAGTTTTGTGGTGCCTTTCAGCTGTCTACCGGGGTAGTGTAAAAAGTACCAGTAGAACTCGTTTCTGGCACTTTCCCCGGTGGAGTTGTGCATGGGGTGTGTTTGGAACATTTTGTCACCAGCCGAGACCAAAATTCAGCGATTCCCCATCTCAGCCCAGAAAGCAGGTAGAACAAGTTTTGTGGTGCCTTTCAGCTGCCTACCGGGGTAGTGTAAAAAGTACCAGTAGAACTCGTTTTTGGCACTTTCCCCGGTGGAGTTGTGCATGGGGTGTGTTTGGAACATTTTGTCAGGAGCCGAGACCAAAATTCAGCGATTCCCCATCTCAGCCCAGAAAGCAGGTAGAACAACTTTTGTGGTGCCTTTCAGCTGTCTACCGGGGTAGTGTAAAAAGTACCAGTAGAACTCGTTTCTGGCACTTTCCCCGGTGGAGTTGTGCATGGGGTGTGTTTGGAACATTTTGTCAAGAGCCGAGACCAAAATTCAGCGATTCCCCATCTCAGCCCAGAAAGCAGGTAGAACAAGTTTTGTGGTGCCTTTCAGCTGCCTACCGGGGTAGTGTAAAAAGTACCAGTAGAACTCGTTTCTGGCACTTTCCCCGGTGGAGTTGTGCATGGGGTGTGTTTGGAACATTTTGTCAAGAGCCGAGACCAAAATTCAGCCATTCCCCATCTCAGCCCAGAAAGCAGGTAGAACAAGTTTTGTGGTGCCTTTCAGCTGTCTACCGGGGTAGTGTAAAAAGTACCAGTAGAACTCCTTTCTGGCACTTTCCCCGGTGGAGTTGTGCATGGGGTGTGTTTGGAACATTTTGTCACCAGCCGAGGCCAAAATTCAGCGATTCCCCATCTCAGCCCAGATAGCAGGTAGAACAACTTTTGTGGTGCCTTTCAGCTGCCTACAGGGGTAGTGTAAAAAGTACCAGTAGAACTCGTTTCTGGCACCTTCCCCGGTGGAGTTGTGCATGGGGTGTGTTTGGAACATTTTGTCACCAGCTGAGGCCAAAATTCAGCGATTCCCCATCTCAGTCCAGAAAGCAGGTAGAACATCTTTTGTGGTGCCTTTCAGCTGCCTACCGGGGTAGTGTAAAAAGTACCAGTAGAACTCCTTTCTGGCACTTTCCCCGGTGGAGATGTGCATGGGGTGTGTTTGGAACATTTTGTCACCAGCCGAGTACAAAATTCAGCGATTCCCCATCTCAGCCCAGAAAGCAGGTAGAACAAGTTTTGTGGTGCCTTTCAGCTGCCTACCGGGGTAGTGTAAAAACTACTAACAGAACTCGTTTCTGGCACCTTCCCCGGTGGAGTTGTGCATGGGGTGTGTTTGGAACATTTTGTCAGGAGCCGAGACCAAAATTCAGCGGTTCCCCATCTCAGCCCAGAAAGCAGGTAGAACAAGTTTTGTGGTGCCTTTCAGCTGCCTACCGGGGTAGTGTAAAAACTACCAAGAGAACTCGTTTCTGGCACCTTCCGCGGTGGAGTTGTGCATGGGGTGTGTTTGGAACATTTTGTCAGGAGCCGAGGCCAAAATTCAGTGATTCGTCATCTCAGCCCAGAAAGCAGGTAGAACAACTTTTGTGGTGCCTTTCAGCTGTCTACCGGGGTAGTGTAAAAAGTACCAGTAGAACTCGTTTCTGGCACTTTCCCCGGTGGAGATGTGCATGGGGTGTGTTTGGAACATTTTGTCAGGAGCCGAGACCAAAATTCAGCCATTCCCCATCTCAGCCCAGAAAGCAGGTAGAACAAGTTTTGTGGTGCCTTTCAGCTGTCTACCGGGGTAGTGTAAAAAGTACCAGTAGAACTCCTTTCTGGCACTTTCCCCGGTGGAGTTGTGCATGGGGTGTGTTTGGAACATTTTGTCACCAGCCGAGACCAAAATTCAGCGATTCCCCATCTCAGCCCAGAAAGCAGGTAGAACAAGTTTTGTGGTGCCTTTCAGCTGTCTACCGGGGTAGTGTAAAAAGTACCAGTAGAACTCGTTTCTGGCACTTTCCCCGGTGGAGTTGTGCATGGGGTGTGTTTGGAACATTTTGTCACCAGCCGAGACCAAAATTCAGCGATTCCCCATCTCAGCCCAGAAAGCAGGTAGAACAAGTTTTGTGGTGCCTTTCAGCTGTCTACCGGGGTAGTGTAAAAAGTACCAGTAGAACTCGTTTTTGGCACTTTCCCCGGTGGAGTTGTGCATGGGGTGTGTTTGGAACATTTTGTCAGGAGCCGAGACCAAAATTCAGCCATTCCCCATCTCAGCCTAGAAAGCAGGTAGAACAACTTTTGTGGTGCCTTTCAGCTGTCTACCGGGGTAGTGTAAAAAGTACCAGTAGAACTCGTTTCTGGCACTTTCCCCGGTGGAGTTGTGCATGGGGTGTGTTTGGAACATTTTGTCAGGAGCCGAGACCAAAATTCAGCCATTCCCCATCTTAGCCCAGAAAGCAGGTAGAACAAGTTTTGTGGTGCCTTTCAGCTGTCTACCGGGGTAGTGTAAAAAGTACCAGTAGAACTCCTTTCTGGCACTTTCCCCGGTGGAGATGTGCATGGGGTGTGTTTGGAACATTTTGTCACCAGCCGAGTCCAAAATTCAGCGATTCCCCATCTCAGCCCAGAAAGCAGGTAGAACAAGTTTTGTGGTGCCTTTCAGCTGCCTACCGGGGTAGTGTAAAAAGTACCAGTAGAACTCGTTTCTGGCACTTTCCCCGGTGGAGTTGTGCATGGGGTGTGTTTGGAACATTTTGTCAGGAGCCGAGACCAAAATTCAGCCATTCCCCATCTCAGCCCAGAAAGCAGGTAGAACAAGTTTTGTGGTGCCTTTCAGCTGTCTACCGGGGTAGTGTAAAAAGTACCAGTAGAACTCCTTTCTGGCACTTTCCCCGGTGGAGTTGTGCATGGGGTGTGTTTGGAACATTTTGTCACCAGCCGAGGCCAAAATTCAGCGATTCCCCATCTCAGCCCAGATAGCAGGTAGAACATCTTTTGTGGTGCCTTTCAGCTGCCTACCGGGGTAGTGTAAAAACTACCAAGAGAACTCGTTTCTGGCACCTTCCCCGGTGGAGTTGTGCATGGGGTGTGTTTGGAACATTTTGTCAGGAGCCGAGACCAAAATTCAGCGTTTCCCCATCTCAGTCCAGAAAGCAGGTAGAACATCTTTTGTGGTGCCTTTCAGCTGTCTACCGGGGTAGTGTAAAAAGTACCAGTAGAACTCGTTTCTGGCACTTTCCCCGGTGGAGTTGTGCATGGGGTGTGTTTGGAACATTTTGTCACCAGCCGAGACCAAAATTCAGCGATTCCCCATCTCAGCCCAGAAAGCAGGTAGAACAAGTTTTGTGGTGCCTTTCAGCTGCCTACCGGGGTAGTGTAAAAACTACCAAGAGAACTCGTTTCTGGCACCTTCCCCGGTGGAGTTGTGCATGGGGTGTGTTTGGAACATTTTGTCAGGAGCCGAGGCCAAAATTCAGCGATTCCCCATCTCAGTCCAGAAAGCAGGTAGAACATCTTTTGTGGTGCCTTTCAGCTGCCTACCGGGGTAGTGTAAAAAGTACCAGTAGAACTCCTTTCTGGCACTTTCCCCGGTGGAGATGTGCATGGGGTGTGTTTGGAACATTTTGTCACCAGCCGAGTACAAAATTCAGCGATTCCCCATCTCAGCCCAGAAAGCAGGTAGAACAAGTTTTGTGGTGCCTTTCAGCTGCCTACCGGGGTAGTGTAAAAACTACTAAGAGAACTCGTTTCTGGCACCTTCCCCGGTGGAGTTGTGCATGGGGTGTGTTTGGAACATTTTGTCAGGAGCCGAGACCAAAATTCAGCCATTCCCCATCTCAGCCTAGAAAGCAGGTAGAACAACTTTTGTGGTGCCTTTCAGCTGTCTACCGGGGTAGTGTAAAAAGTACCAGTAGAACTCGTTTCTGGCACTTTCCCCGGTGGAGATGTGCATGGGGTGTGTTTGGAACATTTTGTCAGGAGCCGAGGCCAAAATTCAGCGATTCCCCATCTCAGCCCAGAAAGCAGGTAGAACAAGTTTTGTGGTGCCTTTCAGCTGCCTACCGGGGTAGTGTAAAAACTACCAAGAGAACTCGTTTCTGGCACCTTCCCCGGTGGAGTTGTGCATGGGGTGTGTTTGGAACATTTTGTCACCAGCCGAGACCAAAATTCAGCCATTCCCCATCTCAGCCCAGAAAGCAGGTAGAACAAGTTTTGTGGTGCCTTTCAGCTGTCTACCGGGGTAGTGTAAAAAGTACCAGTAGAACTCGTTTCTGGCACTTTCCCCGGTGGAGTTGTGCATGGGGTGTGTTTGGAACATTTTGTCACCAGCCGAGACCAAAATTCAGCGATTCCCCATCTCAGCCCAGAAAGCAGGTAGAACAAGTTTTGTGGTGCCTTTCAGCTGTCTACCGGGGTAATGTAAAAAGTACCAGTAGAACTCGTTTTTGGCACTTTCCGCGGTGGAGTTGTGCATGGGGTGTGTTTGGAACATTTTGTCAGGAGCCGAGACCAAAATTCAGCGATTCCCCATCTCAGCCCAGAAAGCAGGTAGAACAAGTTTTGTGGTGCCTTTCAGCTGCCTACCGGGGTAGTGTAAAAACTACCAACAGAACTCGTTTCTGGCACCTTCCGCGGTGGAGTTGTGCATGGGGTGTGTTTGGAACATTTTGTCACCAGCTGAGGCCAAAATTCAGCGTTTCCCCATCTCAGTCCAGAAAGCAGGTAGAACATCTTTTGTGGTGCCTTTCAGCTGACTACCGGGGTAGTGTAAAAAGTACCAACAGAACTCCTTTCTGGCACTTTCCCCGGTGGAGTTGTGCATGGGGTGTGTTTGGAACATTTTGTCACCAGCCGAGACCAAAATTCAGCGGTTCCCCATCTCAGCCCAGAAAGCAGGTAGAACAAGTTTTGTGGTGCCTTTCAGCTGTCTACCGGGGTAGTGTAAAAAGTACCAGTAGAACTCGTTTCTGGCACTTTCCCCGGTGGAGTTGTGCATGGGGTGTGTTTGGAACATTTTGTCACCAGCCGAGACCAAAATTCAGCGATTCCCCATCTCAGCCCAGAAAGCAGGTAGAACAAGTTTTGTGGTGCCTTTCAGCTGCCTACCGGGGTAGTGTAAAAACTACCAAGAGAACTCGTTTCTGGCACCTTCCCCGGTGGAGTTGTGCATGGGGTGTGTTTGGAACATTTTGTCAGGAGCCGAGGCCAAAATTCAGCGTTTCCCCATCTCAGTCCAGAAAGCAGGTAGAACATCTTTTGTGGTGCCTTTCAGCTGTCTACCGGGGTAGTGTAAAAAGTACCAGTAGAACTCCTTTCTGGCACTTTCCCCGGTGGAGTTGTGCATGGGGTGTGTTTGGAACATTTTGTCACCAGCCGAGACCAAAATTCAGCGATTCCCCATCTCAGCCCAGAAAGCAGGTAGAACAAGTTTTGTGGTGCCTTTCAGCTGCCTACCGGGGTAGTGTAAAAACTACCAAGAGAACTCGTTTCTGGCACCTTCCCCGGTGGAGTTGTGCATGGGGTGTGTTTGGAACATTTTGTCACCAGCCGAGACCAAAATTCAGCGATTCCCCATCTCAGCCCAGAAAGCAGGTAGAACAACTTTTGTGGTGCCTTTCAGCTGTCTACCGGGGTAGTGTAAAAAGTACCAGTAGAACTCGTTTCTGGCACTTTCCCCGGTGGAGATGTGCATGGGGTGTGTTTGGAACATTTTGTCAGGAGCCGAGGCCAAGATTCAGCGATTCCCCATCTCAGCCCAGAAAGCAGGTAGAACAAGTTTTTGTGGTGCCTTTCAGCTGCCTACCGGGGTAGTGTAAAAACTACCAACAGAACTCGTTTCTGGCACCTTCCGCGGTGGAGTTGTGCATGGGGTGTGTTTGGAACATTTTGTCACCAGCTGAGGCCAAAATTAAGCGTTTCCCCATCTCAGTCCAGAAAGCAGGTAGAACATCTTTTGTGGTGCCTTTCAGCTGCCTACCGGGGTAGTGTAAAAAGTACTAACAGAACTCGTTTCTGGCACCTTCCCCGGTGGAGTTGTGCATGGGGTGTGTTTGGAACATTTTGTCAGGAGCCGAGTCCAAAATTCAGCCATTCCCCATCTCAGCCCAGAAAGCAGGTAGAACAAGTTTTGTGGTGACTTTCAGCTGTCTACCGGGGTAGTGTAAAAAGTACCAGTAGAACTCGTTTCTGGCACTTTCCCCGGTGGAGATGTGCATGGGGTGTGTTTGGAACATTTTGTCAGGAGCCGAGACCAAAATACAGCCATTCCCCATCTCAGCCCAGAAAGCAGGTAGAACAAGTTTTGTGGTGCCTTTCAGCTGTCTACCGGGGTAGTGTAAAAAGTACCAGTAGAACTCCTTTCTGGCACTTTCCCCGGTGGAGTTGTGCATGGGGTGTGTTTGGAACATTTTGTCACCAGCCGAGACCAAAATTCAGCGATTCCCCATCTCAGCCCAGAAAGCAGGTAGAACAAGTTTTGTGGTGCCTTTCAGCTGCCTACCGGGGTAGTGTAAAACCTACCAAGAGAACTCGTTTCTGGCACCTTCCGCGGTGGAGTTGTGCATGGGGTGTGTTTGGAACATTTTGTCACCAGCTGAGGCCAAAATTCAGCGTTTCCCCATCTCAGTCCAGAAAGCAGGTAGAACAACTTTTGTGGTGCCTTTCAGCTGACTACCGGGGTAGTGTAAAAAGTACCAGTAGAACTCCTTTCTGGCACTTTCCCCGGTGGAGTTGTGCATGGGGTGTGTTTGGAACATTTTGTCACCAGCCGAGACCAAAATTCAGCCATTCCCCATCTCAGCCCAGAAAGCAGGTAGAACAAGTTTTGTGGTGCCTTTCAGCTGTCTACCGGGGTAGTGTAAAAAGTACCAGTAGAACTCGTTTCTGGCACTTTCCCCGGTGGAGTTGTGCATGGGGTGTGTTTGGAACATTTTGTCAGGAGCCGAGACCAAAATTCAGCGATTCCCCATCTCAGCCCAGAAAGCAGGTAGAACAAGTTTTGTGGTGCCTTTCAGCTGTCTACCGGGGTAGTGTAAAAAGTACCAGTAGAACTCCTTTCTGGCACTTTCCCCGGTGGAGATGTGCATGGGGTGTGTTTGTAACATTTTGTCACCAGCTGAGGCCAAAATTCAGCGATTCCCCATCTCAGCCCAGAAAGCAGGTAGAACAACTTTTGTGGTGCCTTTCAGCTGACTACCGGGGTAGTGTAAAAAGTACCAGTAGAACTCGTTTCTGGCACTTTCCCCGGTGGAGATGTGCATGGGGTGTGTTTGGAACATTTTGTCACCAGCCGAGACCAAAATTCAGCGATTCCCCATCTCAGCCCAGAAAGCAGGTAGAACAAGTTTTGTGGTGCCTTTCAGCTGCCTACCGGGGTAGTGTAAAAACTAGCAAGAGAACTCGTTTCTGGCACCTTCCGCGGTGGAGTTGTGCATGGGGTGTGTTTGGAACATTTTGTCACCAGCTGAGGCCAAAATTCATCGTTTCCCCATCTCAGTCCAGAAAGCAGGTAGAACATCTTTTGTGGTGCCTTTCAGCTGACTACCGGGGTAGTGTAAAAAGTACCAGTAGAACTCCTTTCTGGCACTTTCCCCGGTGGAGTTGTGCATGGGGTGTGTTTGGAACATTTTGTCAGGAGCCGAGACCAAAATTCAGCCATTCCCCATCTCAGCCCAGAAAGCAGGTAGAACAAGTTTTGTGGTGCCTTTCAGCTGTCTACCGGGGTAGTGTAAAAAGTACCAGTAGAACTCGTTTCTGGCACTTTCCCCGGTGGAGTTGTGCATGGGGTGTGTTTGGAACATTTTGTCACCAGCCGAGACCAAAATTCAGCGATTCCCCATCTCAGCCCAGAAAGCAGGTAGAACAACTTTTGTGGTGCCTTTCAGCTGCCTACCTGGGTAGTGTAAAAAGTACCAGTAGAACTCGTTTCTGGCACCTTCCCCGGTGGAGTTGTGCATGGGGTGTGTTTGGAACATTTTGTCAGGAGCCGAGTCCAAAATTCAGCCATTCCCCATCTCAGTCCAGAAAGCAGGTAGAACAACTTTTGTGGTGCCTTTCAGCTGTCTACCGGGGTAGTGTAAAAAGTACCAGTAGAACTCCTTTCTGGCACTTTCCCCGGTGGAGTTGTGCATGGGGTGTGTTTGGAACATTTTGTCACCAGCCGAGTCCAAAATTCAGCGATTCCCCATCTCAGCCCAGAAAGCAGGTAGAACAACTTTTGTGGTGCCTTTCAGCTGTCTACCGGGGTAGTGTAAAAAGTACCAGTAGAACTCGTTTCTGGCACTTTCCCCGGTGGAGTTGTGCATGGGGTGTGTTTGGAACATTTTGTCAGGAGCCGAGACCAAAATTCAGCGATTCCCCATCTCAGCCCAGAAAGCAGGTAGAACAACTTTTGTGGTGCCTTTCAGCTGTCTACCGGGGTAGTGTAAAAAGTACCAGTAGAACTCCTTTCTGGCACTTTCCCCGGTGGAGTTGTGCATGGGGTGTGTTTGGAACATTTTGTCACCAGCCGAGACCAAAATTCAGCGGTTCCCCATCTCAGCCCAGAAAGCAGGTAGAACAAGTTTTGTGGTGCCTTTCAGCTGCCTACCGGGGTAGTGTAAAAAGTACCAGTAGAACTCGTTTCTGGCACTTTCCCCGGTGGAGTTGTGCATGGGGTGTGTTTGGAACATTTTGTCAGGAGCCGAGGCCAAAATTCAGCGTTTCCCCATCTCAGTCCAGAAAGCAGGTAGAACATCTTTTGTGGTGCCTTTCAGCTGCCTACTGGGGTAGTGTAAAAAGTACCAGTAGAACTCGTTTCTGGCACTTTCCCCGGTGGAGTTGTGCATGGGGTGTGTTTGGAACATTTTGTCACCAGCCGAGTCCAAAATTCAGCCATTCCCCATCTCAGCCTAGAAAGCAGGTAGAACAACTTTTGTGGTGCCTTTCAGCTGTCTACCGGGGTAGTGTAAAAAGTACCAGTAGAACTCGTTTCTGGCACTTTCCCCGGTGGAGATGTGCATGGGGTGTGTTTGGAACATTTTGTCAGGAGCCGAGGCCAAAATTCAGCCATTCCCCATCTCAGCCCAGAAAGCAGGTAGAACAAGTTTTGTGGTGCCTTTCAGCTGTCTACCGGGGTAGTGTAAAAAGTACCAGTAGAACTCGTTTCTGGCACCTTCCCCGGTGGAGTTGTGCATGGGGTGTGTTTGGAACATTTTGTCAGGAGCCGAGACCAAAATTCAGCGATTCCCCATCTCAGCCCAGAAAGCAGGTAGAACAACTTTTGTGGTGCCTTTCAGCTGTCTACCGGGGTAGTGTAAAAAGTACCAGTAGAACTCGTTTCTGGCACTTTCCCCGGTGGAGTTGTGCATGGGGTGTGTTTGGAACATTTTGTCAGGAGCCGAGACCAAAATTTAGCGATTCCCCATCTCAGTCCAGAAAGCAGGTAGAACAACTTTTGTGGTGCCTTTCAGCTGTCTACCGGGGTAGTGTAAAAAGTACCAGTAGAACTCCTTTCTGGCACTTTCCCCGGTGGAGATGTGCATGGGGTGTGTTTGGAACATTTTGTCAGGAGCCGAGACCAAAATTCAGCGATTCCCCATCTCAGCCCAGAAAGCAGGTAGAACAACTTTTGTGGTGCCTTTCAGCTGTCTACCGGGGTAGTGTAAAAAGTACCAACAGAACTCCTTTCTGGCACTTTCCCCGGTGGAGTTGTGCATGGGGTGTGTTTGGAACATTTTGTCACCAGCCGAGACCAAAATTCAGCGGTTCCCCATCTCAGCCCAGAAAGCAGGTAGAACAACTTTTGTGGTGCCTTTCAGCTGCCTACCGGGGTAGTGTAAAAACTACCAAGAGAACTCGTTTCTGGCACCTTCCCCGGTGGAGTTGTGCATGGGGTGTGTTTGGAACATTTTGTCAGGAGCCGAGACCAAAATTCAGCCATTCCCCATCTCAGCCTAGAAAGCAGGTAGAACAACTTTTGTGGTGCCTTTCAGCTGTCTACCGGGGTAGTGTAAAAAGTACCAGTAGAACTCGTTTCTGGCACTTTCCCCGGTGGAGTTGTGCATGGGGTGTGTTTGGAACATTTTGTCAGGAGCCGAGTCCAAAATTCAGCGATTCCCCATCTCAGCCCAGAAAGCAGGTAGAACAAGTTTTGTGGTGCCTTTCAGCTGCCTACCGGGGTACTCTAAAAAGTACCAGTAGAACTCGTTTCTGGCACTTTCCCCGGTGGAGATGTGCATGGGGTGTGTTTGGAACATTTTGTCAGGAGCCGAGGCCAAAATTCAGCGATTCCCCATCTCAGCCCAGAAAGCAGGTAGAAAAAGTTTTGTGGTGCCTTTCAGCTGCCTACCGGGGTAGTGTAAAAACTACCAACAGAACTCGTTTCTGGCACCTTCCCCGGTGGAGTTGTGCATGGGGTGTGTTTGGAACATTTTGTCACCAGCTGAGGCCAAAATTCAGCGTTTCCCCATCTCAGTCCAGAAAGCAGGTAGAACATCTTTTGTGGTGCCTTTCAGCTGACTACCGGGGTAGTGTAAAAAGTACCAGTAGAACTCGTTTCTGGCACTTTCCCCGGTGGAGATGTGCATGGGGTGTGTTTGGAACATTTTGTCACCAGCCGAGACCAAAATTCAGCGATTCCCCATCTCAGCCCAGAAAGCAGGTAGAACAAGTTTTGTGGTGCCTTTCAGCTGACTACCGGGGTAGTGTAAAAACTACCAAGAGAACTCGTTTCTGGCACCTTCCCCGGTGGAGTTGTGCATGGGGTGTGTTTGGAACATTTTGTCACCAGCTGAGGCCAAAATTCAGCGTTTCCCATCTCAGTCCAGAAAGCAGGTAGAACATCTTTTGTGGTGCCTTTCAGCTGTCTACCGGGGTAGTGTAAAAAGTACCAGTAGAACTCCTTTCTGGCACTTTCCCGGTGGAGTTGTGCATGGGGTGTGTTTGGAACATTTTGTCACCAGCCGAGACCAAAATTTAGCGATTCCCCATCTCAGTCCAGAAAGCAGGTAGAACAACTTTTGTGGTGCCTTTCAGCTGTCTACCGGGGTAGTGTAAAAAGTACCAGTAGAACTCCTTTCTGGCACTTTCCCCGGTGGAGTTGTGCATGGGGTGTGTTTGGAACATTTTGTCACCAGCCGAGTCCAAAATTCAGCGATTCCCCATCTCAGCCCAGAAAGCAGGTAGAACAACTTTTGTGGTGCCTTTCAGCTGTCTACCGGGGTAGTGTAAAAAGTACCAGTAGAACTCGTTTCTGGCACTTTCCCCGGTGGAGTTGTGCATGGGGTGTGTTTGGAACATTTTGTCACCAGCCGAGACCAAAATTTAGCCATTCCCCATCTCAGCCCAGAAAGCAGGTAGAACAACTTTTGTGGTGCCTTTCAGCTGTCTACCGGGGTAGTGTAAAAAGTACCAGTAGAACTCCTTTCTGGCACTTTCCCCGGTGGAGTTGTGCATGGGGTGTGTTTGGAACATTTTGTCACCAGCCGAGACCAAAATTCAGCGGTTCCCCATCTCAGCCCAGAAAGCAGGTAGAACAAGTTTTGTGGTGCCTTTCAGCTGCCTACCGGGGTAGTGTAAAAAGTACCAGTAGAACTCGTTTCTGGCACTTTCCCCGGTGGAGTTGTGCATGGGGTGTGTTTGGAACATTTTGTCAGGAGCCGAGGCCAAATTCAGCGTTTCCCCATCTCAGTCCAGAAAGCAGGTAGAACATCTTTTGTGGTGCCTTTCAGCTGTCTACCGGTGGTAGTGTAAAAAGTACCAGTAGAACTCGTTTCTGGCACTTTCCCCGGTGGAGTTGTGCATGGGGTGTGTTTGGAACATTTTGTCACCAGCCGAGTCCAAAATTCAGCCATTCCCCATCTCAGCCTAGAAAGCAGGTAGAACAACTTTTGTGGTGCCTTTCAGCTGTCTACCGGGGTAGTGTAAAAAGTACCAGTAGAACTCGTTTCTGGCACTTTCCCCGGTGGAGATGTGCATGGGGTGTGTTTGGAACATTTTGTCAGGAGCCGAGGCCAAAATTCAGCCATTCCCCATCTCAGCCCAGAAAGCAGGTAGAACAAGTTTTGTGGTGCCTTTCAGCTGTCTACCGGGGTAGTGTAAAAAGTACCAGTAGAAACTCGTTTCTGGCACTTTCCCGGTGGAGTTGTGCATGGGGTGTGTTTGGAACATTTTGTCAGGAGCCGAGACCAAAATTCAGCGATTCCCCATCTCAGCCCAGAAAGCAGGTAGAACAACTTTTGTGGTGCCTTTCAGCTGTCTACCGGGTAGTGTAAAAAGTACCAGTAGAACTCGTTTCTGGCACTTTCCCCGGTGGAGTTGTGCATGGGGTGTGTTTGGAACATTTTTGTCACCAGCCGAGACCAAAATTTAGCGATTCCCCATCTCAGTCCAGAAAGCAGGTAGAACAACTTTTGTGGTGCCTTTCAGCTGTCTACCGGGGTAGTGTAAAAAGTACCAGTAGAACTCCTTTCTGGCACTTTCCCCGGTGGAGATGTGCATGGGGTGTGTTTGGAACATTTTGTCAGGAGCCGAGACCAAAATTCAGCGATTCCCCATCTCAGCCCAGAAAGCAGGTTAGAACAACTTTTGTGGTGCCTTTCAGCTGTCTACCGGGGTAGTGTAAAAAGTACCAACAGAACTCCTTTCTGGCACTTTCCCCGGTGGAGTTGTGCATGGGGTGTGTTTGGAACATTTTGTCACCAGCCGAGACCAAAATACAGCGGTTCCCCATCTCAGCCCAGAAAGCAGGTAGAACAACTTTTGTGGTGCCTTTCAGCTGCCTACCGGGGTAGTGTAAAAACTACCAAGAGAACTCGTTTCTGGCACCTTCCCCGGTGGAGTTGTGCATGGGGTGTGTTTGGAACATTTTGTCAGGAGCCGACACCAAAATTCAGCCATTCCCCATCTCAGCCTAGAAAGCAGGTAGAACAACTTTTGTGGTGCCTTTCAGCTGTCTACCGGGGTAGTGTAAAAAGTACCAGTAGAACTCGTTTCTGGCACTTTCCCCGGTGGAGTTGTGCATGGGGTGTGTTTGGAACATTTTGTCAGGAGCCGAGTCCAAAATTCAGCGATTCCCCATCTCAGCCCAGAAAGCAGGTAGAACAAGTTTTGTGGTGCCTTTCAGCTGCCTACCGGGGTACTCTAAAAAGTACCAGTAGAACTCGTTTCTGGCACTTTCCCCGGTGGAGATGTGCATGGGGTGTGTTTGGAACATTTTGTCAGGAGCCGAGGCCAAAATTCAGCGATTCCCCATCTCAGCCAGAAAGCAGGTAGAACAAGTTTTGTGGTGCCTTTCAGCTGCCTACCGGGGTAGTGTAAAAACTACCAACAGAACTCGTTTCTGGCACCTTCCCCGGTGGAGTTGTGCATGGGGTGTGTTTGGAACATTTTGTCACCAGCTGAGGCCAAAATTCAGCGTTTCCCCATCTCAGTCCAGAAAGCAGGTAGAACATCTTTTGTGGTGCCTTTCAGCTGACTACCGGGGTAGTGTAAAAAGTACCAGTAGAACTCGTTTCTGGCACTTTCCCCGGTGGAGATGTGCATGGGGTGTGTTTGGAACATTTTGTCACCAGCCGAGACCAAAATTCAGCGATTCCCCATCTCAGCCCAGAAAGCAGGTAGAACAAGTTTTGTGGTGCCTTTCAGCTGCCTACCGGGGTAGTGTAAAAACTACCAAGAGAACTCGTTTCTGGCACCTTCCCCGGTGGAGTTGTGCATGGGGTGTGTTTGGAACATTTTGTCACCAGCTGAGGCCAAAATTCAGCGTTTCCCCATCTCAGTCCAGAAAGCAGGTAGAACATCTTTTGTGGTGCCTTTCAGCTGTCTACCGGGGTAGTGTAAAAAGTACCAGTAGAACTCCTTTCTGGCACTTTCCCCGGTGGAGTTGTGCATGGGGTGTGTTTGGAACATTTTGTCACCCGCCGAGACCAAAATTCAGCCATTCCCCATCTCAGCCCAGAAAGCAGGTAGAACAAGTTTTGTGGTGCCTTTCAGCTGTCTACCGGGGTAGTGTAAAAAGTACCAGTAGAACTCGTTTTTGGCACCTTCCACGGTGGAGATGTGCATGGGGTGTGTTTGGAACATTTTGTCACCAGCCGAGTCCAAAATTCAGCGATTCCCCATCTCAGCCCAGAAAGCAGGTAGAACAAGTTTTGTGGTGCCTTTCAGCTGTCTACCGGGGTAGTGTAAAAAGTACCAGTAGAACTCGTTTCTGGCACTTTCCCCGGTGGAGATGTGCATGGGGTGTGTTTGGAACATTTTGTCAGGAGCCGAGACCAAAATTCAGCGATTCCCCATCTCAGTTCAGAAAGCAGGTAGAACAAGTTTTGTGGTGCCTTTCAGCTGTCTACCGGGGTAGTGTAAAATGTACCAGTAGAACTCCTTTCTGGCACTTTCCCCGGTGGAGTTGTGCATGGGGTGTGTTTGGAACATTTTGTCACCAGCCGAGACCAAAATTCAGCGGTTCCCCATCTCAGCCAGAAAGCAGGTAGAACAAGTTTTGTGGTGCCTTTCAGCTGCCTACCGGGGTAGTGTAAAAAGTACCAGTAGAACTCGTTTCTGGCACTTTCCCGGTGGAGTTGTGCATGGGGTGTGTTTGGAACATTTTGTCAGGAGCCGAGGCCAAAATTCAGCCATTCCCCATCTCAGCCTAGAAAGCAGGTAGAACAAGTTTTGTGGTGCCTTTCAGCTGTCTACCGGGGTAGTGTAAAAAGTACCAGTAGAACTCGTTTCTGGCACTTTCCCCGGTGGAGATGTGCATGGGGTGTGTTTGGAACATTTTGTCAGGAGCCGAGGCCAAAATTCAGCGATTCCCCATCTCAGCCCAGAAAGCAGGGTAGAACAAGTTTTGTGGTGCTTTCAGCTGCCTACCGGGGTAGTGTAAAAACTACCAACAGAACTCGTTTCTGGCACCTTCCGCGGTGGTGTTGTGCATGGGGTGTGTTTGGAACATTTTGTCACCAGCTGAGGCCAAAATTCAGCGTTTCCCCATCTCAGTCCAGAAAGCAGGTAGAACATCTTTTGTGGTGCCTTTCAGCTGACTACCGGGGTAGTGTAAAAAGTACCAGTAGAACTCCTTTCTGGCACTTTCCCGGTGGAGATGTGCATGGGTGTGTTTGGAACATTTTGTCACCAGCCGAGACCAAAATTCAGCGATTCCCCATCTCAGCCCAGAAAGCAGGTAGAACAAGTTTTGTGGTGCCTTTCAGCTGCCTACCGGGGTAGTGTAAAAACTACCAAGAGAACTCGTTTCTGGCACCTTCGCGGTGGAGTTGTGCATGGGGTGTGTTTGGAACATTTTGTCACCAGCTGAGGCCAAAATTCAGCGTTTCCCCATCTCAGCCCAGAAAGCAGGTAGAACATCTTTTGTGGTGCCTTTCAGCTGACTACCGGGGTAGTGTAAAAAGTACCAGTAGAACTCCTTTCTGGCACTTCCCCGGTGGAGTTGTGCATGGGGTGTGTTTGGAACATTTTGTCAGGAGCCGAGACCAAAATTCAGCCGTTCCCCATCTCAGCCTAGAAAGCAGGTAGAACAACTTTTGTGGTGCCTTTCAGCTGACTACCGGGGGTAGTGTAAAAAGTACCAGTAGAACTCGTTTCTGGCACTTTCCCCGGTGGAGATGTGCATGGGGTGTGTTTGGAACATTTTGTCACCAGCCGAGACCAAAATTCAGCGATTCCCCATCTCAGCCCAGAAAGCAGGTAGAACAAGTTTTGTGGTGCCTTTCAGCTGCCTACCGGGGTAGTGTAAAAACTACCAAGAGAACTCGTTTCTGGCACCTTCCCGGTGGAGTTGTGCATGGGGTGTGTTTGGAACATTTTGTCACCAGCTGAGGCCAAAATTCAGCGTTTCCCCATCTCAGTCCAGAAAGCAGGTAGAACATCTTTTGTGGTGCCTTTCAGCTGTCTACCGGGGTAGTGTAAAAAGTACCAGTAGAACTCCTTTCTGGCACTTTCCCCGGTGGAGTTGTGCATGGGGTGTGTTTGGAACATTTTGTCACCCGCCGAGACCAAATTCAGCCATTCCCCATCTCAGCCCAGAAAGCAGGTAGAACAAGTTTTGTGGTGCCTTTCAGCTGTCTACGGTGGGTAGTGTAAAAAGTACCAGTAGAACTCGTTTTTGGCACCTTCCACGGTGGAGATGTGCATGGGGTGTGTTTGGAACATTTTGTCACCAGCCGAGTCCAAAATTCAGCGATTCCCCATCTCAGCCCAGAAAGCAGGTAGAACAAGTTTTGTGGTGCCTTTCAGCTGTCTACCGGGGTAGTGTAAAAAGTACCAGTAGAACTCGTTTCTGGCACTTTCCCCGGTGGAGATGTGCATGGGGTGTGTTTGGAACATTTTGTCAGGAGCCGAGACCAAAATTCAGCGATTCCCCATCTCAGTTCAGAAAGCAGGTAGAACAAGTTTTGTGGTGCCTTTCAGCTGTCTACCGGGGTAGTGTAAAATGTACCAGTAGAACTCCTTTCTGGCACTTTCCCCGGTGGAGTTGTGCATGGGGTGTGTTTGGAACATTTTGTCACCAGCCGAGACCAAAATTCAGCGGTTCCCCATCTCAGCCCAGAAAGCAGGTAGAACAAGTTTTGTGGTGCCTTTCAGCTGCCTACCGGGGTAGTGTAAAAAGTACCAGTAGAACTCGTTTCTGGCACTTTCCCCGGTGGAGTTGTGCATGGGGTGTGTTTGGAACATTTTGTCAGGAGCCGAGGCCAAAATTCAGCCATTCCCCATCTCAGCCTAGAAAGCAGGTAGAACAAGTTTTGTGGTGCCTTTCAGCTGTCTACCGGGGTAGTGTAAAAAGTACCAGTAGAACTCGTTTCTGGCACTTTCCCCGGTGGAGATGTGCATGGGGTGTGTTTGGAACATTTTGTCAGGAGCCGAGGCCAAAATTCAGCGATTCCCCATCTCAGCCCAGAAAGCAGGTAGAACAAGTTTTGTGGTGCCTTTCAGCTGCCTACCGGGGTAGTGTAAAAACTACCAACAGAACTCGTTTCTGGCACCTTCCGCGGTGGTGTTGTGCATGGGGTGTGTTTGGAACATTTTGTCACCAGCTGAGGCCAAAATTCAGCGTTTCCCCATCTCAGTCCAGAAAGCAGGTAGAACATCTTTTGTGGTGCCTTTCAGCTGACTACCGGGGTAGTGTAAAAAGTACCAGTAGAACTCCTTTCTGGCACTTTCCCCGGTGGAGATGTGCATGGGGTGTGTTTGGAACATTTTGTCACCAGCCGAGACCAAAATTCAGCGATTCCCCATCTCAGCCCAGAAAGCAGGTAGAACAACTTTTGTGGTGCCTTTCAGCTGCCTACCGGGGTAGTGTAAAAACTACCAAGAGAACTCGTTTCTGGCACCTTCCGCGGTGGAGTTGTGCATGGGGTGTGTTTGGAACATTTTGTCACCAGCTGAGGCCAAAATTCAGCGTTTCCCCATCTCAGCCCAGAAAGCAGGTAGAACATCTTTTGTGGTGCCTTTCAGCTGCCTACCGGGGTAGTGTAAAAAGTACCAGTAGAACTCCTTTCTGGCACTTTCCCCGGTGGAGTTGTGCATGGGGTGTGTTTGGAACATTTTGTCAGGAGCCGAGACCAAAATTCAGCCGTTCCCCATCTCAGCCTAGAAAGCAGGTAGAACAACTTTTTGTGGTGCCTTTCAGCTGTCTACCGGGGTAGTGTAAAAAGTACCAGTAGAACTCCTTTCTGGCACTTTCCCCGGTGGAGTTGTGCATGGGGTGTGTTTGGAACATGTTGTCACCCGCCGAGACCAAAATTCAGCCATTCCCCATCTCAGTCCAGAAAGCAGGTAGAACAAGTTTTGTGGTGCCTTTCAGCTGTCTACCGGGGTAGTGTAAAAACTACTAACAGAACTCGTTTCTGGCACCTTCCCCGGTGGAGTTGTGCATCGGGTGTGTTTGGAACATTTTGTCAGGAGCCGAGACCAAAATTCAGCCATTCCCCATCTCAGCCCAGAAAGCAGGTAGAACAACTTTTGTGGTGCCTTTCAGCTGTCTACCGGAGTAGTGTAAAAAGTACCAGTAGAACTCGTTTCTGGCACTTTCCCCGGTGGAGTTGTGCATGGGGTGTGTTTGGAACATTTTGTCAGGAGCCGAGACCAATATTTAGCGATTCCCCATCTCAGCCCAGAAAGCAGGTAGAACAAGTTTTGTGGTGCCTTTCAGCTGTCTACCGGGGTAGTGTAAAAAGTACCAGTAGAACTCCTTTCTGGCACTTTCCCCGGTGGAGATGTGCATGGGGTGTGTTTGGAACATTTTGTCACCAGCCGAGTCCAAAATTCAGCGATTCCCCATCTCAGCCCAGAAAGCAGGTAGAACAAGTTTTGTGGTGCCTTTCAGCTGCCTACCGGGGTAGTGTAAAAAGTACCAGTAGAACTCGTTTCTGGCACTTTCCCCGGTGGAGATGTGCATGGGGTGTGTTTGGAACATTTTGTCACCAGCCGAGACCAAAATTCAGCCATTCCCATCTCAGCCCAGAAAGCAGGTAGAACAAGTTTTGTGGTGCCTTTCAGCTGCCTACAGGGGTAGTGTAAAAAGTACCAGTAGAACTCCTTTCTGGCACTTTCCCCGGTGGAGTTGTGCATGGGGTGTGTTTGGAACATTTTGTCACCAGCCGAGACCAAAATTCAGCGATTCCCCATCTCAGCCCAGAAAGCAGGTAGAACAAGTTTTTGTGGTGCTTTCAGCTGTCTACCGGGGTAGTGTAAAAAGTACCAGTAGAACTCGTTTCTGCACTTTCCCCGGTGGAGATGTGCATGGGGTGTGTTTGGAACATTTTGTCACCAGCCGAGACCAAAATTCAGCGATTCCCCATCTCAGCCCAGAAAGCAGGTAGAACGAGTTTTGTGGTGCCTTTCAGCTGCCTACCGGGGTAGTGTAAAAACTACCAAGAGAACTCGTTTCTGGCACCTTCCCGGTGGAGTTGTGCATGGGGTGTGTTTGGAACATTTTCTCAGGAGCCGAGGCCAAAATTCAGCGTTTCCCCATCTCATCCAGAAAGCAGGTAGAACATCTTTTGTGGTGCCTTTCAGCTGCCTACTGGGGTAGTGTAAAAAGTACCAGTAGAACTCCTTCTGGCGCTTTCCTGGTGGAGATGTGCATGGGGTGTGTTTGGAACATTTTGTCACCAGCCGAGTCCAAAATTCAGCGATTCCCCATCTCAGCCCAGAAAGCAGGTAGAACAAGTTTTGTGGTGCCTTTCAGCTGTCTACCGGGGTAGTGTAAAAAGTACCAGTAGAACTCGTTTCTGGCACTTTCCCCGGTGGAGTTGTGCATGGGGTGTGTTTGGAACATTTTGTCAGGAGCCGAGACCAAAATTCAGCCATTCCCCATCTCAGCCTAGAAAGCAGGTAGAACAACTTTTGTGGTGCCTTTCAGCTGTCTACCGGGGTAGTGTAATAAGTACCAGTAGAACTCGTTTCTGGCACTTTCCCCGGTGGAGATGTGCATGGGGTGTGTTTGGAACATTTTGTCACGAGCCGAGGCCAAAATTCAGCGATTCGTCATCTCAGCCCAGAAAGCAGGTAGAACAAGTTTTGTGGTGCCTTTCAGCTGCCTACCGGGGTAGTGTAAAAACTACCAAGAGAACTCGTTTCTGGCACCTTCCCCGGTGGAGTTGTGCATGGGGTGTGTTTGGAACATTTGTCACCAGCTGAGGCCAAAATTCAGCGTTTCCCCATCTCAGTCCAGAAAGCAGGTAGAACATCTTTTGTGGTGCCTTTCAGCTGACTACCGGGGTAGTGTAAAAAGTACCAGTAGAACTCGTTTCTGGCACTTTCCCCGGTGGAGATGTGCATGGGGTGTGTTTGGAACATTTTGTCAGGAGCCGAGACCAAAATTCAGCGATTCCCCATCTCAGCCCAGAAAGCAGGTAGAACAAGTTTTGTGGTGCCTTTCAGCTGTCTACCGGGGTAGTGTAAAAAGTACCAGTAGAACTCCTTTCTGGCACTTTCCCCGGTGGAGATGTGCATGGGGTGTGTTTGTAACATTTTGTCACCAGCCGAGTCCAAAAGTCAGCGATTCCCCATCTCAGCCCAGAAAGCAGGTAGAACAACTTTTGTGGTGCCTTTCAGCTGTCTACCGGGGTAGTGTAAAAACTACCAACAGAACTCGTTTCTGGCACCTTCCGCGGTGGAGTTGTGCATGGGGTGTGTTTGGAACATTTTGTCACCAGCCGAGTCCAAAATTCAGCCATTCCCCATCTCAGCCCAGAAAGCAGGTAGAACAAGTTTTGTGGTGCCTTTCAGCTGTCTACCGGGGTAGTGTAAAAAGTACCAGTAGAACTCCTTTCTGGCACTTTCCCCGGTGGAGTTGTGCATGGGGTGTGTTTGGAACATTTTGTCACCAGCCGAGACCAAAATTCAGCGATTCCCCATCTCAGCCCAGAAGCAGGTAGAACAAGTTTTGTGGTGCCTTTCAGCTGTCTACCGGGGTAGTGTAAAAACTACCAAGAGAACTCGTTTCTGGCACCTTCCCCGGTGGAGTTGTGCATGGGGTGTGTTTGGAACATTTTGTCAGGAGCCGAGGCCAAAATTCAGCGTTTCCCCATCTCAGTCCAGAAAGCAGGTAGAAAATCTTTTGTGGTGCCTTTCAGCTGTCTACCGGGGTAGTGTAAAAAGTACCAGTAGAACTCGTTTCTGGCACTTTCCCCGGTGGAGTTGTGCATGGGGTGTGTTTGGAACATTTTGTCACCAGCCGAGACCAAAATTCAGCAATTCCCCATCTCAGCCCAGAAAGCAGGTAGAACAAGTTTTGTGGTGCCTTTCAGCTGCCTACCGGGGTAGTGTAAAAACTACCAAGAGAACTCGTTTCTGGCACCTTCCCCGGTGGAGTTGTGCATGGGGTGTGTTTGGAACATTTTGTCAGGAGCCGAGGCCAAAATTCAGCGATTCTCCATCTCAGTCCAGAAAGCAGGTAGAACAAGTTTTGTGGTGCCTTTCAGCTGCCTACCGGGGTAGTGTAAAAACTACCAAGAGAACTCGTTTCTGGCACCTTCCCCGGTGGAGTTGTGCATGGGGTGTGTTTGGAACATTTTGTCAGGAGCTGAGGCCAAAATTCAGCGATTCCCCATCTCAGTCCAGAAAGCAGGTAGAACATCTTTTGTGGTGCCTTTCAGCTGACTACCGGGGTAGTGTAAAAAGTACCAGTAGAACTCGTTTCTGGCACTTTCCCCGGTGGAGATGTGCATGGGGTGTGTTTGGAACATTTTGTCAGGAGCCGAGACCAAAATACAGCGATTCCCCATCTCAGCCCAGAAAGCAGGTAGAACAAGTTTTGTGGTGCCTTTCAGCTGTCTACCGGGGTAGTGTAAAAAGTACCAGTAGAACTCGTTTCTGGCACTTTCCCCGGTGGAGTTGTGCATGGGGTGTGTTTGGAACATTTTGTCAGGAGCCGAGACCAAAATTCAGCGATTCCCCATCTCAGCCCAGAAAGCAGGTAGAACAAGTTTTGTGGTGCCTTTCAGCTGCCTACCGGGGTAGTGTAAAAACTACCAAGAGAACTCGTTTCTGGCACCTTCCGCGGTGGAGTTGTGCATGGGGTGTGTTTGGAACATTTTGTCACCAGCTGAGGCCAAAATTCAGCGTTTCCCCATCTCAGTCCAGAAAGCAGGTAGAACATCTTTTGTGGTGCCTTTCAGCTGTCTACCGGGGTAGTGTAAAAAGTACCAGTAGAACTCGTTTCTGGCACTTTCCCCGGTGGAGTTGTGCATGGGGTGTGTTTGGAACATTTTGTCACCAGCCGAGTCCAAAATTCAGCCATTCCCCATCTCAGCCTAGAAAGCAGGTAGAACAACTTTTGTGGTGCCTTTCAGCTGCCTACCGGGGTAGTGTAAAAAGTACCAGTAGAACTCATTTTTGGCACTTTCCCCGGTGGAGTTGTGCATGGGGTGTGTTTGGAACATTTTGTCACCAGCCAAGACCAAAATTTAGCGATTCCCCATCTCAGCCCAGAAAGCAGGTAGAACAACTTTTGTGGTGCCTTTCAGCTGTCTACCGGGGTAGTGTAAAAAGTACCAGTAGAACTCGTTTCTGGCACTTTCCCCGGTGGAGATGTGCATGGGGTGTGTTTGGAACATTTTGTCACCAGCCGAGTCCAAAATTCAGCGATTCCCCATCTCAGCCCAGAAAGCAGGTAGAACAAGTTTTGTGGTGCCTTTCAGCTGTCTACCGGGGTAGTGTAAAAAGTACCAGTAGAACTCGTTTCTGGCACTTTCCCCGGTGGAGATGTGCATGGGGTGTGTTTGGAACATTTTGTCAGGAGCCGAGACCAAAATTCAGCGATTCCCCATCTCAGCCCAGAAAGCAGGTAGAACAACTTTTGTGGTGCCTTTCAGCTGCCTACCGGGGTAGTGTAAAAACTACCAACAGAACTCGTTTCTGGCACTTTCCCCGGTGGAGTTGTGCATGGGGTGTGTTTGGAACATTTTGTCACCAGCCGAGACCAAAATTCAGCGGTTCCCCATCTCAGCCCAGAAAGCAGGTAGAACAAGTTTTGTGGTGCCTTTCAGCTGCCTACCGGGGTAGTGTAAAAACTACCAAGAGAACTCGTTTCTGGCACCTTCCCCGGTGGAGTTGTGCATGGGGTGTGTTTGGAACATTTTGTCAGGAGCCGAGGCCAAAATTCAGCGTTTCCCCATCTCAGTCCAGAAAGCAGGTAGAACATCTTTTGTGGTGCCTTTCAGCTGCCTACCGGGGTAGTGTAAAAAGTACCAGTAGAACTCGTTTCTGGCACTTTCCCCGGTGGAGTTGTGCATGGGGTGTGTTTGGAACATTTTGTCACCAGCCGAGACCAAAATTCAGCCATTCCCCATCTCAGCCTAGAAAGCAGGTAGAACAAGTTTTGTGGTGCCTTTCAGCTGTCTACCGGGGTAGTGTAAAAAGTACCAGTAGAACTCGTTTCTGGCACTTTCCCCGGTGGAGATGTGCATGGGGTGTGTTTGGAACATTTTGTCACCAGCCGAGACCAAAATTCAGCGATTCCCCATCTCAGCCCAGAAAGCAGGTAGAACAAGTTTTGTGGTGCCTTTCAGCTGCCTACCGGGGTAGTGTAAAAACTACCAACAGAACTCGTTTCTGGCACCTTCCGCGGTGAAGTTGTGCATGGGGTGTGTTTGGAACATTTTGTCACCAGCTGAGGCCAAAATTCAGCGTTTCCCCATCTCAGTCCAGAAAGCAGGTAGAACATCTTTTGTGGTGCCTTTCAGCTGACTACCGGGGTAGTGTAAAAAGTACCAGTAGAACTCGTTTCTGGCACTTTCCCCGGTGGAGATGTGCATGGGGTGTGTTTGGAACATTTTGTCACCAGCCGAGACCAAAATTCAGCGATTCCCCATCTCAGCCCAGAAAGCAGGTAGAACAAGTTTTGTGGTGCCTTTCATCTGCCTACCGGGGTAGTGTAAAAACTACCAAGAGAACTCGTTTCTGGCACCTTCCGCGGTGGAGTTGTGCATGGGGTGTGTTTGGAACATTTTGTCAGGAGCCGAGACCAAAATTCAGCCATTCCCCATCTCAGCCCAGAAAGCAGGTAGAACAACTTTTGTGGTGCCTTTCAGCTGTCTACCGGGGTAGTGTAAAAAGTACCAGTAGAACTCCTTTCTGGCACTTTCCCCGGTGGAGTTGTGCATGGGGTGTGTTTGGAACATTTTGTCAGGAGCCGAGACCAAAATTCAGCCATTCCCCATCTCAGCCCAGAAAGCAGGTAGAACAAGTTTTGTGGTGCCTTTCAGCTGTCTACCGGGGTAGTGTAAAAAGTACCAGTAGAACTCGTTTCTGGCACTTTCCCCGGTGGAGATGTGCATGGGGTGTGTTTGGAACATTTTGTCACCAGCCGAGTCCAAAATTCAGCGATTCCCCATCTCAGCCCAGAAAGCAGGTAGAACAAGTTTTGTGGTGCCTTTCAGCTGTCTACCGGGGTAGTGTAAAAAGTACCAGTAGAACTCGTTTCTGGCACTTTCCCCGGTGGAGATGTGCATGGGGTGTGTTTGGAACATTTTGTCAGGAGCCGAGACCAAAATTCAGCCATTCCCCATCTCAGCCCAGAAAGCAGGTAGAACAAGTTTTGTGGTGCCTTTCAGCTGTCTACCGGGGTAGTGTAAAAAGTACCAGTAGAACTCCTTTCTGGCACTTTCCCCGGTGGAGTTGTGCATGGGGTGTGTTTGGAACATTTTGTCACCAGCCGAGACCAAAATTCAGCGATTCCCCATCTCAGCCCAGAAAGCAGGTAGAACAACTTTTGTGGTGCCTTTCAGCTGTCTACCGGGGTAGTGTAAAAACTACCAAGAGAACTCGTTTCTGGCACCTTCCCCGGTGGAGTTGTGCATGGGGTGTGTTTGGAACATTTTGTCAGGAGCCGAGGCCAAAATTCAGCGTTTCCCCATCTCAGTCCAGAAAGCAGGTAGAACATCTTTTGTGGTGCCTTTCAGCTGTCTACCGGGGTAGTGTAAAAAGTACCAGTAGAACTCCTTTCTGGCACTTTCCCCGGTGGAGTTGTGCATGGGGTGTGTTTGGAACATTTTGTCACCAGCCGAGACCAAAATTCAGCGATTCCCCATCTCAGCCCAGAAAGCAGGTAGAACAAGTTTTGTGGTGCCTTTCAGCTGCCTACCGGGGTAGTGTAAAAACTACCAAGAGAACTCGTTTCTGGCACCTTCCCCGGTGGAGTTGTGCATGGGGTGTGTTTGGAACATTTTGTCAGGAGCCGAGGCCAAAATTCAGCGATTCTCCATCTCAGTCCAGAAAGCAGGTAGAACAAGTTTTGTGGTGCCTTTCAGCTGCCTACCGGGGTAGTGTAAAAACTACCAAGAGAACTCGTTTCTGGCACCTTCCCCGGTGGAGTTGTGCATGGGGTGTGTTTGGAACATTTTGTCAGGAGCCGAGGCCAAAATTCAGCGATTCCCCATCTCAGTCCAGAAAGCAGGTAGAACATCTTTTGTGGTGCCTTTCAGCTGACTACCGGGGTAGTGTAAAAAGTACCAGTAGAACTCGTTTCTGGCACTTTCCCCGGTGGAGATGTGCATGGGGTGTGTTTGGAACATTTTGTCAGGAGCCGAGACCAAAATACAGCGATTCCCCATCTCAGCCCAGAAAGCAGGTAGAACAAGTTTTGTGGTGCCTTTCAGCTGCCTACCGGGGTAGTGTAAAAAGTACCAGTAGAACTCGTTTCTGGCACTTTCCCCGGTGGAGTTGTGCATGGGGTGTGTTTGGAACATTTTGTCACCAGCCGAGACCAAAATTCAGCGATTCCCCATCTCAGCCCAGAAAGCAGGTAGAACAAGTTTTGTGGTGCCTTTCAGCTGCCTACCGGGGTAGTGTAAAAACTACCAAGAGAACTCGTTTCTGGCACCTTCCGCGGTGGAGTTGTGCATGGGGTGTGTTTGGAACATTTTGTCACCAGCTGAGGCCAAAATTCAGCGTTTCCCCATCTCACTCCAGAAAGCAGGTAGAACATCTTTTGTGGTGCCTTTCAGCTGACTACCGGGGTAGTGTAAAAAGTACCAGTAGAACTCCTTTCTGGCACTTTCCCCGGTGGAGTTGTGCATGGGGTGTGTTTGGAACATTTTGTCAGGAGCCGAGACCAAAATTCAGCCATTCCCCATCTCAGCCCAGAAAGCAGGTAGAACAAGTTTTGTGGTGCCTTTCAGCTGACTACCGGGGTAGTGTAAAAAGTACCAGTAGAACTCGTTTTTGGCACTTTCCGCGGTGGAGTTGTGCATGGGGTGTGTTTGGAACATTTTGTCAGCAGCTGAGGCCAAAATTCAGCGTTTCCCCATCTCAGTCCAGAAAGCAGGTAGAACATCTTTTGTGGTGCCTTTCAGCTGACTACCGGGGTAGTGTAAAAAGTACCAGTAGAACTCGTTTTTGGCACTTTCCGCGGTGGAGTTGTGCATGGGGTGTGTTTGGAACATTTTGTCAGCAGCCGAGGCCAAAATTCAGCGATTCTCCATCTCAGTCCAGAAAGCAGGTAGAACAAGTTTTGTGGTGCCTTTCAGCTGCCTACCGGGGTAGTGTAAAAACTACCAAGAGAACTCGTTTCTGGCACCTTCCCCGGTGGAGTTGTGCATGGGGTGTGTTTGGAACATTTTGTCAGGAGCCGAGGCCAAAATTCAGCGATTCCCCATCTCAGTCCAGAAAGCAGGTAGAACATCTTTTGTGGTGCCTTTCAGCTGACTACCGGGGTAGTGTAAAAAGTACCAGTAGAACTCGTTTCTGGCACTTTCCCCGGTGGAGATGTGCATGGGGTGTGTTTGGAACATTTTGTCAGGAGCCGAGACCAAAATACAGCGATTCCCCATCTCAGCCCAGAAAGCAGGTAGAACAAGTTTTGTGGTGCCTTTCAGCTGCCTACCGGGGTAGTGTAAAAAGTACCAGTAGAACTCGTTTCTGGCACTTTCCCCGGTGGAGTTGTGCATGGGGTGTGTTTGGAACATTTTGTCACCAGCCGAGACCAAAATTCAGCGATTCCCCATCTCAGCCCAGAAAGCAGGTAGAACAAGTTTTGTGGTGCCTTTCAGCTGCCTACCGGGGTAGTGTAAAAACTACCAAGAGAACTCGTTTCTGGCACCTTCCGCGGTGGAGTTGTGCATGGGGTGTGTTTGGAACATTTTGTCACCAGCTGAGGCCAAAATTCAGCGTTTCCCCATCTCACTCCAGAAAGCAGGTAGAACATCTTTTGTGGTGCCTTTCAGCTGACTACCGGGGTAGTGTAAAAAGTACCAGTAGAACTCCTTTCTGGCACTTTCCCCGGTGGAGTTGTGCATGGGGTGTGTTTGGAACATTTTGTCAGGAGCCGAGACCAAAATTCAGCCATTCCCCATCTCAGCCCAGAAAGCAGGTAGAACAAGTTTTGTGGTGCCTTTCAGCTGACTACCGGGGTAGTGTAAAAAGTACCAGTAGAACTCGTTTTTGGCACTTTCCGCGGTGGAGTTGTGCATGGGGTGTGTTTGGAACATTTTGTCAGCAGCTGAGGCCAAAATTCAGCGTTTCCCCATCTCAGTCCAGAAAGCAGGTAGAACATCTTTTGTGGTGCCTTTCAGCTGACTACCGGGGTAGTGTAAAAAGTACCAGTAGAACTCGTTTTTGGCACTTTCCGCGGTGGAGTTGTGCATGGGGTGTGTTTGGAACATTTTGTCAGCAGCCGAGGCCAAAATTCAGCGATTCTCCATCTCAGTCCAGAAAGCAGGTAGAACAAGTTTTGTGGTGCCTTTCAGCTGCCTACCGGGGTAGTGTAAAAACTACCAAGAGAACTCGTTTCTGGCACCTTCCCCGGTGGAGTTGTGCATGGGGTGTGTTTGGAACATTTTGTCAGGAGCCGAGGCCAAAATTCAGCGATTCCCCATCTCAGTCCAGAAAGCAGGTAGAACATCTTTTGTGGTGCCTTTCAGCTGACTACCGGGGTAGTGTAAAAAGTACCAGTAGAACTCGTTTCTGGCACTTTCCCCGGTGGAGATGTGCATGGGGTGTGTTTGGAACATTTTGTCAGGAGCCGAGACCAAAATACAGCGATTCCCCATCTCAGCCCAGAAAGCAGGTAGAACAAGTTTTGTGGTGCCTTTCAGCTGCCTACCGGGGTAGTGTAAAAAGTACCAGTAGAACTCGTTTCTGGCACTTTCCCCGGTGGAGTTGTGCATGGGGTGTGTTTGGAACATTTTGTCACCAGCCGAGACCAAAATTCAGCCATTCCCCATCTCAGCCCAGAAAGCAGGTAGAACAAGTTTTGTGGTGCCTTTCAGCTGCCTACCGGGGTAGTGTAAAAACTACCAAGAGAACTCGTTTCTGGCACCTTCCGCGGTGGAGTTGTGCATGGGGTGTGTTTGGAACATTTTGTCACCAGCTGAGGCCAAAATTCAGCGTTTCCCCATCTCACTCCAGAAAGCAGGTAGAACATCTTTTGTGGTGCCTTTCAGCTGACTACCGGGGTAGTGTAAAAAGTACCAGTAGAACTCCTTTCTGGCACTTTCCCCGGTGGAGTTGTGCATGGGGTGTGTTTGGAACATTTTGTCAGGAGCCGAGACCAAAATTCAGCCATTCCCCATCTCAGCCCAGAAAGCAGGTAGAACAAGTTTTGTGGTGCCTTTCAGCTGACTACCGGGGTAGTGTAAAAAGTACCAGTAGAACTCGTTTTTGGCACTTTCCGCGGTGGAGTTGTGCATGGGGTGTGTTTGGAACATTTTGTCAGCAGCTGAGGCCAAAATTCAGCGTTTCCCCATCTCAGTCCAGAAAGCAGGTAGAACATCTTTTGTGGTGCCTTTCAGCTGACTACCGGGGTAGTGTAAAAAGTACCAGTAGAACTCGTTTCTGGCACTTTCCCCGGTGGAGTTGTGCATGGGGTGTGTTTGGAACATTTTGTCACCAGCCGAGTCCAAAATTCAGCCATTCCCCATCTCAGCCTAGAAAGCAGGTAGAACAACTTTTGTGGTGCCTTTCAGCTGCCTACCGGGGTAGTGTAAAAAGTACCAGTAGAACTCGTTTTTGGCACTTTCCCCGGTGGAGTTGTGCATGGGGTGTGTTTGGAACATTTTGTCACCAGCCGAGACCAAAATTTAGCGATTCCCCATCTCAGCCCAGAAAGCAGGTAGAACAACTTTTGTGGTGCCTTTCAGCTGTCTACCGGGGTAGTGTAAAAAGTACCAGTAGAACTCGTTTCTGGCACTTTCCCCGGTGGAGATGTGCATGGGGTGTGTTTGGAACATTTTGTCACCAGCCGAGTCCAAAATTCAGCGATTCCCCATCTCAGCCCAGAAAGCAGGTAGAACAAGTTTTGTGGTGCCTTTCATCTGCCTACCGGGGTAGTGTAAAAAGTACCAGTAGAACTCGTTTCTGGCACTTTCCCCGGTGGAGATGTGCATGGGGTGTGTTTGGAACATTTTGTCAGGAGCCGAGACCAAAATTCAGCGATTCCCCATCTCAGCCCAGAAAGCAGGTAGAACAACTTTTGTGGTGCCTTTCAGCTGCCTACCGGGGTAGTGTAAAAAGTACCAGTAGAACTCCTTTCTGGCACTTTCCCCGGTGGAGTTGTGCATGGGGTGTGTTTGGAACATTTTGTCAGGAGCCGAGACCAAAATTCAGCGGTTCCCCATCTCAGCCCAGAAAGCAGGTAGAACAAGTTTTGTGGTGCCTTTCAGCTGCCTACCGGGGTAGTGTAAAAACTACCAAGAGAACTCGTTTCTGGCACCTTCCCCGGTGGAGTTGTGCATGGGGTGTGTTTGGAACATTTTGTCAGGAGCCGAGGCCAAAATTCAGCGTTTCCCCATCTCAGTCCAGAAAGCAGGTAGAACATCTTTTGTGGTGCCTTTCAGCTGCCTACCGGGGTAGTGTAAAAAGTACCAGTAGAACTCGTTTCTGGCACTTTCCCCGGTGGAGTTGTGCATGGGGTGTGTTTGGAACATTTTGTCAGGAGCCGAGACCAAAATTCAGCCATTCCCCATCTCAGCCTAGAAAGCAGGTAGAACAAGTTTTGTGGTGCCTTTCAGCTGTCTACCGGGGTAGTGTAAAAAGTACCAGTAGAACTCGTTTCTGGCACTTTCCCCGGTGGAGATGTGCATGGGGTGTGTTTGGAACATTTTGTCACCAGCCGAGACCAAAATTCAGCGATTCCCCATCTCAGCCCAGAAAGCAGGTAGAACAAGTTTTGTGGTGCCTTTCAGCTGCCTACCGGGGTAGTGTAAAAACTACCAACAGAACTCGTTTCTGGCACCTTCCGCGGTGGAGTTGTGCATGGGGTGTGTTTGGAACATTTTGTCACCAGCTGAGGCCAAAATTCAGCGTTTCCCCATCTCAGTCCAGAAAGCAGGTAGAACATCTTTTGTGGTGCCTTTCAGCTGACTACCGGGGTAGTGTAAAAAGTACCAGTAGAACTCGTTTCTGGCACTTTCCCCGGTGGAGATGTGCATGGGGTGTGTTTGGAACATTTTGTCACCAGCCGAGACCAAAATTCAGCGATTCCCCATCTCAGCCCAGAAAGCAGGTAGAACAAGTTTTGTGGTGCCTTTCAGCTGCCTACCGGGGTAGTGTAAAAACTACCAAGAGAACTCGTTTCTGGCACCTTCCCCGGTGGAGTTGTGCATGGGGTGTGTTTGGAACATTTTGTCAGGAGCCGAGGCCAAAATTCAGCGTTTCCCCATCTCAGTCCAGAAAGCAGGTAGAACATCTTTTGTGGTGCCTTTCAGCTGCCTACTGGGGTAGTGTAAAAAGTACCAGTAGAACTCGTTTCTGGCACTTTCCCCGGTGGAGTTGTGCATGGGGTGTGTTTGGAACATTTTGTCAGGAGCCGAGACCAAAATTCAGCCATTCCCCATCTCAGCCTAGAAAGCAGGTAGAACAAGTTTTGTGGTGCCTTTCAGCTGTCTACCGGGGTAGTGTAAAAAGTACCAGTAGAACTCGTTTCTGGCACTTTCCCCGGTGGAGATGTGCATGGGGTGTGTTTGGAACATTTTGTCACCAGCCGAGACCAAAATTCAGCGATTCCCCATCTCAGCCCAGAAAGCAGGTAGAACAAGTTTTGTGGTGCCTTTCAGCTGACTACCGGGGTAGTGTAAAAAGTACCAGTAGAACTCGTTTCTGGCACTTTCCCCGGTGGAGATGTGCATGGGGTGTGTTTGGAACATTTTGTCAGGAGCCGAGACCAAAATTCAGCGATTCCCCATCTCAGCCCAGAAAGCAGGTAGAACAAGTTTTGTGGTGCCTTTCAGCTGTCTACCGGGGTAGTGTAAAAACTACCAAGAGAACTCGTTTCTGGCACCTTCCCCGGTGGAGTTGTGCATGGGGTGTGTTTGGAACATTTTGTCACCTGCCGAGACCAAAATTCAGCGATTCCCCATCTCAGCCCAGAAAGCAGGTAGAACAAGTTTTGTGGTGCCTTTCAGCTGCCTACCGGGGTAGTGTAAAAACTACCAAGAGAACTCGTTTCTGGCACCTTCCGCGGTGGAGTTGTGCATGGGGTGTGTTTGGAACATTTTGTCACCAGCTGAGGCCAAAATTCAGCGTTTCCCCATCTCACTCCAGAAAGCAGGTAGAACATCTTTTGTGGTGCCTTTCAGCTGACTACCGGGGTAGTGTAAAAAGTACCAGTAGAACTCGTTTTTGGCACTTTCCCCGGTGGAGTTGTGCATGGGGTGTGTTTGGAACATTTTGTCAGGAGCCGAGACCAAAATTCAGCCATTCCCCATCTCAGCCCAGAAAGCAGGTAGAACAAGTTTTGTGGTGCCTTTCAGCTGTCTACCGGGGTAGTGTAAAAAGTACCAGTAGAACTCGTTTCTGGCACTTTCCCCGGTGGAGTTGTGCATGGGGTGTGTTTGGAACATTTTGTCAGGAGCCGAGACCAAAATTCAGCGATTCCCCATCTCAGCCCAGAAAGCAGGTAGAACAAGTTTTGTGGTGCCTTTCAGCTGCCTACCGGGGTAGTGTAAAAACTACCAAGAGAACTCGTTTCTGGCACCTTCCGCGGTGGAGATGTGCATGGGGTGTGTTTGTAACATTTTGTCACCAGCCGAGTCCAAAATTCAGCCATTCCCCATCTCAGCCCAGAAAGCAGGTAGAACAACTTTTGTGGTGCCTTTCAGCTGTCTACCGGGGTAGTGTAAAAAGTACCAGTAGAACTCGTTTCTGGCACTTTCCCCGGTGGAGATGTGCATGGGGTGTGTTTGGAACATTTTGTCACCAGCCGAGACCAAAATTCAGCCATTCCCCATCTCAGCCCAGAAAGCAGGTAGAACAAGTTTTGTGGTGCCTTTCAGCTGCCTACCGGGGTAGTGTAAAAACTACCAAGAGAACTCGTTTCTGGCACCTTCCGCGGTGGAGTTGTGCATGGGGTGTGTTTGGAACATTTTGTCACCAGCTGAGGCCAAAATTCAGCGTTTCCCCATCTCAGCCCAGAAAGCAGGTAGAACATCTTTTGTGGTGCCTTTCAGCTGACTACCGGGGTAGTGTAAAAAGTACCAGTAGAACTCCTTTCTGGCACTTTCCCCGGTGGAGTTGTGCATGGGGTGTGTTTGGAACATTTTGTCAGGAGCCGAGACCAAAATTCAGCCATTCCCCATCTCAGCCCAGAAAGAAGGTAGAACAATTTTGTGGTGCCTTTCAGCTGTCTACCGGGGTAGTGTAAAAAGTACCAGTAGAACTCCTTTCTGGCACTTTCCCCGGTGGAGATGTGCATGGGGTGTGTTTGTAACATTTTGTCACCAGCCGAGTCCAAAATTCAGCCATTCCCCATCTCAGCCCAGAAAGCAGGTAGAACAACTTTTGTGGTGCCTTTCAGCTGTCTACCGGGGTAGTGTAAAAACTACCAAGAGAACTCGTTTCAGGCACTTTCCCCGGTGGAGTTGTGCATGGGGTGTGTTTGGAACATTTTGTCACCAGCCGAGACCAAAATTCAGCGATTCCCCATCTCAGCCCAGAAAGCAGGTAGAACAAGTTTTGTGGTGCCTTTCAGCTGCCTACCGGGGTAGTGTAAAAAGTACCAGTAGAACTCGTTTTTGGCACTTTCCGCGGTGGAGTTGTGCATGGGGTGTGTTTGGAACATTTTGTCAGCAGCTGAGGCCAAAATTCAGCGTTTCCCCATCTCAGTCCAGAAAGCAGGTAGAACATCTTTTGTGGTGCCTTTCAGCTGACTACCGGGGTAGTGTAAAAAGTACCAGTAGAACTCGTTTCTGGCACTTTCCCCGGTGGAGTTGTGCATGGGGTGTGTTTGGAACATTTTGTCACCAGCCGAGTCCAAAATTCAGCGATTCCCCATCTCAGCCTAGAAAGCAGGTAGAACAACTTTTGTGGTGCCTTTCAGCTGTCTACCGGGGTAGTGTAAAAAGTACCAGTAGAACTCGTTTCTGGCACTTTCCCCGGTGGAGTTGTGCATGGGGTGTGTTTGGAACATTTTGTCACCAGCCGAGACCAAAATTTAGCGATTCCCCATCTCAGCCCAGAAAGCAGGTAGAACAAGTTTTGTGGTGCCTTTCAGCTGCCTACCGGGGTAGTGTAAAAAGTACCAGTAGAACTCGTTTCTGGCACTTTCCCCGGTGGAGATGTGCATGGGGTGTGTTTGGAACATTTTGTCACCAGCCGAGTCCAAAATTCAGCGATTCCCCATCTCAGCCCAGAAAGCAGGTAGAACAAGTTTTGTGGTGCCTTTCAGCTGTCTACCGGGGTAGTGTAAAAAGTACCAGTAGAACTCGTTTCTGGCACTTTCCCCGGTGGAGATGTGCATGGGGTGTGTTTGGAACATTTTGTCAGGAGCCGAGACCAAAATTCAGCGATTCCCCATCTCAGCCCAGAAAGCAGGTAGAACAACTTTTGTGGTGCCTTTCAGCTGCCTACCGGGGTAGTGTAAAAAGTACCAGTAGAACTCGTTTCTGGCACTTTCCCCGGTGGAGATGTGCATGGGGTGTGTTTGGAACATTTTGTCACCAGCCGAGTCCAAAATTCAGCGATTCCCCATCTCAGCCCAGAAAGCAGGTAGAACAAGTTTTGTGGTGCCTTTCATCTGCCTACCGGGGTAGTGTAAAAAGTACCAGTAGAACTCGTTTCTGGCACTTTCCCCGGTGGAGATGTGCATGGGGTGTGTTTGGAACATTTTGTCAGGAGCCGAGACCAAAATTCAGCGATTCCCCATCTCAGCCCAGAAAGCAGGTAGAACAACTTTTGTGGTGCCTTTCAGCTGCCTACCGGGGTAGTGTAAAAAGTACCAGTAGAACTCCTTTCTGGCACTTTCCCCGGTGGAGTTGTGCATGGGGTGTGTTTGGAACATTTTGTCAGGAGCCGAGACCAAAATTCAGCGGTTCCCCATCTCAGCCCAGAAAGCAGGTAGAACAAGTTTTGTGGTGCCTTTCAGCTGCCTACCGGGGTAGTGTAAAAACTACCAAGAGAACTCGTTTCTGGCACCTTCCCCGGTGGAGTTGTGCATGGGGTGTGTTTGGAACATTTTGTCAGGAGCCGAGGCCAAAATTCAGCGTTTCCCCATCTCAGTCCAGAAAGCAGGTAGAACATCTTTTGTGGTGCCTTTCAGCTGCCTACCGGGGTAGTGTAAAAAGTACCAGTAGAACTCGTTTCTGGCACTTTCCCCGGTGGAGTTGTGCATGGGGTGTGTTTGGAACATTTTGTCAGGAGCCGAGACCAAAATTCAGCCATTCCCCATCTCAGCCTAGAAAGCAGGTAGAACAAGTTTTGTGGTGCCTTTCAGCTGTCTACCGGGGTAGTGTAAAAAGTACCAGTAGAACTCGTTTCTGGCACTTTCCCCGGTGGAGATGTGCATGGGGTGTGTTTGGAACATTTTGTCACCAGCCGAGACCAAAATTCAGCGATTCCCCATCTCAGCCCAGAAAGCAGGTAGAACAAGTTTTGTGGTGCCTTTCAGCTGCCTACCGGGGTAGTGTAAAAACTACCAACAGAACTCGTTTCTGGCACCTTCCGCGGTGGAGTTGTGCATGGGGTGTGTTTGGAACATTTTGTCACCAGCTGAGGCCAAAATTCAGCGTTTCCCCATCTCAGTCCAGAAAGCAGGTAGAACATCTTTTGTGGTGCCTTTCAGCTGACTACCGGGGTAGTGTAAAAAGTACCAGTAGAACTCGTTTCTGGCACTTTCCCCGGTGGAGATGTGCATGGGGTGTGTTTGGAACATTTTGTCACCAGCCGAGACCAAAATTCAGCGATTCCCCATCTCAGCCCAGAAAGCAGGTAGAACAAGTTTTGTGGTGCCTTTCAGCTGCCTACCGGGGTAGTGTAAAAACTACCAAGAGAACTCGTTTCTGGCACCTTCCCCGGTGGAGTTGTGCATGGGGTGTGTTTGGAACATTTTGTCAGGAGCCGAGGCCAAAATTCAGCGTTTCCCCATCTCAGTCCAGAAAGCAGGTAGAACATCTTTTGTGGTGCCTTTCAGCTGCCTACTGGGGTAGTGTAAAAAGTACCAGTAGAACTCGTTTCTGGCACTTTCCCCGGTGGAGTTGTGCATGGGGTGTGTTTGGAACATTTTGTCAGGAGCCGAGACCAAAATTCAGCCATTCCCCATCTCAGCCTAGAAAGCAGGTAGAACAAGTTTTGTGGTGCCTTTCAGCTGTCTACCGGGGTAGTGTAAAAAGTACCAGTAGAACTCGTTTCTGGCACTTTCCCCGGTGGAGATGTGCATGGGGTGTGTTTGGAACA
This sequence comes from Falco cherrug, assembly GCF_023634085.1. Lineage (NCBI taxonomy): Eukaryota > Metazoa > Chordata > Aves > Falconiformes > Falconidae > Falco > Falco cherrug. The sequence continues at coordinate 1,693,945 of NC_073707.1, read as the reverse complement.
TTTTGTCACCAGCCGAGACCAAAATTCAGCGATTCCCCATCTCAGCCCAGAAAGCAGGTAGAACAAGTTTTGTGGTGCCTTTCAGCTGACTACCGGGGTAGTGTAAAAAGTACCAGTAGAACTCGTTTCTGGCACTTTCCCCGGTGGAGATGTGCATGGGGTGTGTTTGGAACATTTTGTCAGGAGCCGAGACCAAAATTCAGCGATTCCCCATCTCAGCCCAGAAAGCAGGTAGAACAAGTTTTGTGGTGCCTTTCAGCTGTCTACCGGGGTAGTGTAAAAACTACCAAGAGAACTCGTTTCTGGCACCTTCCCCGGTGGAGTTGTGCATGGGGTGTGTTTGGAACATTTTGTCACCTGCCGAGACCAAAATTCAGCGATTCCCCATCTCAGCCCAGAAAGCAGGTAGAACAAGTTTTGTGGTGCCTTTCAGCTGCCTACCGGGGTAGTGTAAAAACTACCAAGAGAACTCGTTTCTGGCACCTTCCGCGGTGGAGTTGTGCATGGGGTGTGTTTGGAACATTTTGTCACCAGCTGAGGCCAAAATTCAGCGTTTCCCCATCTCACTCCAGAAAGCAGGTAGAACATCTTTTGTGGTGCCTTTCAGCTGACTACCGGGGTAGTGTAAAAAGTACCAGTAGAACTCGTTTTTGGCACTTTCCCCGGTGGAGTTGTGCATGGGGTGTGTTTGGAACATTTTGTCAGGAGCCGAGACCAAAATTCAGCCATTCCCCATCTCAGCCCAGAAAGCAGGTAGAACAAGTTTTGTGGTGCCTTTCAGCTGTCTACCGGGGTAGTGTAAAAAGTACCAGTAGAACTCGTTTCTGGCACTTTCCCCGGTGGAGTTGTGCATGGGGTGTGTTTGGAACATTTTGTCAGGAGCCGAGACCAAAATTCAGCGATTCCCCATCTCAGCCCAGAAAGCAGGTAGAACAAGTTTTGTGGTGCCTTTCAGCTGCCTACCGGGGTAGTGTAAAAACTACCAAGAGAACTCGTTTCTGGCACCTTCCGCGGTGGAGATGTGCATGGGGTGTGTTTGTAACATTTTGTCACCAGCCGAGTCCAAAATTCAGCCATTCCCCATCTCAGCCCAGAAAGCAGGTAGAACAACTTTTGTGGTGCCTTTCAGCTGTCTACCGGGGTAGTGTAAAAAGTACCAGTAGAACTCGTTTCTGGCACTTTCCCCGGTGGAGATGTGCATGGGGTGTGTTTGGAACATTTTGTCACCAGCCGAGACCAAAATTCAGCCATTCCCCATCTCAGCCCAGAAAGCAGGTAGAACAAGTTTTGTGGTGCCTTTCAGCTGCCTACCGGGGTAGTGTAAAAACTACCAAGAGAACTCGTTTCTGGCACCTTCCGCGGTGGAGTTGTGCATGGGGTGTGTTTGGAACATTTTGTCACCAGCTGAGGCCAAAATTCAGCGTTTCCCCATCTCAGCCCAGAAAGCAGGTAGAACATCTTTTGTGGTGCCTTTCAGCTGACTACCGGGGTAGTGTAAAAAGTACCAGTAGAACTCCTTTCTGGCACTTTCCCCGGTGGAGTTGTGCATGGGGTGTGTTTGGAACATTTTGTCAGGAGCCGAGACCAAAATTCAGCCATTCCCCATCTCAGCCCAGAAAGAAGGTAGAACAATTTTGTGGTGCCTTTCAGCTGTCTACCGGGGTAGTGTAAAAAGTACCAGTAGAACTCCTTTCTGGCACTTTCCCCGGTGGAGATGTGCATGGGGTGTGTTTGTAACATTTTGTCACCAGCCGAGTCCAAAATTCAGCCATTCCCCATCTCAGCCCAGAAAGCAGGTAGAACAACTTTTGTGGTGCCTTTCAGCTGTCTACCGGGGTAGTGTAAAAACTACCAAGAGAACTCGTTTCAGGCACTTTCCCCGGTGGAGTTGTGCATGGGGTGTGTTTGGAACATTTTGTCACCAGCCGAGACCAAAATTCAGCGATTCCCCATCTCAGCCCAGAAAGCAGGTAGAACAAGTTTTGTGGTGCCTTTCAGCTGCCTACCGGGGTAGTGTAAAAAGTACCAGTAGAACTCGTTTTTGGCACTTTCCGCGGTGGAGTTGTGCATGGGGTGTGTTTGGAACATTTTGTCAGCAGCTGAGGCCAAAATTCAGCGTTTCCCCATCTCAGTCCAGAAAGCAGGTAGAACATCTTTTGTGGTGCCTTTCAGCTGACTACCGGGGTAGTGTAAAAAGTACCAGTAGAACTCGTTTCTGGCACTTTCCCCGGTGGAGTTGTGCATGGGGTGTGTTTGGAACATTTTGTCACCAGCCGAGTCCAAAATTCAGCGATTCCCCATCTCAGCCTAGAAAGCAGGTAGAACAACTTTTGTGGTGCCTTTCAGCTGTCTACCGGGGTAGTGTAAAAAGTACCAGTAGAACTCGTTTCTGGCACTTTCCCCGGTGGAGTTGTGCATGGGGTGTGTTTGGAACATTTTGTCACCAGCCGAGACCAAAATTTAGCGATTCCCCATCTCAGCCCAGAAAGCAGGTAGAACAAGTTTTGTGGTGCCTTTCAGCTGCCTACCGGGGTAGTGTAAAAAGTACCAGTAGAACTCGTTTCTGGCACTTTCCCCGGTGGAGATGTGCATGGGGTGTGTTTGGAACATTTTGTCACCAGCCGAGTCCAAAATTCAGCGATTCCCCATCTCAGCCCAGAAAGCAGGTAGAACAAGTTTTGTGGTGCCTTTCAGCTGTCTACCGGGGTAGTGTAAAAAGTACCAGTAGAACTCGTTTCTGGCACTTTCCCCGGTGGAGATGTGCATGGGGTGTGTTTGGAACATTTTGTCAGGAGCCGAGACCAAAATTCAGCGATTCCCCATCTCAGCCCAGAAAGCAGGTAGAACAACTTTTGTGGTGCCTTTCAGCTGCCTACCGGGGTAGTGTAAAAAGTACCAGTAGAACTCCTTTCTGGCACTTTCCCCGGTGGAGTTGTGCATGGGGTGTGTTTGGAACATTTTGTCACCAGCCGAGACCAAAATTCAGCGGTTCCCCATCTCAGCCCAGAAAGCAGGTAGAACAAGTTTTGTGGTGCCTTTCAGCTGCCTACCGGGGTAGTGTAAAAACTACCAAGAGAACTCGTTTCTGGCACCTTCCCCGGTGGAGTTGTGCATGGGGTGTGTTTGGAACATTTTGTCAGGAGCCGAGGCCAAAATTCAGCGTTTCCCCATCTCAGTCCAGAAAGCAGGTAGAACATCTTTTGTGGTGCCTTTCAGCTGACTACCGGGGTAGTGTAAAAAGTACCAGTAGAACTCGTTTCTGGCACTTTCCCCGGTGGAGTTGTGCATGGGGTGTGTTTGGAACATTTTGTCACCAGCCGAGTCCAAAATTCAGCCATTCCCCATCTCAGCCTAGAAAGCAGGTAGAACAAGTTTTGTGGTGCCTTTCAGCTGTCTACCGGGGGTAGTGTAAAAAGTACCAGTAGAACTCGTTTCTGGCACTTTCCCCGGTGGAGATGTGCATGGGGTGTGTTTGGAACATTTTGTCACCAGCCGAGACCAAAATTCAGCGATTCCCCATCTCAGCCCAGAAAGCAGGTAGAACAAGTTTTGTGGTGCCTTTCAGCTGCCTACCGGGGTACTGTAAAAACTACCAACAGAACTCGTTTCTGGCACCTTCCCCGGTGGAGTTGTGCATGGGGTGTGTTTGGAACATTTTGTCACCAGCTGAGGCCAAAATTCAGCGTTTCCCCATCTCAGTCCAGAAAGCAGGTAGAACATCTTTTGTGGTGCCTTTCAGCTGACTACCGGGGTAGTGTAAAAAGTACCAGTAGAACTCGTTTCTGGCACTTTCCCCGGTGGAGATGTGCATGGGGTGTGTTTGGAACATTTTGTCACCAGCCGAGACCAAAATTCAGCGATTCCCCATCTCAGCCCAGAAAGCAGGTAGAACAAGTTTTGTGGTGCCTTTCAGCTGCCTACCGGGGTAGTGTAAAAACTACCAGTAGAACTCGTTTCTGGCACTTTCCCCGGTGGAGTTGTGCATGGGGTGTGTTTGGAACATTTTGTCACCAGCCGAGGCCAAAATTCAGCGTTTCCCCATCTCAGTCCAGAAAGCAGGTAGAACATCTTTTGTGGTGCCTTTCAGCTGCCTACTGGGGTAGTGTAAAAAGTACCAGTAGAACTCGTTTCTGGCACTTTCCCCGGTGGAGTTGTGCATGGGGTGTGTTTGGAACATTTTGTCACCAGCCGAGACCAAAATTCAGCCATTCCCCATCTCAGCCTAGAAAGCAGGTAGAACAAGTTTTGTGGTGCCTTTCAGCTGTCTACCGGGGTAGTGTAAAAAGTACCAGTAGAACTCGTTTCTGGCACTTTCCCCGGTGGAGATGTGCATGGGGTGTGTTTGGAACATTTTGTCACCAGCCGAGACCAAAATTCAGCGATTCCCCATCTCAGCCCAGAAAGCAGGTAGAACAAGTTTTGTGGTGCCTTTCAGCTGACTACCGGGGTAGTGTAAAAAGTACCAGTAGAACTCGTTTCTGGCACTTTCCCCGGTGGAGATGTGCATGGGGTGTGTTTGGAACATTTTGTCACCAGCCGAGACCAAAATTCAGCGATTCCCCATCTCAGCCCAGAAAGCAGGTAGAACAAGTTTTGTGGTGCCTTTCAGCTGCCTACCGGGGTAGTGTAAAAACTACCAAGAGAACTCGTTTCTGGCACCTTCCCCGGTGGAGTTGTGCATGGGCTGTGTTTGGAACATTTTGTCACCAGCCGAGACCAAAATTCAGCGTTTCCCCATCTCAGTCCAGAAAGCAGGTAGAACAAGTTTTGTGGTGCCTTTCAGCTGCCTACCGGGGTAGTGTAAAAACTACCAAGAGAACTCGTTTCTGGCACCTTCCCCGGTGGAGTTGTGCATGGGGTGTGTTTGGAACATTTTGTCAGGAGCCGAGGCCAAAATTCAGCGTTTCCCCATCTCAGTCCAGAAAGCAGGTAGAACATCTTTTGTGGTGCCTTTCAGCTGACTACCGGGGTAGTGTAAAAAGTACCAGTAGAACTCGTTTCTGGCACTTTCCCCGGTGGAGTTGTGCATGGGGTGTGTTTGGAACATTTTGTCACCAGCCGAGTCCAAAATTCAGCCATTCCCCATCTCAGCCTAGAAAGCAGGTAGAACAAGTTTTGTGGTGCCTTTCAGCTGTCTACCGGGGTAGTGTAAAAAGTACCAGTAGAACTCGTTTCTGGCACTTTCCCCGGTGGAGATGTGCATGGGGTGTGTTTGGAACATTTTGTCACCAGCCGAGACCAAAATTCAGCGATTCCCCATCTCAGCCCAGAAAGCAGGTAGAACAAGTTTTGTGGTGCCTTTCAGCTGCCTACCGGGGTACTGTAAAAACTACCAACAGAACTCGTTTCTGGCACCTTCCCCGGTGGAGTTGTGCATGGGGTGTGTTTGGAACATTTTGTCACCAGCTGAGGCCAAAATTCAGCGTTTCCCCATCTCAGTCCAGAAAGCAGGTAGAACATCTTTTGTGGTGCCTTTCAGCTGACTACCGGGGTAGTGTAAAAAGTACCAGTAGAACTCGTTTCTGGCACTTTCCCCGGTGGAGATGTGCATGGGGTGTGTTTGGAACATTTTGTCACCAGCCGAGACCAAAATTCAGCGATTCCCCATCTCAGCCCAGAAAGCAGGTAGAACAAGTTTTGTGGTGCCTTTCAGCTGCCTACCGGGGTAGTGTAAAAACTACCAAGAGAACTCGTTTCTGGCACCTTCCCCGGTGGAGTTGTGCATGGGGTGTGTTTGGAACATTTTGTCACCAGCCGAGGCCAAAATTCAGCGTTTCCCCATCTCAGTCCAGAAAGCAGGTAGAACATCTTTTGTGGTGCCTTTCAGCTGCCTACTGGGGTAGTGTAAAAAGTACCAGTAGAACTCGTTTCTGGCACTTTCCCCGGTGGAGTTGTGCATGGGGTGTGTTTGGAACATTTTGTCACCAGCCGAGACCAAAATTCAGCCATTCCCCATCTCAGCCTAGAAAGCAGGTAGAACAAGTTTTGTGGTGCCTTTCAGCTGTCTACCGGGGTAGTGTAAAAAGTACCAGTAGAACTCGTTTCTGGCACTTTCCCCGGTGGAGATGTGCATGGGGTGTGTTTGGAACATTTTGTCACCAGCCGAGACCAAAATTCAGCGATTCCCCATCTCAGCCCAGAAAGCAGGTAGAACAAGTTTTGTGGTGCCTTTCAGCTGACTACCGGGGTAGTGTAAAAAGTACCAGTAGAACTCGTTTCTGGCACTTTCCCCGGTGGAGATGTGCATGGGGTGTGTTTGGAACATTTTGTCACCAGCCGAGACCAAAATTCAGCGATTCCCCATCTCAGCCCAGAAAGCAGGTAGAACAAGTTTTGTGGTGCCTTTCAGCTGCCTACCGGGGTAGTGTAAAAACTACCAAGAGAACTCGTTTCTGGCACCTTCCCCGGTGGAGTTGTGCATGGGCTGTGTTTGGAACATTTTGTCACCAGCTGAGGCCAAAATTCAGCGTTTCCCCATCTCAGTCCAGAAAGCAGGTAGAACATCTTTTGTGGTGCCTTTCAGCTGCCTACTGGGGTAGTGTAAAAAGTACCAGTAGAACTCCTTTCTGGCACTTTCCCCGGTGGAGTTGTGCATGGGGTGTGTTTGGAACATTTTGTCAGGAGCCGAGACCAAAATTCAGCCATTCCCCACCTCAGCCTAGAAAGCAGGTAGAACAAGTTTTGTGGTGCCTTTCAGCTGTCTACCGGGGTAGTTTAAAAACTACTAACAGAACTCGTTTCTGGCACCTTCCCCGGTGGAGTTGTGCATGGGGTGTGTTTGGAACATTTTGTCAGGAGCCGAGTCCAAAATTCAGCCATTCCCCATCTCAGCCCAGAAAGCAGGTAGAACAAGTTTTGTGGTGCCTTTCAGCTGTCTACCGGGGTAGTGTAAAAAGTACCAGTAAAACTCGTTTCTGGCACTTTCCCCGGTGGAGATGTGCATGGGGTGTGTTTGGAACATTTTGTCAGGAGCCGAGACCAAAATTCAGCCATTCCCCATCTCAGCCCAGAAAGCAGGTAGAACAAATTTTGTGGTGCCTTTCAGCTGTCTACCGGGGTAGTGTAAAAAGTACCAGTAGAACTCGTTTCTGGCACTTTCCCCGGTGGAGTTGTGCATGGGGTGTGTTTGGAACATTTTGTCAGGAGCCGAGACCAAAATTCAGCGATTCCCCATCTCAGCCCAGAAAGCAGGTAGAACAACTTTTGTGGTGCCTTTCAGCTGCCTACCGGGGTAGTGTAAAAAGTACCAGTAGAACTCGTTTTTGGCACTTTCCCCGGTGGAGTTGTGCATGGGGTGTGTTTGGAACATTTTGTCACCAGCCGAGTCCAAAATTCAGCGATTCCCCATCTCAGCCTAGAAAGCAGGTAGAACAACTTTTGTGGTGCCTTTCAGCTGTCTACCGGGGTAGTGTAAAAACTACCAAGAGAACTCGTTTCTGGCACCTTCCCCGGTGGAGTTGTGCATGGGGTGTGTTTGGAACATTTTGTCACCAGCTGAGGCCAAAATTCAGCGATTCCCCATCTCAGCCCAGAAAGCAGGTAGAACAAGTTTTGTGGTGCCTTTCAGCTGACTACCGGGGTAGTGTAAAAAGTACCAGTAGAACTCCTTTCTGGCACTTTCCCCGGTGGAGTTGTGCATGGGGTGTGTTTGGAACATTTTGTCACCAGCCGAGACCAAAATTCAGCCATTCCCCATCTCAGCCTAGAAAGCAGGTAGAACAAGTTTTGTGGTGCCTTTCAGCTGTCTACCGGGGTAGTGTAAAAAGTACCAGTAGAACTCGTTTCTGGCACTTTCCCCGGTGGAGTTGTGCATGGGGTGTGTTTGGAACATTTTGTCACCCGCCGAGTCCAAAATTCAGCCATTCCCCATCTCAGCCCAGAAAGCAGGTAGAACAACTTTTGTGGTGCCTTTCAGCTGTCTACCGGGGTAGTGTAAAAACTACTAACAGAACTCGTTTCTGGCACCTTCCCCGGTGGAGTTGTGCATGGGGTGTGTTTGGAACATTTTGTCACCAGCCGAGGCCAAAATTCAGCCATTCCCCATCTCAGCCCAGAAAGCAGGTAGAACAAGTTTTGTGGTGCCTTTCAGCTGCCTACCGGGGTAGTGTAAAAAGTACCAGTAGAACTCGTTTTTGGCACTTTCCGCGGTGGAGTTGTGCATGGGGTGTGTTTGGAACATTTTGTCACCAGCTGAGACCAAAATTCAGCGTTTCCCCATCTCAGTCCAGAAAGCAGGTAGAACATCTTTTGTGGTGCCTTTCAGCTGACTACCGGGGTAGTGTAAAAAGTACCAGTAGAACTCCTTTCTGGCACTTTCCCCGGTGGAGTTGTGCATGGGGTGTGTTTGGAACATTTTGTCAGGAGCCGAGTCCAAAATTCAGCCATTCCCCATCTCAGCCCAGAAAGCAGGTAGAACAACTTTTGTGGTGCCTTTCAGCTGTCTACCGGGGTAGTGTAAAAAGTACCAGTAGAACTCGTTTCTGGCACTTTCCCCGGTGGAGTTGTGCATGGGGTGTGTTTGGAACATTTTGTCACCAGCCGAGACCAAAATTCAGCCATTCCCCATCTCAGCCTAGAAAGCAGGTAGAACAAGTTTTGTGGTGCCTTTCAGCTGTCTACCGGGGTAGTGTAAAAAGTACCAGTAGAACTCGTTTCTGGCACTTTCCCCGGTGGAGATGTGCATGGGGTGTGTTTGGAACATTTTGTCACCAGCCGAGACCAAAATTCAGCGATTCCCCATCTCAGCCCAGAAAGCAGGTAGAACAAGTTTTGTGGTGCCTTTCAGCTGACTACCGGGGTAGTGTAAAAAGTACCAGTAGAACTCGTTTCTGGCACTTTCCCCGGTGGAGATGTGCATGGGGTGTGTTTGGAACATTTTGTCACCAGCCGAGACCAAAATTCAGCGATTCCCCATCTCAGCCCAGAAAGCAGGTAGAACAAGTTTTGTGGTGCCTTTCAGCTGCCTACCGGGGTAGTGTAAAAACTACCAAGAGAACTCGTTTCTGGCACCTTCCCCGGTGGAGTTGTGCATGGGGTGTGTTTGGAACATTTTGTCACCAGCTGAGGCCAAAATTCAGCGTTTCCCCATCTCAGTCCAGAAAGCAGGTAGAACATCTTTTGTGGTGCCTTTCAGCTGACTACCGGGGTAGTGTAAAAAGTACCAGTAGAACTCCTTTCTGGCACTTTCCCCGGTGGAGTTGTGCATGGGGTGTGTTTGGAACATTTTCTCAGGAGCCGAGACCAAAATTCAGCCATTCCCCATCTCAGCCTAGAAAGCAGGTAGAACAAGTTTTGTGGTGCCTTTCAGCTGTCTACCGGGGTAGTGTAAAAACTACTAACAGAACTCGTTTCTGGCACTTTCCCCGGTGGAGTTGTGCATGGGGTGTGTTTGGAACATTTTGTCAGGAGCCGAGTCCAAAATTCAGCCATTCCCCATCTCAGCCCAGAAAGCAGGTAGAAACAAGTTTTGTGGTGCCTTTCAGCTGTCTACCGGGGTAGTGTAAAAAGTACCAGTAAAACTCGTTTCTGGCACTTTCCCCGGTGGAGATGTGCATGGGGTGTGTTTGGAACATTTTGTCAGGAGCCGAGACCAAAATTCAGCCATTCCCCATCTCAGCCCAGAAAGCAGGTAGAACAAATTTTGTGGTGCCTTTCAGCTGTCTACCGGGGTAGTGTAAAAAGTACCAGTAGAACTCGTTTCTGGCACTTTCCCCCGGTGGAGTTGTGCATGGGGTGTGTTTGGAACATTTTGTCAGGAGCCGAGACCAAAATTCAGCGATTCCCCATCTCAGCCCAGAAAGCAGGTAGAACAACTTTTGTGGTGCCTTTCAGCTGCCTACCGGGGTAGTGTAAAAAGTACCAGTAGAACTCGTTTTTGGCACTTTCCCCGGTGGAGTTGTGCATGGGGTGTGTTTGGAACATTTTGTCACCAGCCGAGTCCAAAATTCAGCGATTCCCCATCTCAGCCTAGAAAGCAGGTAGAACAACTTTTGTGGTGCCTTTCAGCTGTCTACCGGGGTAGTGTAAAAACTACCAAGAGAACTCGTTTCTGGCACCTTCCCCGGTGGAGTTGTGCATGGGGTGTGTTTGGAACATTTTGTCACCAGCTGAGGCCAAAATTCAGCGATTCCCCATCTCAGTCCAGAAAGCAGGTAGAACAAGTTTTGTGGTGCCTTTCAGCTGACTACCGGGGTAGTGTAAAAAGTACCAGTAGAACTCCTTTCTGGCACTTTCCCCGGTGGAGTTGTGCATGGGGTGTGTTTGGAACATTTTGTCACCAGCCGAGACCAAAATTCAGCCATTCCCCATCTCAGCCTAGAAAGCAGGTAGAACAACTTTTGTGGTGCCTTTCAGCTGTCTACCGGGGTAGTGTAAAAAGTACCAGTAGAACTCGTTTCTGGCACTTTCCCCGGTGGAGTTGTGCATGGGGTGTGTTTGGAACATTTTGTCACCCGCCGAGTCCAAAATTCAGCCATTCCCCATCTCAGCCCAGAAAGCAGGTAGAACAACTTTTGTGGTGCCTTTCAGCTGTCTACCGGGGTAGTGTAAAAACTACTAACAGAACTCGTTTCTGGCACCTTCCCCGGTGGAGTTGTGCATGGGGTGTGTTTGGAACATTTTGTCACCAGCCGAGTCCAAAATTCAGCCATTCCCCATCTCAGCCCAGAAAGCAGGTAGAACAAGTTTTGTGGTGACTTTCAGCTGTCTACCGGGGTAGTGTAAAAAGTACCAGTAAAACTCGTTTCTGGCACTTTCCCCGGTGGAGATGTGCATGGGGTGTGTTTGGAAGATTTTGTCAGGAGCCGAGTCCAAAATTCAGCCATTCCCCATCTCAGCCCAGAAAGCAGGTAGAACAACTTTTGTGGTGCCTTTCAGCTGTCTACCGGGGTAGTGTAAAAAGTACCAGTAGAACTCGTTTCTGGCACTTTTCCCGGTGGAGTTGTGCATGGGGTGTGTTTGGAACATTTTGTCACCAGCTGAGGCCAAAATTCAGCGATTCCCCATCTCAGCCCAGAAAGCAGGTAGAACAAGTTTTGTGGTGCCTTTCAGCTGCCTACCGGGGTAGTGTAAAAAGTACCAGTAGAACTCGTTTCTGGCACTTTCCCCGGTGGAGTTGTGCATGGGGTGTGTTTGGAACATTTTGTCACCAGCCGAGACCAAAATTCAGCCATTCCCCATCTCAGCCTAGAAAGCAGGTAGAACAACTTTTGTGGTGCCTTTCAGCTGCCTACCGGGGTAGTGTAAAAAGTACCAGTAGAACTCGTTTCTGGCACTTTCCCCGGTGGAGTTGTGCATGGGGTGTGTTTGGAACATTTTGTCACCCGCCGAGTCCAAAATTCAGCCATTCCCCATCTCAGCCCAGAAAGCAGGTAGAACAACTTTTGTGGTGCCTTTCAGCTGTCTACCGGGGTAGTGTAAAAACTACTAACAGAACTCGTTTCTGGCACCTTCCCCGGTGGAGTTGTGCATGGGGTGTGTTTGGAACATTTTGTCACCAGCCGAGTCCAAAATTCAGCCATTCCCCATCTCAGCCCAGAAAGCAGGTAGAACAAGTTTTGTGGTGACTTTCAGCTGTCTACCGGGGTAGTGTAAAAAGTACCAGTAAAACTCGTTTCTGGCACTTTCCCCGGTGGAGATGTGCATGGGGTGTGTTTGGAAGATTTTGTCAGGAGCCGAGTCCAAAATTCAGCCATTCCCCATCTCAGCCCAGAAAGCAGGTAGAACAACTTTTGTGGTGCCTTTCAGCTGTCTACCGGGGTAGTGTAAAAAGTACCAGTAGAACTCGTTTCTGGCACTTTTCCCGGTGGAGTTGTGCATGGGGTGTGTTTGAAACATTTTGTCACCAGCCGAGACCAAAATTCAGCCATTCCCCATCTCAGCCCAGAAAGCAGGTAGAACAAGTTTTGTGGTGCCTTTCAGCTGCCTACCGGGGTAGTGTAAAAAGTACCAGTAGAACTCCTTTTTGGCACTTTCCGCGGTGGAGTTGTGCATGGGGTGTGTTTGGAACATTTTGTCACCAGCTGAGGCCAAAATTCAGCGTTTCCCCATCTCAGTCCAGAAAGCAGGTAGAACATCTTTTGTGGTGCCTTTCAGCTGACTACCGGGGTAGTGTAAAAAGTACCAGTAGAACTCGTTTCTGGCACTTTCCCCGGTGGAGATGTGCATGGGGTGTGTTTGGAACATTTTGTCACCAGCCGAGTCCAAAATTCAGCCATTCCCCATCTCAGCCTAGAAAGCAGGTAGAACAACTTTTGTGGTGCCTTTCAGCTGTCTACCGGGGTAGTGTAAAAAGTACCAGTAGAACTCCTTTCTGGCACTTTCCCCGGTGGAGTTGTGCATGGGGTGTGTTTGGAACATTTTGTCACCAGCCGAGACCAAAATTTAGCGATTCCCCATCTCAGTCCAGAAAGCAGGTAGAACAACTTTTGTGGTGCCTTTCAGCTGTCTACCGGGGTAGTGTAAATAGTACCAGTAGAACTCGTTTTTGGCACTTTCCCCGGTGGAGTTGTGCATGGGGTGTGTTTGGAACATTTTGTCAGGAGCCGAGACCAAAATTCAGCCATTCCCCATCTCAGCCCAGAAAGCAGGTAGAACAAGTTTTGTGGTGCCTTTCAGCTGCCTACCGGGGTAGTGTAAAAAGTACCAGTAGAACTCGTTTCTGGCACTTTCCCCGGTGGAGAAGTGCATGGGGTGTGTTTGGAACATTTTGTCAGGAGCCGAGACCAAAATTCAGCCATTCCCCATCTCAGCCCAGAAAGCAGGTAGAACAACTTTTGTGGTGCCTTTCAGCTGTCTACCGGGGTAGTGTAAAAAGTACCAGTAGAACTCCTTTCTGGCACTTTCCCCGGTGGAGTTGTGCATGGGGTGTGTTTGGAACATTTTGTCACCAGCCGAGACCAAAATTCAGCGGTTCCCCATCTCAGCCCAGAAAGCAGGTAGAACAAGTTTTGTGGTGCCTTTCAGCTGCCTACCAGGGTAGTGTAAAAACTACCAACAGAACTCGTTTCTGGCACCTTCCGCGCTGGAGTTGTGCATGGGGTGTGTTTGGAACATTTTGTCACCAGCTGAGGCCAAAATTCAGCGTTTCCCCATCTCAGTCCAGAAAGCAGGTAGAACATCTTTTGTGGTGCCTTTCAGCTGCCTACTGGGGTAGTGGAAAAAGTACCAGTAGAACTCGTTTCTGGCACCTTCCCCGGTGGAGTTGTGCATGGGGTGTGTTTGGAACATTTTGTCACCAGCCGAGACCAAAATTCAGCGATTCCCCATCTCAGCCCAGAAAGCAGGTAGAACAAGTTTTGTGGTGCCTTTCAGCTGCCTACCGGGGTAGTGTAAAAACTACCAAGAGAACTCGTTTCTGGCATCTTCCCCGGTGGAGTTGTGCATGGGGTGTGTTTGGAACATTTTGTCACCAGCTGAGGCCAAAATTCAGCGTTTCCCCATCTCAGTCCAGAAAGCAGGTAGAACATCTTTTGTGGTGCCTTTCAGCTGACTACCGGGGTAGTGTAAAAAGTACCAGTAGAACTCGTTTCTGGCACTTTCCCCGGTGGAGATGTGCATGGGGTGTGTTTGGAACATTTTGTCACCAGCCGAGACCAAAATTCAGCGATTCCCCATCTCAGCCCAGAAAGCAGGTAGAACAAGTTTTGTGGTGCCTTTCATCTGCCTACCGGGGTAGTGTAAAAACTACCAAGAGAACTCGTTTCTGGCACCTTCCCCGGTGGAGTTGTGCATGGGGTGTGTTTGGAACATTTTGTCACCAGCCGAGGCCAAAATTCAGCGATTCCCCATCTCAGCCCAGAAAGCAGGTAGAACAAGTTTTGTGGTGCCTTTCAGCTGTCTACCGGGGTAGTATAAAAAGTACCAGTAGAACTCCTTTCTGGCACTTTCCCCGGTGGAGATGTGCATGGGGTGTGTTTGGAACATGTTGTCACCAGCCGAGTCCAAAATTCAGCCATTCCCCATCTCAGCCCAGAAAGCAGGTAGAACAAGTTTTGTGGTGCCTTTCAGCTGCCTACCGGGGTAGTGTAAAAAGTACCAGTAGAACTCGTTTTTGGCACTTTCCGCGGTGGAGTTGTGCATGGGGTGTGTTTGGAACATTTTGTCACCAGCCGAGTCCAAAATTCAGCCATTCCCCATCTCAGCCCAGAAAGCAGGTAGAACAAGTTTTGTGGTGCCTTTCAGCTGTCTACCGGGGTAGTGTAAAAAGTACCAGTAGAACTCGTTCCTGGCACCTTCCGCGGTGGAGATGTGCATGGGGTGTGTTTGGAACATTTTGTCAGGAGCCGAGTCCAAAATTCAGCCATTCCCCATCTCAGCCCAGAAAGCAGGTAGAACAACTTTTGTGGTGCCTTTCAGCTGCCTACCGATGTAGTGCAAAAACTACTAACAGAACTCGTTTATGGCACCTTCCCCGGTGGAGTTGTGCATGGGGTGTGTTTGGAACATTTTGTCACCAGCCGAGTCCAAAATTCAGCGATTCCCCATCTCAGCCCAGAAAGCAGGTAGAACAAGTTTTGTGGTGCCTTTCAGCTGTCTACCGGGGTAGTGTAAAAAGTACCAGTAGAACTCGTTTCTGGCACTTTCCCCGGTGGAGATGTGCATGGGGTGTGTTTGGAACATTTTGTCAGGAGCCGAGACCAAAATTCAGCGATTCCCCATCTCAGCCCAGAAAGCAGGTAGAACAAGTTTTGTGGTGCCTTTCAGCTGCCTACCGGGGTAGTGTAAAAACTACCAACAGAACTCCTTTCTGGCACCTTCCGCGGTGGAGTTGTGCATGGGGTGTGTTTGGAACATTTTGTCTCCAGCTGAGACCAAAATTCAGCGATTCCCCATCTCAGCCCAGAAAGCAGGTAGAACATCTTTTGTGGTGCCTTTCAGCTGCCTACCGGGGTAGTGTAAAAACTACCAACAGAACTCGTTTCTGGCACCTTCCGCGGTGGAGTTGTGCATGGGGTGTGTTTGGAACATTTTGTCACCAGCCGAGTCCAAAATTCAGCCATTCCCCATCTCAGCCCAGAAAGCAGGTAGAACAAGTTTTGTGGTGACTTTCAGCTGCCTACCGGGGTAGTGTAAAAACTGCCAAGAGAACTCGTTTCTGGCACCTTCCGCGGTGGAGTTGTGCATGGGGTGTGTTTGGAACATTTTGTCACCAGCCGAGACCAACATTCAGCGATTCCCCATCTCAGCCCAGAAAGCAGGTAGAACAAGTTTTGTGGTGACTTTCAGCTGTCTACCGGGGTAGTGTAAAAAGTACCAGTAGAACTCCTTTCTGGCACTTTCCCCGGTGGAGTTGTGCATGGGGTGTGTTTGGAACATTTTGTCAGGAGCCGAGTCCAAAATTCAGCCATTCCCCATCTCAGCCCAGAAAGCAGGTAGAACAAGTTTTGTGGTGCCTTTCAGCTGCCTACCGGGGTAGTGTAAAAACTACTAACAGAACCCGTTTCTGGCACCTTCCCCGGTGGAGTTGTGCATGGGGTGTGTTTGGAACATTTTGTCAGGAGCCGAGACCAAAATTCAGCCATTCCCCATCTCAGCCCAGAAAGCAGGTAGAACAACTTTTGTGGTGCCTTTCAGCTGCCTACCGGGGTAGTGTAAAAACTACTAACAGAACCCGTTTCTGGCACCTTCCCCGGTGGAGTTGTGCATGGGGTGTGTTTGGAACATTTTGTCACCAGCCGAGTCCAAAATTCAGCGATTCCCCATCTCAGCCCAGAAAGCAGGTAGAACAAGTTTTGTGGTGCCTTTCAGCTGTCTACCGGGGTAGTGTAAAAAGTACCAGTAGAACTCGTTCCTGGCACTTTCCCCGGTGGAGATGTGCATGGGGTGTGTTTGGAACATTTTGTCACCAGCCGAGTCCAAAATTCAGCCATTCCCCATCTCAGCCCAGAAAGCAGGTAGAACAACTTTTGTGGTGCCTTTCAGCTGCCTACCGGGGTAGTGTAAAAACTACTAACAGAACCCGTTTCTGGCACCTTCCCCGGTGGAGTTGTGCATGGGGTGTGTTTGGAACATTTTGTCACCAGCTGAGGCCAAAATTCAGCGTTTCCCCATCTCAGCCCAGAAAGCAGGTAGAACATCTTTTGTGGTGCCTTTCAGCTGCCTACTGAGGTAGTGTAAAAAGTACCAGTAGAACTCGTTTTTGGCACTTTCCCCGGTGGAGTTGTGCATGGGGTGTGTTTGGAACATTTTGTCAGGAGCCGAGGCCAAAATTCAGCCATTCCCCATCTCAGCCCAGAAAGCAGGTAGAACAAGTTTTGTGGTGCCTTTCAGCTGTCTACCGGGGTAGTGTAAAAAGTACCAGTAGAACTCCTTTCTGGCACTTTCCCCGGTGGAGTTGTGCATGGGGTGTGTTTGGAACATTTTGTCACCAGCCGAGACCAAAATTCAGCGATTCCCCATCTCAGCCCAGAAAGCAGGTAGAACAAGTTTTGTGGTGCCTTTCAGCTGCCTACCGGGGTAGTGTAAAAACTACCAACAGAACTCCTTTCTGGCACTTTCCCCGGTGGAGATGTGCATGGGGTGTGTTTGGAACATTTTGTCAGGAGCCGAGACCAAAATTCAGCCATTCCCCATCTCAGCCCAGAAAGCAGGTAGAACAAGTTTTGTGGTGCCTTTCAGCTGTCTACCGGGGTAGTGTAAATAGTACCAGTAGAACTCGTTTTTGGCACTTTCCCCGGTGGAGTTGTGCATGGGGTGTGTTTGGAACATTTTGTCAGGAGCCGAGACCAAAATTCAGCCATTCCCCATCTCAGCCCAGAAAGCAGGTAGAACAAGTTTTGTGGTGCCTTTCAGCTGCCTACCGGGGTAGTGTAAAAACTACCAAGAGAACTCGTTTCTGGCACCTTCCCCGGTGGAGTTGTGCATGGGGTGTGTTTGGAACATTTTGTCACCAGCTGAGGCCAAAATTCAGCGATTCCCCATCTCAGTCCAGAAAGCAGGTAGAACATCTTTTGTGGTGCCTTTCAGCTGCCTACCGGGGTAGTGTAAAAACTACCAACAGAACTCCTTTCTGGCACCTTCCCCGGTGGAGTTGTGCATGGGGTGTGTTTGGAACATTTTGTCTCCAGCTGAGACCAAAATTCAGCGATTCCCCATCTCAGCCCAGAAAGCAGGTAGAACATCTTCTGTGGTGACTTTCAGCTGCGTACCGGGGTACTGTAAAAAGTACCAGTAGAACTCGTTTCTGGCACCTTCCGCGGTGGAGTTGTGCATGGGGTGTGTTTGGAACATTTTGTCACCAGCCGAGTCCAAAATTCAGCGATTCCCCATCTCAGCCCAGAAAGCAGGTAGAACATCTTTTGTGGTGCCTTTCAGCTGTCTACCGGGGTAGTGTAAAAAGTACCAGTAGAACTCGTTTCTGGCACCTTCCCCGGTGGAGTTGTGCATGGGGTGTGTTTGGAACATTTTGTCATGAGCCGAGACCAAAATTCAGCCATTCCCCATCTCAGCCCAGAAAGCAGGTAGAACAACTTTTGTGGTGCCTTTCAGCTGTCTACCGGGGTAGTGTAAAAAGTACCAGTAGAACTCGTTTTTAGCACTTTCCCCGGTGGAGTTGTGCATGGGGTGTGTTTGAAACATTTTGTCAGGAGCCGAGACCAAAATTCAGCGATTCCCCATCTCAGCCCAGAAAGCAGGTAGAACAAGTTTTGTGGTGCCTTTCAGCTGCCTACTGAGGTAGTGTAAAAACTACCAAGAGAACTCGTTTCTGGCACCTTCCGCGGTGGAGTTGTGCATGGGGTGTGTTTGGAACATTTTGTCACCAGCTGAGGCCAAAATTCAGCGTTTCCCCATCTCAGTCCAGAAAGCAGGTAGAACATCTTTTGTGGTGCCTTTCAGCTGCCTACCGGGGTAGTGTAAAAAGTACCAGCAGAACTCGTTTCTGGCACTTTCCCCGGTGGAGTTGTGCATGGGGTGTGTTTGAAACATTTTGTCAGGAGCCGAGACCAAAATTCAGCGATTCCCCATCTCAGCCCAGAAAGCAGGTAGAACAAGTTTTGTGGTGCCTTTCAGCTGCCTACTGAGGTAGTGTAAAAACTACCAAGAGAACTCGTTTCTGGCACCTTCCGCGGTGGAGTTGTGCATGGGGTGTGTTTGGAACATTTTGTCACCAGCTGAGGCCAAAATTCAGCGTTTCCCCATCTCAGTCCAGAAAGCAGGTAGAACATCTTTTGTGGTGCCTTTCAGCTGCCTACCGGGGTAGTGTAAAAAGTACCAGCAGAACTCGTTTCTGGCACTTTCCCCGGTGGAGTTGTGCATGGGGTGTGTTTGGAACATTTTGTCAGGAGCCGAGTCCAAAATTCAGCCATTCCCCATCTCAGCCCAGAAAGCAGGTAGAACAAGTTTTGTGGTGCCTTTCAGCTGCCTACCGGGGTAGTGTAAAAACTACCATCAGAACTCGTTTCTGGCACCTTCCCCGGTGGAGTTGTGCATGGGGTGTGTTTGGAACATTTTGTCACCAGCCGAGACCAAAATTCAGCGATTCCCCTTCTCAGCCCAGAAAGCAGGTAGAACAAGTTTTGTGGTGCCTTTCAGCTGCCTACCGGGGTAGTGTAAAAAGTACCAGTAGAACTCGTTTCTGGCACTTTCCCCGGTGGAGATGTGCATGGGGTGTGTTTGGAACATTTTGTCACCAGCCGAGACCAAAATTTAACGATTCCCCATCTCAGTCCAGAAAGCAGGTAGAACAACTTTTGTGGTGCCTTTCAGCTGTCTACCGGGGTAGTGTAAAAAGTACCAGTAGAACTCCTTTCTGGCACTTTCCCCGGTGGAGTTGTGCATGGGGTGTGTTTGGAACATTTTGTCACCAGCTGAGGCCAAAATTCAGCGTTTCCCCATCTCAGCCCAGAAAGCAGGTAGAACAAGTTTTGTGGTGCCTTTCAGCTGCCTACCGGGGTAGTGTAAAAACTACCAAGAGAACTCGTTTCTGGCACCTTCCCCGGTGGAGTTGTGCATGGGGTGTGTTTGGAACATTTTGTCACCAGCTGAGGCCAAAATTCAGCGTTTCCCCATCTCAGCCCAGAAAGCAGGTAGAACAAGTTTTGTGGTGACTTTCAGCTGCCTACTGGGGTAGTGTAAAAAGTACCAGTAGAACTCGTTTCTGGCACCTTCCCCGGTGGAGTTGTGCATGGGGTGTGTTTGGAACATTTTGTCATGAGCCGAGACCAAAATTCAGCCATTCCCCATCTCAGCCCAGAAAGCAGGTAGAACAACTTTTGTGGTGCCTTTCAGCTGTCTACCGGGGTAGTGTAAAAAGTACCAGTAGAACTCGTTTTTAGCACTTTCCCCGGTGGAGTTGTGCATGGGGTGTGTTTGAAACATTTTGTCAGGAGCCGAGACCAAAATTCAGCGATTCCCCATCTCAGCCCAGAAAGCAGGTAGAACAAGTTTTGTGGTGCCTTTCAGCTGCCTACTGAGGTAGTGTAAAAACTACCAAGAGAACTCGTTTCTGGCACCTTCCGCGGTGGAGTTGTGCATGGGGTGTGTTTGGAACATTTTGTCACCAGCTGAGGCCAAAATTCAGCGTTTCCCCATCTCAGTCCAGAAAGCAGGTAGAACATCTTTTGTGGTGCCTTTCAGCTGCCTACCGGGGTAGTGTAAAAAGTACCAGCAGAACTCGTTTCTGGCACTTTCCCCGGTGGAGTTGTGCATGGGGTGTGTTTGGAACATTTTGTCAGGAGCCGAGTCCAAAATTCAGCCATTCCCCATCTCAGCCCAGAAAGCAGGTAGAACAAGTTTTGTGGTGCCTTTCAGCTGCCTACCGGGGTAGTGTAAAAACTACCATCAGAACTCGTTTCTGGCACCTTCCCCGGTGGAGTTGTGCATGCGGTGTGTTTGGAACATTTTGTCACCAGCCGAGACCAAAATTCAGCGATTCCCCTTCTCAGCCCAGAAAGCAGGTAGAACAAGTTTTGTGGTGCCTTTCAGCTGTTTACCGGGGTAGTGTAAAAAGTACCAGTAGAACTCGTTTCTGGCACTTTCCCCGGTGGAGATGTGCATGGGGTGTGTTTGGAACATTTTGTCACCAGCCGAGACCAAAATTTAACGATTCCCCATCTCAGTCCAGAAAGCAGGTAGAACAACTTTTGTGGTGCCTTTCAGCTGTCTACCGGGGTAGTGTAAAAAGTACCAGTAGAACTCCTTTCTGGCACTTTCCCCGGTGGAGTTGTGCATGGGGTGTGTTTGGAACATTTTGTCACCAGCTGAGGCCAAAATTCAGCGTTTCCCCATCTCAGCCCAGAAAGCAGGTAGAACAAGTTTTGTGGTGCCTTTCAGCTGCCTACCGGGGTAGTGTAAAAACTACCAACAGAACTCGTTTCTGGCACCTTCCCCGGTGGAGTTGTGCATGGGGTGTGTTTGGAACATTTTGTCTCCAGCTGAGGCCAAAATTCAGCGTTTCCCCATCTCAGCCCAGAAAGCAGGTAGAACAAGTTTTGTGGTGCCTTTCAGCTGCCTACTGGGGTAGTGTAAAAAGTACCAGTAGAACTCGTTTCTGGCACTTTCCCCGGTGGAGTTGTGCATGGGGTGTGTTTGGAACATTTTGTCAGGAGCCGAGACCAAAATTCAGCCATTCCCCATCTCAGCCCAGAAAGCAGGTAGAACAACTTTTGTGGTGCCTTTCAGCTGTCTACCGGGGTAGTGTAAAAAGTACCAGTAGAACTCGTTTCTGGCACTTTCCCCGGTGGAGTTGTGCATGGGGTGTGTTTGGAACATTTTGTCACCAGCCGAGTCCAAAATTCAGCGATTCCCCATCTCAGCCCAGAAAGCAGGTAGAACATCTTTTGTGGTGCCTTTCAGCTGTCTACCGGGGTAGTGTAAAAAGTACCAGTAGAACTCCTTTCTGGCACTTTCCCCGGTGGAGATGTGCATGGGGTGTGTTTGGAACATTTTGTCAGGAGCCGAGACCAAAATTCAGCGATTCCCCATCTCAGCCCAGAAAGCAGGTAGAACAAGTTTTGTGGTGCCTTTCAGCTGTCTACCGGGGTAGTGTAAAAAGTACCAGTAGAACTCGTTTCTGGCACTTTCCCCGGTGGAGTTGTGCATGGGGTGTGTTTGGAACATTTTGTCAGGAGCGTAGACCAAAATTCAGCCATTCCCCATCTCAGCCCAGAAAGCAGGTAGAACAACTTTTGTGGTGCCTTTCAGCTGCCTACCGGGGTAGTGTAAAAAGTACCAGTAGAACTCGTTTCTGGCACTTTCCCCGGTGGAATTGTGCATGGGGTGTGTTTGGAACATTTTGTCACCAGCTGAGGCCAAAATTCAGCGATTCCCCATCTCAGCCCAGAAAGCAGGTAGAACAACTTCTGTGGTGCCTTTCAGCTGCCTACTGGGGTAGTGTAAAAACTACTAACAGAACTCGTTTCTGGCACCTTCCCCGGTGGAGTTGTGCATGGGGTGTGTTTGGAACATTTTGTCAGGAGCCGAGACCAAAATTCAGCCATTCCCCATCTCAGCCCAGAAAGCAGGTAGAACAAGTTTTGTGGTGCCTTTCAGCTGTCTACCGGGGTAGTGTAAAAAGTACCAACAGAACTCCTTTCTGGCACTTTCCCCGGTGGAGTTGTGCATGGGGTGTGTTTGGAACATTTTGTCACCAGCCGAGACCAAAATTAAGCCATTCCCCATCTCAGCCCAGAAAGCAGGTAGAACAAGTTTTGTGGTGCCTTTCAGCTGCGTACCGGGGTACTGTAAAACCTACCAACAGAACTCGTTTCTGGCACTTTCCCCGGTGGAGTTGTGCATGGGGTGTGTTTGGAACATTTTGTCTCCAGCTGAGACCAAAATTCAGCCATTTCCCATCTCAGCCCAGAAAGCAGGTAGAACAACTTTTGTGGTGCCTTTCAGCTGTCTACCGGGGTAGTGTAAAAAGTACCAGTAGAACTCGTTTCTGGCACTTTCCCCGGTGGAGTTGTGCGTGGGGTGTGTTTGGAACATTTTGTCAGGAGCCGAGACCAAAATTCAGCCATTCCCCATCTCAGCCCAGAAAGCAGGTAGAACAAATTTTGTGGTGCCTTTCAGCTGTCTACCGGGGTAGTGTAAAAAGTACCAGTAGAACTCCTTTCTGGCACTTTCCCCGGTGGAGTTGTGCATGGGGTGTGTTTGGAACATTTTGTCACCAGCCGAGTCCAAAATTCAGCGATTCCCCATCTCAGCCCAGAAAGCAGGTAGAACAACTTTTGTGGTGCCTTTCAGCTGTCTACCGGGGTAGTGTAAAAAGTACCAGTAGAACTCGTTTCTGGCACTTTCCCCGGTGGAGATGTGCATGGGGTGTGTTTGGAACATTTTGTCAGGAGCCGAGACCAAAATTCAGCCATTTCCCATCTCAGCCCAGAAAGCAGGTAGAACAAGTTTTGTGGTGCCTTTCAGCTGCCTACTGGGGTAGTGTAAAAAGTACCAGTAGAACTCGTTTCTGGCACTTTCCCCGGTGGAGTTGTGCATGGGGTGTGTTTGGAACATATTGTCATGAGCCGAGTCCAAAATTCAGCGGTTCCCCATCTCAGCCCAGAAAGCAGGTAGAACAAGTTTTGTGGTGCCTTTCAGCTGTCTACCGGGGTAGTGTAAAAACTACCAACAGAACTCGTTTCTGGCACTTTCCCCGGTGGAGTTGTGCATGGGGTGTGTTTGGAACATTTTGTCAGGAGCTGAGGCCAAAATTCAGCGATTCCCCATCTCAGCCCAGAAAGCAGGTAGAACAACTTCTGTGGTGCCTTTCAGCTGCCTACTGGGGTAGTGTAAAAACTACTAACAGAACTCGTTTCTGGCACCTTCCCCGGTGGAGTTGTGCATGGGGTGTGTTTGGAACATTTTGTCAGGAGCCGAGACCAAAATTCAGCCATTCCCCATCTCAGCCCAGAAAGCAGGTAGAACAAGTTTTGTGGTGCCTTTCAGCTGTCTACCGGGGTAGTGTAAAAAGTACCAACAGAACTCCTTTCTGGCACTTTCCCCGGTAGAGACGTGCATGGGGTGTGTTTGGAACATTTTGTCACCAGCCGAGACCAAAATTCAGCCATTCCCCATCTCAGCCCAGAAAGCAGGTAGAACAAGTTTTGTGGTGCCTTTCAGCTGCGTACCGGGGTACTGTAAAACCCACCAACAGAACACGTTTCTGGCACTTTCCCCGGTGGAGTTGTGCATGGGGTGTGTTTGGAACATTTTGTCTCCAGCTGAGACCAAAATTCAGCCATTTCCCATCTCAGCCCAGAAAGCAGGTAGAACAACTTTTGTGGTGCCTTTCAGCTGTCTACCGGGGTAGTGTAAAAAGTACCAGTAGAACTCGTTTCTGGCACTTTCCCCGGTGGAGTTGTGCATGGGGTGTGTTTGGAACATTTTGTCAGGAGCCGAGACCAAAATTCAGCCATTCCCCATCTCAGCCCAGAAAGCAGGTAGAACAACTTTTGTGGTGCCTTTCAGCTGTCTACCGGGGTAGTGTAAAAAGTACCAGTAGAACTCGTTTCTGGCACTTTCCGCGGTGGAGTTGTGCATGGGGTGTGTTTGGAACATTTTGTCACCAGCCGAGACCAAAATTCAGCGTTTCCCCATCTCAGCCCAGAAAGCAGGTAGAACAACTTTTGTGGTGCCTTTCAGCTGTCTACCGGGGTAGTGTAAAAAGTACCAGTAGAACTCGTTTCTGGCACTTTCCCCGGTGGAGATGTGCATGGGGTGTGTTTGGAACATTTTGTCAGGAGCCGAGACCAAAATTCAGCCATTTCCCATCTCAGCCCAGAAAGCAGGTAGAACAAGTTTTGTGGTGCCTTTCAGCTGTCTACCGGGGTAGTGTAAAAAGTACCAGTAGAACTCATTTCTGGCACTTTCCCCGGTGGAGTTGTGCGTGGGGTGTGTTTGGAACATTTTGTCAGGAGCCGAGACCAAAATTCAGCCATTCCCCATCTCAGCCCAGAAAGCAGGTAGAACAACTTTTGTGGTGCCTTTCAGCTGTCTACCGGGGTAGTGTAAAAAGTACCAGTAGAACTCCTTTCTGGCACTTTCCCCGGTGGAGTTGTGCATGGGGTGTGTTTGGAACATTTTGTCAGGAGCCGAGACCAAAATTCAGCCATTCCCCATCTCAGCCCAGAAAGCAGGTAGAACAAGTTTTGTGGTGCCTTTCAGCTGTCTACCGGGGTAGTGTAAAAAGTACCAGTAGAACTCGTTTCTGGCACTTTTCCCGGTGGAGTTGTGCGTGGGGTGTGTTTGGAACATTTTGTCAGGAGCCGAGACCAAAATTCAGCCATTCCCCATCTCAGCCCAGAAAGCAGGTAGAACAAGTTTTGTGGTGCCTTTCAGCTGTCTACCGGGGTAGTGTAAAAAGTACCAGTAGAACTCGTTTCTGGCACTTTCCCCGGTGGAGTTGTGCATGGGGTGTGTTTGGAACATTTTGTCAGGAGCCGAGTCCAAAATTCAGCCATTCCCCATCTCAGCCCAGAAAGCAGGTAGAACAACTTTTGTGGTGCCTTTCAGCTGCCTACCGATGTAGTGCAAAAACTACTAACAGAACTCGTTTATGGCACCTTCCCCGGTGGAGTTGTGCATGGGGTGTGTTTGGAACATTTTGTCACCAGCCGAGTCCAAAATTCAGCGATTCCCCATCTCAGCCCAGAAAGCAGGTAGAACAAGTTTTGTGGTGCCTTTCAGCTGCCTACTGGGGTAGTGTAAAAAGTACCAGTAGAACTCGTTTCTGGCACCTTCCCCGGTGGAGTTGTGCATGGGGTGTGTTTGGAACATTTTGTCACCAGCCGAGACCAAAATTCAGCCATTCCCCATCTCAGCCTAGAAAGCAGGTAGAACAACTTTTGTGGTGCCTTTCAGCTGTCTACCGGGGTAGTGTAAAAAGTACCAGTAGAACTCGTTTCTGGCACTTTCCCCGGTGGAGTTGTGCATGGGGTGTGTTTGGAACATTTTGTCAGGAGCTGAGGCCAAAATTCAGCGATTCCCCATCTCAGCCCAGAAAGCAGGTAGAACAACTTCTGTGGTGCCTTTCAGCTGCCTACTGGGGTAGTGTAAAAACTACTAACAGAACTCGTTTCTGGCACCTTCCCCGGTGGAGTTGTGCATGGGGTGTGTTTGGAACATTTTGTCAGGAGCCGAGACCAAAATTCAGCCATTCCCCATCTCAGCCCAGAAAGCAGGTAGAACAAGTTTTGTGGTGCCTTTCAGCTGTCTACCGGGGTAGTGTAAAAAGTACCAACAGAACTCCTTTCTGGCACTTTCCCCGGTAGAGACGTGCATGGGGTGTGTTTGGAACATTTTGTCAGGAGCCGAGACCAAAATTCAGCCATTCCCCATCTCAGCCCAGAAAGCAGGTAGAACAAGTTTTGTGGTGCCTTTCAGCTGCGTACCGGGGTACTGTAAAACCTACCAACAGAACACGTTTCTGGCACTTTCCCCGGTGGAGTTGTGCATGGGGTGTGTTTGGAACATTTTGTCTCCAGCTGAGACCAAAATTCAGCCATTTCCCATCTCAGCCCAGAAAGCAGGTAGAACAACTTTTGTGGTGCCTTTCAGCTGTCTACCGGGGTAGTGTAAAAAGTACCAGTAGAACTCGTTTCTGGCACTTTCCCCGGTGGAGTTGTGCGTGGGGTGTGTTTGGAACATTTTGTCAGGAGCCGAGACCAAAATTCAGCCATTCCCCATCTCAGCCCAGAAAGCAGGTAGAACAACTTTTGTGGTGCCTTTCAGCTGTCTACCGGGGTAGTGTAAAAAGTACCAGTAGAACTCGTTTCTGGCACTTTCCCCGGTGGAGTTGTGCATGGGGTGTGTTTGGAACATTTTGTCACCAGCCGAGACTAAAATTCAGCCATTCCCCATCTCAGCCCAGAAAGCAGGTAGAACAACTTTTGTGGTGCCTTTCAGCTGTCTACCGGGGTAGTGTAAAAAGTACCAGTAGAACTCGTTTCTGGCACTTTCCCCGGTGGAGATGTGCATGGGGTGTGTTTGGAACATTTTGTCAGGAGCCGAGACCAAAATTCAGCCATTTCCCATCTCAGCCCAGAAAGCAGGTAGAACAACTTTTGTGGTGCCTTTCAGCTGTCTACCGGGGTAGTGTAAAAAGTACCAGTAGAACTCATTTCTGGCACTTTCCCCGGTGGAGTTGTGCGTGGGGTGTGTTTGGAACATTTTGTCAGGAGCCGAGACCAAAATTCAGCCATTCCCCATCTCAGCCCAGAAAGCAGGTAGAACAACTTTTGTGGTGCCTTTCAGCTGTCTACCGGGGTAGTGTAAAAGGTACCAGTAGAACTCCTTTCTGGCACTTTCCCCGGTGGAGTTGTGCATGGGGTGTGTTTGGAACATTTTGTCAGGAGCCGAGACCAAAATTCAGCCATTCCCCATCTCAGCCCAGAAAGCAGGTAGAACAAGTTTTGTGGTGCCTTTCAGCTGTCTACCGGGGTAGTGTAAAAAGTACCAGTAGAACTCGTTTCTGGCACTTTTCCCGGTGGAGTTGTGCGTGGGGTGTGTTTGGAACATTTTGTCAGGAGCCGAGACCAAAATTCAGCCATTCCCCATCTCAGCCCAGAAAGCAGGTAGAACAAGTTTTGTGGTGCCTTTCAGCTGTCTACCGGGGTAGTGTAAAAAGTACCAGTAGAACTCGTTTCTGGCACTTTCCCCGGTGGAGTTGTGCATGGGGTGTGTTTGGAACATTTTGTCACCAGCCGAGACCAAAATTCAGCGATTCCCCATCTCAGCCCAGAAAGCAGGTAGAACAAGTTTTGTGGTGCCTTTCAGCTGCCTACCGGGGTAGTGTAAAAACTACCAAGAGAACTCGTTTCTGGCACCTTCCGCGGTGGAGTTGTGCATGGGGTGTGTTTGGAACATTTTGTCACCAGCTGAGACCAACATTCAGCGATTCCCCATCTCAGCCCAGAAAGCAGGTAGAACAAGTTTTGTGGTGCCTTTCAGCTGCCTACTGGGGTAGTGTAAAAAGTACCAGTAGAACTCGTTTCTGGCACTTTCCCCGGTGGAGTTGTGCATGGGGTGTGTTTGGAACATTTTGTCACCAGCCGAGACCAAAATTCAGCCATTCCCCATCTCAGCCTAGAAAGCAGGTAGAACAACTTTTGTGGTGCCTTTCAGCTGTCTACCGGGGTAGTGTAAAAAGTACCAGTAGAACTCGTTTCTGGCACTTTCCCCGGTGGAGATGTGCATGGGGTGTGTTTGGAACATTTTGTCACCAGCTGAGGCCAAAATTCAGCGATTCCCCATCTCAGCCCAGAAAGCAGGTAGAACATCTTTTGTGGTGCCTTTCAGCTGCCTACCGGGGTAGTGTAAAAAGTACCAGTAGAACTCGTTTCTGGCACTTTCCCCGGTGGAGATGTGCATGGGGTGTGTTTGGAACATTTTGTCACCAGCCGAGACCAAAATTCAGCGATTCCCCATCTCAGCCCAGAAAGCAGGTAGAACAAGTTTTGTGGTGCCTTTCAGCTGCCTACCGGGGTAGTGTAAAAACTGCCAAGAGAACTCGTTTCTGGCACCTTCCGCGGTGGAGTTGTGCATGGGGTGTGTTTGGAACATTTTGTCTCCAGCTGAGACCAAAATTCAGCGTTTCCCCATCTCAGACCAGAAAGCAGGTAGAACAAGTTTTGTGGTGCCTTTCAGCTGCCTACTGGGGTAGTGTAAAAAGTACCAGTAGAACTCGTTTCTGGCACTTTCCCCGGTGGAGTTGTGCATGGGGTGTGTTTGGAACATTTTGTCAGGAGCCGAGACCAAAATTCAGCCATTCCCCATCTCAGCCCAGAAAGCAGGTAGAACAACTTTTGTGGTGCCTTTCAGCTGTCTACCGGGGTAGTGTAAAAAGTACCAGTAGAACTCCTTTCTGGCACTTTCCCCGGTGGAGTTGTGCGTGGGGTGTGTTTGGAACATTTTGTCAGGAGCCGAGACCAAAATTCAGCCATTCCCCATCTCAGCCCAGAAAGCAGGTAGAACAACTTTTGTGGTGCCTTTCAGCTGTCTACCGGGGTAGTGTAAAAAGTACCAGTAGAACTCGTTTCTGGCACTTTCCCCGGTGGAGTTGTGCATGGGGTGTGTTTGGAACATTTTGTCACCAGCCGAGACCAAAATTCAGCCATTCCCCATCTCAGCCCAGAAAGCAGGTAGAACAACTTTTGTGGTGCCTTTCAGCTGTCTACCGGGGTAGTGTAAAAAGTACCAGTAGAACTCGTTTCTGGCACTTTCCCCGGTGGAGATGTGCATGGGGTGTGTTTGGAACATTTTGTCAGGAGCCGAGACCAAAATTCAGCCATTCCCCATCTCAGCCCAGAAAGCAGGTAGAACAAGTTTTGTGGTGCCTTTCAGCTGTCTACCGGGGTAGTGTAAAAAGTACCAGTAGAACTCATTTCTGGCACTTTCCCCGGTGGAGTTGTGCGTGGGGTGTGTTTGGAACATTTTGTCAGGAGCCGAGACCAAAATTCAGCCATTCCCCATCTCAGCCCAGAAAGCAGGTAGAACAACTTTTGTGGTGCCTTTCAGCTGTCTACCGGGGTAGTGTAAAAAGTACCAGTAGAACTCGTTTCTGGCACTTTCCCCGGTGGAGTTGTGCATGGGGTGTGTTTGGAACATTTTGTCACCAGCCGAGACCAAAATTCAGCGATTCCCCATCTCAGCCCAGAAAGCAGGTAGAACAAGTTTTGTGGTGCCTTTCAGCTGTCTACCGGGGTAGTGTAAAAAGTACCAGTAGTACTCGTTTTTGGCACTTTCCGCGGTGGAGTTGTGCATGGGGTGTGTTTGGAACATTTTGTCAGGAGCCGAGACCAAAATTCAGCGATTCCCCATCTCAGCCCAGAAAGCAGGTAGAACAAGTTTTGTGGTGCCTTTCAGCTGCCTACCGGGGTAGTGTAAAAACTACCAACAGAACTCGTTTCTGGCACCTTCCGCGGTGGAGTTGTGCATGGGGTGTGTTTGGAACATTTTGTCACCAGCTGAGGCCAAAATTCAGCGTTTCCCCATCTCAGTCCAGAAAGCAGGTAGAACATCTTTTGTGGTGCCTTTCAGCTGACTACCGGGGTAGTGTAAAAACTACCAACAGAACTCCTTTCTGGCACTTTCCCCGGTGGAGTTGTGCATGGGGTGTGTTTGGAACATTTTGTCAAGAGCCGAGACCAAAATTCAGCCATTCCCCATCTCAGCCCAGAAAGCAGGTAGAACAAGTTTTGTGGTGCCTTTCAGCTGTCTACCGGGGTAGTGTAAAAAGTACCAGTAGAACTCGTTTCTGGCACTTTCCCCGGTGGAGTTGTGCATGGGGTGTGTTTGGAACATTTTGTCACCAGCCGAGACCAAAATTCAGCGATTCCCCATCTCAGCCCAGAAAGCAGGTAGAACAAGTTTTGTGGTGCCTTTCAGCTGCCTACCGGGGTAGTGTAAAAACTACCAAGAGAACTCGTTTCTGGCACCTTCCCCGGTGGAGTTGTGCATGGGGTGTGTTTGGAACATTTTGTCAGGAGCCGAGGCCAAAATTCAGCGTTTCCCCATCTCAGTCCAGAAAGCAGGTAGAACATCTTTTGTGGTGCCTTTCAGCTGTCTACCGGGGTAGTGTAAAAAGTACCAGTAGAACTCCTTTCTGGCACTTTCCCCGGTGGAGTTGTGCATGGGGTGTGTTTGGAACATTTTGTCACCAGCCGAGACCAAAATTCAGCGATTCCCCATCTCAGCCCAGAAAGCAGGTAGAACAAGTTTTGTGGTGCCTTTCAGCTGCCTACCGGGGTAGTGTAAAAACTACCAAGAGAACTCGTTTCTGGCACCTTCCCCGGTGGAGTTGTGCATGGGGTGTGTTTGGAACATTTTGTCACCAGCCGAGACCAAAATTCAGCGATTCCCCATCTCAGCCCAGAAAGCAGGTAGAACAACTTTTGTGGTGCCTTTCAGCTGTCTACCGGGGTAGTGTAAAAAGTACCAGTAGAACTCGTTTCTGGCACTTTCCCCGGTGGAGATGTGCATGGGGTGTGTTTGGAACATTTTGTCAGGAGCCGAGGCCAAGATTCAGCCATTCCCCATCTCAGCCCAGAAAGCAGGTAGAACAAGTTTTGTGGTGCCTTTCAGCTGCCTACCGGGGTAGTGTAAAAACTACCAACAGAACTCGTTTCTGGCACCTTCCGCGGTGGAGTTGTGCATGGGGTGTGTTTGGAACATTTTGTCACCAGCTGAGGCCAAAATTAAGCGTTTCCCCATCTCAGTCCAGAAAGCAGGTAGAACATCTTTTGTGGTGCCTTTCAGCTGCCTACCGGGGTAGTGTAAAAACTACTAACAGAACTCGTTTCTGGCACCTTCCCCGGTGGAGTTGTGCATGGGGTGTGTTTGGAACATTTTGTCAGGAGCCGAGTCCAAAATTCAGCCATTCCCCATCTCAGCCCAGAAAGCAGGTAGAACAAGTTTTGTGGTGACTTTCAGCTGTCTACCGGGGTAGTGTAAAAAGTACCAGTAGAACTCGTTTCTGGCACTTTCCCCGGTGGAGATGTGCATGGGGTGTGTTTGGAACATTTTGTCAGGAGCCGAGACCAAAATACAGCCATTCCCCATCTCAGCCCAGAAAGCAGGTAGAACAAGTTTTGTGGTGCCTTTCAGCTGTCTACCGGGGTAGTGTAAAAAGTACCAGTAGAACTCCTTTCTGGCACTTTCCCCGGTGGAGTTGTGCATGGGGTGTGTTTGGAACATTTTGTCACCAGCCGAGACCAAAATTCAGCGATTCCCCATCTCAGCCCAGAAAGCAGGTAGAACAAGTTTTGTGGTGCCTTTCAGCTGCCTACCGGGGTAGTGTAAAACCTACCAAGAGAACTCGTTTCTGGCACCTTCCGCGGTGGAGTTGTGCATGGGGTGTGTTTGGAACATTTTGTCACCAGCTGAGGCCAAAATTCAGCGTTTCCCCATCTCAGTCCAGAAAGCAGGTAGAACATCTTTTGTGGTGCCTTTCAGCTGACTACCGGGGTAGTGTAAAAAGTACCAGTAGAACTCCTTTCTGGCACTTTCCCCGGTGGAGTTGTGCATGGGGTGTGTTTGGAACATTTTGTCAGGAGCCGAGACCAAAATTCAGCCATTCCCCATCTCAGCCCAGAAAGCAGGTAGAACAAGTTTTGTGGTGCCTTTCAGCTGTCTACCGGGGTAGTGTAAAAAGTACCAGTAGAACTCGTTTCTGGCACTTTTCCCGGTGGAGTTGTGCGTGGGGTGTGTTTGGAACATTTTGTCAGGAGCCGAGACCAAAATTCAGCCATTCCCCATCTCAGCCCAGAAAGCAGGTAGAACAAGTTTTGTGGTGGCTTTCAGCTGTCTACCGGGGTAGTGTAAAAAGTACCAGTAGAACTCGTTTCTGGCACTTTCCCCGGTGGAGTTGTGCATGGGGTGTGTTTGGAACATTTTGTCACCAGCCGAGACCAAAATTCAGCGATTCCCCATCTCAGCCCAGAAAGCAGGTAGAACAAGTTTTGTGGTGCCTTTCAGCTGCCTACCGGGGTAGTGTAAAAACTACCAAGAGAACTCGTTTCTGGCACCTTCCGCGGTGGAGTTGTGCATGGGGTGTGTTTGGAACATTTTGTCAGGAGCTGAGGCCAAAATTCAGCGATTCCCCATCTCAGCCCAGAAAGCAGGTAGAACAAGTTTTGTGGTGCCTTTCAGCTGCCTACTGGGGTAGTGTAAAAAGTACCAGTAGAACTCGTTTCTGGCACTTTCCCCGGTGGAGTTGTGCATGGGGTGTGTTTGGAACATTTTGTCACCAGCCGAGACCAAAATTCAGCCATTCCCCATCTCAGCCTAGAAAGCAGGTAGAACAACTTTTGTGGTGCCTTTCAGCTGTCTACCGGGGTAGTGTAAAAAGTACCAGTAGAACTCGTTTCTGGCACTTTCCCCGGTGGAGATGTGCATGGGGTGTGTTTGGAACATTTTGTCACCAGCTGAGGCCAAAATTCAGCGATTCCCCATCTCAGCCCAGAAAGCAGGTAGAACATCTTTTGTGGTGCCTTTCAGCTGCCTACCGGGGTAGTGTAAAAAGTACCAGTAGAACTCGTTTCTGGCACTTTCCCCGGTGGAGATGTGCATGGGGTGTGTTTGGAACATTTTGTCACCAGCCGAGACCAAAATTCAGCGATTCCCCATCTCAGCCCAGAAAGCAGGTAGAACAAGTTTTGTGGTGCCTTTCAGCTGCCTACCAGGGTAGTGTAAAAACTGCCAAGAGAACTCGTTTCTGGCACCTTCCGCGGTGGAGTTGTGCATGGGGTGTGTTTGGAACATTTTGTCTCCAGCTGAGACCAAAATTCAGCGTTTCCCCATCTCAGCCCAGAAAGCAGGTAGAACAAGTTTTGTGGTGCCTTTCAGCTGCCTACCGGGGTAGTGTAAAAAGTACCAGTAGAACTCGTTTCTGGCACTTTCCCCGGTGGAGTTGTGCATGGGGTGTGTTTGGAACATTTTGTCAGGAGCCGAGACCAAAATTCAGCCATTCCCCATCTCAGCCCAGAAAGCAGGTAGAACAACTTTTGTGGTGCCTTTCAGCTGTCTACCGGGGTAGTGTAAAAAGTACCAGTAGAACTCGTTTCTGGCACTTTCCCCGGTGGAGTTGTGCATGGGGTGTGTTTGGAACATATTGTCATGAGCCGAGTCCAAAATTCAGCGGTTCCCCATCTCAGCCCAGAAAGCAGGTAGAACAAGTTTTGTGGTGCCTTTCAGCTGTCTACCGGGGTAGTGTAAAAAGTACCAGTAGAACTCGTTTCTGGCACTTTCCCCGGTGGAGATGTGCATGGGGTGTGTTTGGAACATTTTGTCAGGAGCCGAGACCAAAATTCAGCCGTTCCCCATCTCAGCCAAGAAAGCAGGTAGAACAACTTTTGTGGTGCCTTTCAGCTGTCTACCGGGGTAGTGTAAAAAGTACCAGTAGAACTCGTTTCTGGCACTTTCCCCGGTGGAATTGTGCATGGGGTGTGTTTGGAACATTTTGTCACCAGCTGAGGCCAAAATTCAGCGATTCCCCATCTCAGCCCAGAAAGCAGGTAGAACATCTTTTGTGGTGCCTTTCAGCTGCCTACCGGGGTAGTGTAAAAAGTACCAGTAGAACTCGTTTCTGGCACTTTCCCCGGTGGAGATGTGCATGGGGTGTGTTTGGAACATTTTGTCACCAGCCGAGACCAAAATTCAGCGATTCCCCATCTCAGCCCAGAAAGCAGGTAGAACAAGTTTTGTGGGGCCTTTCAGCTGCCTACCGGGGTAGTGTAAAAACTGCCAAGAGAACTCGTTTCTGGCACCTTCCGCGGTGGAGTTGTGCATGGGGTGTGTTTGGAACATTTTGTCTCCAGCTGAGACCAAAATTCAGCGTTTCCCCATCTCAGCCCAGAAAGCAGGTAGAACAACTTTTGTGGTGCCTTTCAGCTGCCTACTGGGGTAGTGTAAAAAGTACCAGTAGAACTCGTTTCTGGCACTTTCCCCGGTGGAGTTGTGCATGGGGTGTGTTTGGAACATATTGTCATGAGCCGAGTCCAAAATTCAGCGGTTCCCCATCTCAGCCCAGAAAGCAGGTAGAACAAGTTTTGTGGTGCCTTTCAGCTGTCTACCGGGGTAGTGTAAAAAGTACCAGTAGAACTCGTTTCTGGCACTTTCCCCGGTGGAGTTGTGCATGGGGTGTGTTTGGAACATTTTGTCAGGAGCCGAGACCAAAATTCAGCCGTTCCCCATCTCAGCCTAGAAAGCAGGTAGAACAACTTTTGTGGTGCCTTTCAGCTGTCTACCGGGGTAGTGTAAAAAGTACCAGTAGAACTCGTTTCTGGCACTTTCCCCGGTGGAATTGTGCATGGGGTGTGTTTGGAACATTTTGTCACCAGCTGAGGCCAAAATTCAGCGATTCCCCATCTCAGCCCAGAAAGCAGGTAGAACAACTTTTGTGGTGCCTTTCAGCTGCCTACTGGGGTAGTGTAAAAACTATTAACAGAACTCGTTTCTGGCACCTTCCCCGGTGGAGTTGTGCATGGGGTGTGTTTGGAACATTTTGTCACCAGCTGAGTCCAAAATTCAGCGATTCCCCATCTCAGCCCAGAAAGCAGGTAGAACATCTTTTGTGGTGCCTTTCAGCTGTCTACCGGGGTAGTGTAAAAAGTACCAGTAGAACTCGTTTCTGGCACTTTCCCCGGTGGAGATGTGCATGGGGTGTGTTTGGAACATTTTGTCACCAGCCGAGACCAAAATTCAGCGATTCCCCATCTCAGCCCAGAAAGCAGGTAGAACAAGTTTTGTGGTGCCTTTCAGCTGCCTACCGGGGTAGTGTAAAAACTGCCAAGAGAACTCGTTTCTGGCACCTTCCGCGGTGGAGTTGTGCATGGGGTGTGTTTGGAACATTTTGTCTCCAGCTGAGACCAAAATTCAGCGTTTCCCCATCTCAGCCCAGAAAGCAGGTAGAACAAGTTTTGTGGTGCCTTTCAGCTGCCTACTGGGGTAGTGTAAAAAGTACCAGTAGAACTCGTTTCTGGCACTTTCCCCGGTGGAGTTGTGCATGGGGTGTGTTTGGAACATTTTGTCAGGAGCCGAGACCAAAATTCAGCCATTCCCCATCTCAGCCCAGAAAGCAGGTAGAACAACTTTTGTGGTGCCTTTCAGCTGTCTACCGGGGTAGTGTAAAAAGTACCAGTAGAACTCGTTTCTGGCACTTTCCCCGGTGGAGTTGTGCATGGGGTGTGTTTGGAACATATTGTCAGGAGCCGAGTCCAAAATTCAGCGGTTCCCCATCTCAGCCCAGAAAGCAGGTAGAACAAGTTTTGTGGTGCCTTTCAGCTGTCTACCGGGGTAGTGTAAAAAGTACCAGTAGAACTCGTTTCTGGCACTTTCCCCGGTGGAGATGTGCATGGGGTGTGTTTGGAACATTTTGTCAGGAGCCGAGACCAAAATTCAGCCGTTCCCCATCTCAGCCAAGAAAGCAGGTAGAACAACTTTTGTGGTGCCTTTCAGCTGTCTACCGGGGTAGTGTAAAAAGTACCAGTAGAACTCGTTTCTGGCACTTTCCCCGGTGGAGATGTGCATGGGGTGTGTTTGGAACATTTTGTCACCAGCCGAGACCAAAATTCAGCGATTCCCCATCTCAGCCCAGAAAGCAGGTAGAACAAGTTTTGTGGGGCCTTTCAGCTGCCTACCGGGGTAGTGTAAAAACTGCCAAGAGAACTCGTTTCTGGCACCTTCCGCGGTGGAGTTGTGCATGGGGTGTGTTTGGAACATTTTGTCTCCAGCTGAGACCAAAATTCAGCGTTTCCCCATCTCAGCCCAGAAAGCAGGTAGAACAAGTTTTGTGGTGCCTTTCAGCTGCCTACTGGGGTAGTGTAAAAAGTACCAGTAGAACTCCTTTCTGGCACTTTCCCCGGTGGAGTTGTGCATGGGGTGTGTTTGGAACATTTTGTCAGGAGCCGAGACCAAAATTCAGCCATTCCCCATCTCAGCCCAGAAAGCAGGTAGAACAACTTTTGTGGTGCCTTTCAGCTGTCTACCGGGGTAGTGTAAAAAGTACCAGTAGAACTCGTTTCTGGCACTTTCCCCGGTGGAATTGTGCATGGGGTGTGTTTGGAACATATTGTCATGAGCCCAGTCCAAAATTCAGCGGTTCCCCATCTCAGCCCAGAAAGCAGGTAGAACAAGTTTTGTGGTGCCTTTCAGCTGTCTACCGGGGTAGTGTAAAAAGTACCAGTAGAACTCGTTTCTGGCACTTTCCCCGGTGGAGTTGTGCATGGGGTGTGTTTGGAACATTTTGTCAGGAGCCGAGACCAAAATTCAGCCGTTCCCCATCTCAGCCCAGAAAGCAGGTAGAACAACTTTTGTGGTGCCTTTCAGCTGTCTACCGGGGTAGTGTAAAAAGTACCAGTAGAACTCGTTTCTGGCACTTTCCCCGGTGGAATTGTGCATGGGGTGTGTTTGGAACATTTTGTCACCAGCTGAGGCCAAAATTCAGCGATTCCCCATCTCAGCCCAGAAAGCAGGTAGAACAACTTTTGTGGTGCCTTTCAGCTGCCTACTGGGGTAGTGTAAAAACTACCAAGAGAACTCGTTTCTGGCACCTTCCCCGGTGGAGTTGTGCATGGGGTGTGTTTGGAACATTTTGTCACCAGCTGAGTCCAAAATTCAGCGATTCCCCATCTCAGCCCAGAAAGCAGGTAGAACATCTTTTGTGGTGCCTTTCAGCTGTCTACCGGGGTAGTGTAAAAAGTACCAGTAGAACTCCTTTCTGGCACTTTCCCCGGTGGAGATGTGCATGGGGTGTGTTTGGAACATTTTGTCAGGAGCCGAGACCAAAATTCAGCCATTCCCCATCTCAGCCCAGAAAGCAGGTAGAACAAGTTTTGTGGTGCCTTTCAGCTGTCTACCGGGGTAGTGTAAAAAGTACCAACAGAACTCCTTTCTGGCACTTTCCCCGGTGGAGATGTGCATGGGGTGTGTTTGGAACATTTTGTCACCAGCCGAGACCAAAATTCAGCCATTCCCCATCTCAGCCCAGAAAGCAGGTAGAACAAGTTTTGTGGTGCCTTTCAGCTGCGTACCGGGGTACTGTAAAACCTACCAACAGAACTCGTTTCTGGCACTTTCCCCGGTGGAGTTGTGCATGGGGTGTGTTTGGAACATTTTGTCTCCAGCTGAGACCAAAATTCAGCGATTCCCCATCTCAGCCCAGAAAGCAGGTAGAACAACTTTTGTGGTGCCTTTCAGCTGTCTACCGGGGTAGTGTAAAAAGTACCAGTAGAACTCGTTTCTGGCACTTTCCCCGGTGGAGATGTGCATGGGGTGTGTTTGGAACATTTTGTCAGGAGCCGAGACCAAAATTCAGCCATTTCCCATCTCAGCCCAGAAAGCAGGTAGAACAAATTTTGTGGTGCCTTTCAGCTGTCTACCGGGGTAGTGTAAAAAGTACCAGTAGAACTCGTTTCTGGCACTTTCCCCGGTGGAGTTGTGCGTGGGGTGTGTTTGGAACATTTTGTCAGGAGCCGAGACCAAAATTCAGCCATTCCCCATCTCAGCCCAGAAAGCAGGTAGAACAAGTTTTGTGGTGCCTTTCAGCTGTCTACCGGGGTAGTGTAAAAAGTACCAGTAGAACTCGTTTCTGGCACTTTCCCCGGTGGAGTTGTGCATGGGGTGTGTTTGGAACATTTTGTCATGAGCCGAGACCAAAATTCAGCCATTCCCCATCTCAGCCCAGAAAGCAGGTAGAACAAGTTTTGTGGTGCCTTTCAGCTGTCTACCGGGGTAGTGTAAAAAGTACCAGTAGAACTCGTTTCTGGCACTTTCCCCGGTGGAGTTGTGCGTGGGGTGTGTTTGGAACATTTTGTCAGGAGCCGAGACCAAAATTCAGCCATTCCCCATCTCAGCCCAGAAAGCAGGTAGAACAAGTTTTGTGGTGCCTTTCAGCTGTCTACCGGGGTAGTGTAAAAAGTACCAGTAGAACTCGTTTCTGGCACTTTCCCCGGTGGAGTTGTGCATGGGGTGTGTTTGGAACATGTTGTCTCCAGCTGAGACCAAAATTCAGCCATTCCCCATCTCAGCCCAGAAAGCAGGTAGAACAACTTTTGTGGTGCCTTTCAGCTGCCTACCGGGGTAGTGTAAAAACTACCAAGAGAACTCGTTTCTGGCACCTTCCGCGGTGGAGTTGTGCATGGGGTGTGTTTGGAACATTTTGTCACCAGCTGAGGCCAAAATTCAGCGTTTCCCCATCTCAGTCCAGAAAGCAGGTAGAACATCTTTTGTGGTGCCTTTCAGCTGCCTACTGGGGTAGTGTAAAAAGTACCAGTAGAACTCGTTTCTGGCACTTTCCCCGGTGGAGTTGTGCATGGGGTGTGTTTGGAACATTTTGTCACCAGCCGAGACCAAAATTCAGCCATTCCCCATCTCAGCCTAGAAAGCAGGTAGAACAACTTTTGTGGTGCCTTTCAGCTGTCTACCGGGGTAGTGTAAAAAGTACCAGTAGAACTCGTTTCTGGCACTTTCCCCGGTGGAGATGTGCATGGGGTGTGTTTGGAACATTTTGTCAGGAGCCGAGACCAAAATTCAGCCATTCCCCATCTCAGCCCAGAAAGCAGGTAGAACATCTTTTGTGGTGCCTTTCAGCTGCCTACCG
The DNA here is from genome assembly GCF_023634085.1 of Falco cherrug. NCBI lineage: Eukaryota > Metazoa > Chordata > Aves > Falconiformes > Falconidae > Falco > Falco cherrug. The sequence continues at coordinate 1,655,916 of NC_073707.1, read as the reverse complement.
GGGTAGTGTAAAAAGTACCAGTAGAACTCGTTTCTGGCACCTTCCCCGGTGGAGTTGTGCATGGGGTGTGTTTGGAACATTTTGTCACCAGCTGAGTCCAAAATTCAGCGATTCCCCATCTCAGCCCAGAAAGCAGGTAGAACATCTTTTGTGGTGCCTTTCAGCTGTCTACCGGGGTAGTGTAAAAAGTACCAGTAGAACTCCTTTCTGGCACTTTCCCCGGTGGAGATGTGCATGGGGTGTGTTTGGAACATTTTGTCAGGAGCCGAGACCAAAATTCAGCCATTCCCCATCTCAGCCCAGAAAGCAGGTAGAACAAGTTTTGTGGTGCCTTTCAGCTGTCTACCGGGGTAGTGTAAAAAGTACCAACAGAACTCCTTTCTGGCACTTTCCCCGGTGGAGATGTGCATGGGGTGTGTTTGGAACATTTTGTCACCAGCCGAGACCAAAATTCAGCCATTCCCCATCTCAGCCCAGAAAGCAGGTAGAACAAGTTTTGTGGTGCCTTTCAGCTGCGTACCGGGGTACTGTAAAACCTACCAACAGAACTCGTTTCTGGCACTTTCCCCGGTGGAGTTGTGCATGGGGTGTGTTTGGAACATTTTGTCTCCAGCTGAGACCAAAATTCAGCGATTCCCCATCTCAGCCCAGAAAGCAGGTAGAACAACTTTTGTGGTGCCTTTCAGCTGTCTACCGGGGTAGTGTAAAAAGTACCAGTAGAACTCGTTTCTGGCACTTTCCCCGGTGGAGATGTGCATGGGGTGTGTTTGGAACATTTTGTCAGGAGCCGAGACCAAAATTCAGCCATTTCCCATCTCAGCCCAGAAAGCAGGTAGAACAAATTTTGTGGTGCCTTTCAGCTGTCTACCGGGGTAGTGTAAAAAGTACCAGTAGAACTCGTTTCTGGCACTTTCCCCGGTGGAGTTGTGCGTGGGGTGTGTTTGGAACATTTTGTCAGGAGCCGAGACCAAAATTCAGCCATTCCCCATCTCAGCCCAGAAAGCAGGTAGAACAAGTTTTGTGGTGCCTTTCAGCTGTCTACCGGGGTAGTGTAAAAAGTACCAGTAGAACTCGTTTCTGGCACTTTCCCCGGTGGAGTTGTGCATGGGGTGTGTTTGGAACATTTTGTCATGAGCCGAGACCAAAATTCAGCCATTCCCCATCTCAGCCCAGAAAGCAGGTAGAACAAGTTTTGTGGTGCCTTTCAGCTGTCTACCGGGGTAGTGTAAAAAGTACCAGTAGAACTCGTTTCTGGCACTTTCCCCGGTGGAGTTGTGCGTGGGGTGTGTTTGGAACATTTTGTCAGGAGCCGAGACCAAAATTCAGCCATTCCCCATCTCAGCCCAGAAAGCAGGTAGAACAAGTTTTGTGGTGCCTTTCAGCTGTCTACCGGGGTAGTGTAAAAAGTACCAGTAGAACTCGTTTCTGGCACTTTCCCCGGTGGAGTTGTGCATGGGGTGTGTTTGGAACATGTTGTCTCCAGCTGAGACCAAAATTCAGCCATTCCCCATCTCAGCCCAGAAAGCAGGTAGAACAACTTTTGTGGTGCCTTTCAGCTGCCTACCGGGGTAGTGTAAAAACTACCAAGAGAACTCGTTTCTGGCACCTTCCGCGGTGGAGTTGTGCATGGGGTGTGTTTGGAACATTTTGTCACCAGCTGAGGCCAAAATTCAGCGTTTCCCCATCTCAGTCCAGAAAGCAGGTAGAACATCTTTTGTGGTGCCTTTCAGCTGCCTACTGGGGTAGTGTAAAAAGTACCAGTAGAACTCGTTTCTGGCACTTTCCCCGGTGGAGTTGTGCATGGGGTGTGTTTGGAACATTTTGTCACCAGCCGAGACCAAAATTCAGCCATTCCCCATCTCAGCCTAGAAAGCAGGTAGAACAAGTTTTGTGGTGCCTTTCAGCTGCCTACCGGGGTAGTGTAAAAAGTACCAGTAGAACTCGTTTCTGGCACTTTCCCCGGTGGAGATGTGCATGGGGTGTGTTTGGAACATTTTGTCAGGAGCCGAGACCAAAATTCAGCCATTCCCCATCTCAGCCCAGAAAGCAGGTAGAACATCTTTTGTGGTGCCTTTCAGCTGCCTACCGGGGTAGTGTAAAAAGTACCAGTAGAACTCGTTTTTGGCACTTTCCCCGGTGGAGTTGTGCATGGGGTGTGTTTGGAACATTTTGTCACCAGCCGAGACCAAAATTCAGCGATTCCCCATCTCAGCCCAGAAAGCAGGTAGAACAAGTTTTGTGGTGCCTTTCAGCTGCCTACCGGGGTAGTGTAAAAACTGCCAAGAGAACTCCTTTCTGGCACCTTCCGCGGTGGAGTTGTGCATGGGGTGTGTTTGGAACATTTTGTCTCCAGCTGAGACCAAAATTCAGCGTTTCCCCATCTCAGCCCAGAAAGCAGGTAGAACATCTTTTGTGGTGCCTTTCAGCTGTCTACAGGGGTAGTGTAAAAAGTACTAACAGAACTCGTTTCTGGCACCTTCCACGGTGGAGTTGTGCATGGGGTGTGTTTGGAACATTTTGTCACCAGCCGAGTCCAAAATTCAGCGATTCCCCATCTCAGCCCAGAAAGCAGGTAGAACAAGTTTTGTGGTGCCTTTCAGCTGTCTACCGGGGTAGTGTAAAAAGTACCAGTAGAACTCCTTTCTGGCACTTTCCCCGGTGGAGATGTGCATAGGGTGTGTTTGGAACATTTTGTCACCAGCCGAGGCCAAAATTCAGCGATTCCCCATCTCAGCCCAGAAAGCAGGTAGAACAACTTTTGTGGTGCCTTTCAGCTGTCTACCGGGGTAGTGTAAAAAGTACCAAGAGAAGTCGTTTCTGGCACCTTCCCCGGTGGAGTTGTGCATGGGGTGTGTTTGGAACATTTTGTCACCAGCTGAGGCCAAAATTCAGCGATTCCCCATCTCAGCCCAGAAAGCAGGTAGAACAAGTTTTGTGGTGCCTTTCAGCTGCCTACCGGGGTAGTGTAAAAACTACCAAGAGAACTCGTTTCTGGCACCTTCCGCGGTGGAGTTGTGCATGGGGTGTGTTTGGAACATTTTGTCACCAGCCGAGACCAAAATTCAGCCATTCCCCATCTCAGCCTAGAAAGCAGGTAGAACAACTTTTGTGGTGCCTTTCAGCTGTCTACCGGGGTAGTGTAAAAAGTACCAGTAGAACTCGTTTTTGGCACTTTCCCCGGTGGAGTTGTGCATGGGGTGTGTTTGGAACATTTTGTCAGGAGCCGAGTCCAAAATTCAGCGGTTCCCCATCTCAGCCCAGAAAGCAGGTAGAACAACTTTTGTGGTGCCTTTCAGCTGTCTACCGGGGTAGTGTAAAAAGTACCAGTAGAACTCGTTTCTGGCACTTTCCCCGGTGGAGTTGTGCATGGGGTGTGTTTGGAACATTTTGTCACCAGCCGAGACCAAAATTCAGCCATTCCCCATCTCAGCCCAGAAAGCAGGTAGAACAACTTTTGTGGTGCCTTTCAGCTGTCTACCGGGGTAGTGTAAAAAGTACCAGTAGAACTCGTTTCTGGCACCTTCCGCGGTGGAGTTGTGCATGGGGTGTGTTTGGAACATTTTGTCTCCAGCTGAGACCAAAATTCAGCGTTTCCCCATCTCAGCCCAGAAAGCAGGTAGAACAAGTTTTGTGGTGCCTTGCAGCTGCCTACTGGGGTAGTGTAAAAACTACCAACAGAACTCGTTTCTGGCACTTTCCCCGGTGGAGTTGTGCATGGGGTGTGTTTGGAACATTTTGTCACCAGCCGAGACCAAAATTCAGCCATTCCCCATCTCAGCCCAGAAAGCAGGTAGAACAACTTTTGTGGTGCCTTTCAGCTGTCTACCGGGGTAGTGTAAAAAGTACCAGTAGAACTCGTTTCTGGCACTTTCCCCGGTGGAGTTGTGCATGGGGTGTGTTTGGAACATATTGTCATGAGCCGAGTCCAAAATTCAGCGGTTCCCCATCTCAGCCCAGAAAGCAGGTAGAACAACTTTTGTGGTGCCTTTCAGCTGTCTACCGGGGTAGTGTAAAAAGTACCAGTAGAACTCGTTTCTGGCACTTTCCCCGGTGGAGTTGTGCATGGGGTGTGTTTGGAACATTTTGTCAGGAGCCGAGTCCAAAATTCAGCCTTTCCCCATCTCAGCCCAGAAAGCAGGTAGAACAACTTTTGTGGTGCCTTTCAGCTGCCTACCGGGGTAGTGTAAAAACTACCAACAGAACTCCTTTCTGGCACCTTCCCCGGTGGAGTTGTGCACGGGGTGTGCTTGGAACATTTTGTCTCCAGCCGAGACCAAAATTCAGCGATTCCCCATCTCAGCCCAGAAAGCAGGTAGAACATCTTCTGTGGTGACTTTCAGCTGTCTACCGGGGTACTGTAAAACCTACCAACAGAACTCGTTTCTGGCACCTTCTGCGGTGGAGTTGTGCATGGGGTGTGTTTGGAACATTTTGTCACCAGCCGAGTCCAAAATTCAGCGATTCCCCATCTCAGCCCAGAAAGCAGGTAGAACATCTTTTGTGGTGCCTTTCAGCTGTCTACCGGGGTAGTGTAAAAAGTACCAGTAGAACTCGTTTCTGGCACCTTCCCCGGTGGAGATGTGCATGGGGTGTGTTTGGAACATTTTGTCATGAGCCGAGACCAAAATTCAGCCATTCCCCATCTCAGCCCAGAAAGCAGGTAGAACAACTTTTGTGGTGCCTTTCAGCTGTCTACCGGGGTAGTGTAAAAAGTACCAGTAGAACTCGTTTTTAGAACTTTCCCCGGTGGAGTTGTGCATGGGGTGTGTTTGAAACATTTTGTCAGGAGCCGAGACCAAAATTCAGCGATTCCCCATCTCAGCCCAGAAAGCAGGTAGAACATCTTTTGTGGTGCCTTTCAGCTGCCTACCGGGGTAGTGTAAAAACTACCAAGAGAACTCGTTTCTGGCACCTTCCGCGGTGGAGTTGTGCATGGGGTGTGTTTGGAACATTTTGTCACCAGCTGAGGCCAAAATTCAGCGATTCCCCATCTCAGTCCAGAAAGCAGGTAGAACATCTTTTGTGGTGCCTTTCAGCTGCCTACCGGGGTAGTGTAAAAAGTACCAGTAGAACTCGTTTCTGGCACTTTCCCCGGTGGAGTTGTGCATGGGGTGTGTTTGGAACATTTTGTCAGGAGCCGAGTCCAAAATTCAGCCATTCCCCATCTCAGCCCAGAAAGCAGGTAGAACAAGTTTTGTGGTGCCTTTCAGCTGTCTACCGGGGTAGTGTAAAAAGTACCAGTAGAACTCGTTTCTGGCACTTTCCCCGGTGGAGTTGTGCATGGGGTGTGTTTGGAACATTTTGTCTCCAGCTGAGACCAAAATTCAGCGATTCCCCATCTCAGCCCAGAAAGCAGGTAGAACATCTTTTGTGGTGACTTTCAGCTGCGTACCGGGGTACTGTAAAACCTACCAACAGAACTCGTTTCTGGCACCTTCCGCGGTGGAGTTGTGCATGGGGTGTGTTTGGAACATTTTGTCACCAGCCGAGTCCAAAATTCAGCGATTCCCCATCTCAGCCCAGAAAGCAGGTAGAACAACTTTTGTGGTGCCTTTCAGCTGGCTACCGGGGTAGTGTAAAAAGTACCAGTAGAACTCGTTTCTGGCACTTTCCCCGGTGGAGATGTGCATGGGGTGTGTTTGGAACATTTTGTCAGGAGCCGAGACCAAAATTCAGCCATTTCCCATCTTAGCCCAGAAAGCAGGTAGAACAACTTTTGTGGTGCCTTTCAGCTGCCTACCGGGGTAGTGTAAAAACTTCTAACAGAACTCGTTTCTGGCACCTTCCCCGGTGGAGTTGTGCACGGGGTGTGCTTGGAACATTTTGTCTCCAGCCGAGACCAAAATTCAGCGATTCCCCATCTCAGCCCAGAAAGCAGGTAGAACAAGTTTTGTGGTGCCTTTCAGCTGTCTACCGGGGTAGTGTAAAAAGTACCAGTAGAACTCGTTTCTGGCACTTTCCCCGGTGGAGTTGTGCATGGGGTGTGTTTGGAACATTTTGTCAGGAGCCGAGTCCAAAATTCAGCCGTTCCCCATCTCAGCCCAGAAAGCAGGTAGAACAAGTTTTGTGGTGCCTTTCAGCTGTCTACCGGGGTAGTGTAAAAAGTACCAGTAGAACTCGTTTTTGGCACTTTCCCCGGTGGAGTTGTTCATGGGTTGTGTTTGGAACATTTTGTCAGGAGCCGAGACCAAAATTCAGCCATTCCCCATCTCAGCCCAGAAAGCAGGTAGAACAAGTTTTGTGGTGCCTTTCAGCTGTCTACCGGGGTAGTGTAAAAAGTACCAGTAGAACTCGTTTCTGGCACTTTCCCCGGTGGAGTTGTGCATGGGGTGTGTTTGGAACATTTTGTCAGGAGCCGAGACCAAAATTCAGCCATTCCCCATCTCAGCCCAGAAAGCAGGTAGAACAAGTTTTGTGGTGCCTTTCAGCTGCCTACCGGGGTAGTGTAAAAACTACCAAGAGAACTCGTTTTTGGCACCTTCCGCGGTGGAGTTGTGCATGGGGTGTGTTTGGAACATTTTGTCACCAGCCGAGTCCAAAATTCAGCGATTCCCCATCTCAGCCCAGAAAGCAGGTAGAACAAGTTTTGTGGTGCCTTTCAGCTGTCTACCGGGGTAGTGTAAAAAGTACCAGTAGAACTCGTTTCTGGCACTTTCCCCGGTGGAGATGTGCATGGGGTGTGTTTGGAACATTTTGTCAGGAGCTGAGACCAAAATTCAGCCTTTCCCCATCTCAGCCCAGAAAGCAGGTAGAACATCTTTTGTGGTGCCTTTCAGCTGTCTACAGGGGTAGTGTAAAAAGTACTTACAGAACTCGTTTCTGGCACCTTCCATGGTGGAGTTGTGCATGGGGTGTGTTTGGAACATTTTGTCACCAGCCGAGTCCAAAATTCAGCGATTCCCCATCTCAGCCCAGAAAGCAGGTAGAACATCTTCTGTGGTGACTTTCAGCTGCGTACCGGGGTACTGTAAAACCTACCAACAGAACTCGTTTCTGGCACCTTCCGCGGTGGAGTTGTGCATGGGGTGTGTTTGGAACATTTTGTCACCAGCCGAGTCCAAAATTCAGCGATTCCCCATCTCAGCCCAGAAAGCAGGTAGAACATCTTTTGTGGTGCCTTTCAGCTGTCTACCGGGGTAGTGTAAAAAGTACCAGTAGAACTCGTTTCTGGCACCTTCCCCGGTGGAGTTGTGCATGGGGTGTGTTTGGAACATTTTGTCAGGAGCCGAGACCAATATTCAGCCATTCCCCATCTCAGCCTAGAAAGCAGGTAGAACAACTTTTGTGGTGCCTTTCAGCTGTCTACCGGGGTAGTGTAAAAAGTACCAGTAGAACTCGTTTCTGGCACTTTCCCCGGTGGAGTTGTGCATGGGGTGTGTTTGGAACATTTTGTCACCAGCTGAGGCCAAAATTCAGCCATTCCCCATCTCAGCCCAGAAAGCAGGTAGAACATCTTATGTGGTGCCTTTCAGCTGTCTACCGGGGTAGTGTAAAAAGTACCAGTAGAACTCCTTTCTGGCACTTTCCCCGGTGGAGTTGTGCATGGGGTGTGTTTGGAACATTTTGTCACCGGCCGAGACCAAAATTCAGCCATTCCCCATCTCAGCCCAGAAAGCAGGTAGAACAAGTTTTGTGGTGCCTTTCAGCTGTCTACTGGGGTAGTGTAAAAAGTACCAGTAGAACTCGTTTCTGGCACTTTCCCCGGTGGAGTTGTGCATGGGGTGTGTTTGGAACATTTTGTCAGGAGCCGAGACCAAAATTCAGCCATTCCCCATCTCAGCCCAGAAAGCAGGTAGAACAAGTTTTGTGGTGCCTTTCAGCTGCCTACCGGGGTAGTGTAAAAACTACCAAGAGAACTCGTTTATGGCACCTTCCGCGGTGGAGTTGTGCATGGGGTGTGTTTGGAACATTTTGTCACCAGCTGAGGCCAAAATTCAGCGTTTCCCCATCTCAGCCCAGAAAGCAGGTAGAACAAGTTTTGTGGTGACTTTCAGCTGTCTACCGGGGTAGTGTAAAAAGTACCAGTAGAACTCGTTTCTGGCACTTTCCCCGGTGGAGATGTGCATGGGGTGTGTTTGGAACATTTTGTCAGGAGCTGAGACCAAAATTCAGCCTTTCCCCATCTCAGCCCAGAAAGCAGGTAGAACATCTTTTGTGGTGCCTTTCAGCTGTCTACCGGGGTAGTGTAAAAAGTACCAGTAGAACTCGTTTCTGGCACTTTCCCCGGTGGAGTTGTGCATGGGGTGTGTTTGGAACATTTTGTCAGGAGCCGAGACCAAAATTCAGCCATTCCCCATCTCAGCCCAGAAAGCAGGTAGAACAAGTTTTGTGGTGCCTTTCAGCTGCCTACCGGGGTAGTGTAAAAACTACCAAGAGAACTCGTTTCTGGCACCTTCCCCGGTGGAGTTGTGCATGGGGTGTGTTTGGAACATTTTGTCACCAGCTGAGGCCAAAATTCAGCGTTTCCCCATCTCAGCCCAGAAAGCAGGTAGAACAACTTTTGTGGTGACTTTCAGCTGTCTACCGGGGTAGTGTAAAAACTACCAGTAGAACTCGTTTCTGGCACTTTCCCCGGTGGAGTTGTGCATGGGGTGTGTTTGGAACATTTTGTCACCAGCCGAGTCCAAAATTCAGCCATTCCCCATCTCAGCCCAGAAAGCAGGTAGAACAAGTTTTGTGGTGCCTTTCAGCTGTCTACCGGGGGTAGTGTAAAAAGTACCAGTAGAACTCGTTTTTGGCACTTTCCCCGGTGGAGTTGTGCATGGGGTGTGTTTGGAACATTTTGTCAGGAGCCGAGACCAAAATTCAGCGATTCCCCATCTCAGCCCAGAAAGCAGGTAGAACATCTTTTGTGGTGCCTTTCAGCTGCCTACCGGGGTACTGTAAAACCTACCAAAAGAACTCGTTTCTGGCACCTTCCGCGGTGGAGTTGTGCATGGGGTGTGTTTGGAACATTTTGTCACCAGCCGAGTCCAAAATTCAGCGATTCCCAATCTCAGCCCAGAAAGCAGGTAGAACAACTTTTGTGGTGCCTTTCAGCTGTCTACCGGGGTAGTGTAAAAAGTACCAGTAGAACTCGTTTCTGGCACTTTCCCCGGTGGAGTTGTGCATGGGGTGTGTTTGGAACATTTTGTCAGGAGCCGAGACCAAAATTCAGCCATTTCCCATCTCAGCCCAGAAAGCAGGTAGAACAAGTTTTGTGGTGCCTTTCAGCTGTCTACCGGGGTAGTGTAAAAAGTACCAGTAGAACTCGTTTCTGGCACTTTCCCCGGTGGAGTTGTGCATGGGGTGTGTTTGGAACATTTTGTCAGGAGCCGAGACCAATATTCAGCCATTCCCCATCTCAGCCTAGAAAGCAGGTAGAACAACTTTTGTGGTGCCTTTCAGCTGTCTACCGGGGTAGTGTAAAAAGTACCAGTAGAACTCGTTTCTGGCACTTTCCCCGGTGGAGTTGTGCATGGGGTGTGTTTGGAACATTTTGTCACCAGCCGAGGCCAAAATTCAGCCATTCCCCATCTCAGCCCAGAAAGCAGGTAGAACAAGTTTTGTGGTGCCTTTCAGCTGTCTACCGGGGTAGTGTAAAAAGTACCAGTAGAACTCCTTTCTGGCACTTTCCCCGGTGGAGTTGTGCATGGGGTGTGTTTGGAACATTTTGTCACCAGCCGAGACCAAAATTCAGCGATTCCCCATCTCAGCCCAGAAAGCAGGTAGAACAAGTTTTGTGGTGCCTTTCAGCTGTCTACCGGGGTAGTGTAAAAAGTACCAGTAGAACTCGTTTCTGGCACTTTCCCCGGTGGAGTTGTGCATGGGGTGTGTTTGGAACATTTTGTCAGGAGCCGAGACCAAAATTCAGCCATTCCCCATCTCAGCCCAGAAAGCAGGTAGAACAAGTTTTGTGGTGCCTTTCAGCTGCCTACCGGGGTAGTGTAAAAACTACCAAGAGAACTCGTTTCTGGCACCTTCCGCGGTGGAGTTGTGCATGGGGTGTGTTTGGAACATTTTGTCACCAGCTGAGGCCAAAATTCAGCCATTCCCCATCTCAGCCCAGAAAGCAGGTAGAACAAGTTTTGTGGTGACTTTCAGCTGTCTACCGGGGTAGTGTAAAAAGTACTAGTAGAACTCCTTTCTGGCACTTTCCCCGGTGGAGTTGTGCATGGGGTGTGTTTGGAACATTTTGTCAGGAGCCGAGTCCAAAATTCAGCCATTCCCCATCTCAGCCCAGAAAGCAGGTAGAACATCTTTTGTGGTGCCTTTCAGCTGTCTACCGGGGTAGTGTAAAAAGTACCAGTAGAACTCGTTTTTGGCACTTTCCCCGGTGGAGTTGTGCATGGGGTGTGTTTGGAACATTTTGTCACCAGCCGAGTCCAAAATTCAGCGATTCCCCATCTCAGCCCAGAAAGCAGGTAGAACAAGTTTTGTGGTGCCTTTCAGCTGTCTACCGGGGTAGTGTAAAAAGTACCAGTAGAACTCGTTTCTGGCACTTTCCCCGGTGGAGATGTGCATGGGGTGTGTTTGGAACATTTTGTCAGGAGCTGAGACCAAAATTCAGCCTTTCCCCATCTCAGCCCAGAAAGCAGGTAGAACATCTTTTGTGGTGCCTTTCAGCTGTCTACAGGGGTAGTGTAAAAAGTACTTACAGAACTCGTTTCTGGCACCTTCCATGGTGGAGTTGTGCATGGGGTGTGTTTGGAACATTTTGTCACCAGCCGAGTCCAAAATTCAGCGATTCCCCATCTCAGCCCAGAAAGCAGGTAGAACAAGTTTTGTGGTGCCTTTCAGCTGTCTACCGGGGTAGTGTAAAAAGTACCAGTAGAACTCGTTTCTGGCACTTTCCCCGGTGGAGATGTGCATGGGGTGTGTTTGGAACATTTTGTCAGGAGCCGAGACCAAAATTCAGCCATTCCCCATCTCAGCCCAGAAAGCAGGTAGAACAACTTTTGTGGTGCCTTTCAGCTGTCTACCGGGGTAGTGTAAAAAGTACCAAGAGAAGTCGTTTCTGGCACCTTCCCCGGTGGAGTTGTGCATGGGGTGTGTTTGGAACATTTTGTCACCAGCTGAGGCCAAAATTCAGCGTTTCCCCATCTCAGTCCAGAAAGCAGGTAGAACATCTTTTGTGGTGCCTTTCAGCTGCCTACTGGGGTAGTGTAAAAAACTACCAAGAGAACTCGTTTCTGGCACTTTCCCCGGTGGAGTTGTGCATGGGGTGTGTTTGGAACATTTTGTCAGGAGCCGAGACCAAAATTCAGCGATTCCCCATCTCAGCCCAGAAAGCAGGTAGAACAAGTTTTGTGGTGCCTTTCAGCTGCCTACCGGGGTAGTGTAAAAACTACCAAGAGAACTCGTTTCTGGCACCTTCCCCGGTGGAGTTGTGCATGGGGTGTGTTTGGAACATTTTGTCACCAGCCGTGACCAAAATTCAGCCATTCCCCATCTCAGCCTAGAAAGCAGGTAGAACAACTTTTGTGGTGCCTTTCAGCTGTCTACCGGGGTAGTGTAAAAAGTACTTACAGAACTCGTTTCTGGCACCTTCCATGGTGGAGTTGTGCATGGGGTGTGTTTGGAACATTTTGTCACCAGCTGAGGCCAAAATTCAGCGGTTCCCCATCTCAGCCCAGAAAGCAGGTAGAACAACTTTTGTGGTGCCTTTCAGCTGTCTACCGGGGTAGTGTAAAAAGTACCAGTAGAACTCGTTTCTGGCACTTTCCCCGGTGGAGTTGTGCATGGGGTGTGTTTGGAACATTTTGTCAGGAGCCGAGACCAAAATTCAGCCATTCCCCATCTCAGCCCAGAAAGCAGGTAGAACAAGTTTTGTGGTGCCTTTCAGCTGTCTACCGGGGTAGTGTAAAAAGTACCAGTAGAACTCCTTTCTGGCACTTTCCCCGGTGGAGATGTGCATGGGGTGTGTTTGGAACATTTTGTCTCCAGCCGAGTCCAAAATTCAGCGATTCCCAATCTCAGCCCAGAAAGCAGGTAGAACAACTTTTGTGGTGCCTTTCAGCTGTCTACTGGGGTAGTGTAAAAAGTACCAGTAGAACTCGTTTCTGGCACTTTCCCCGGTGGAGTTGTGCATGGGGTGTGTTTGGAACATTTTGTCAGGAGCCGAGACCAAAATTCAGCCATTTCCCATCTCAGCCCAGAAAGCAGGTAGAACAAGTTTTGTGGTGCCTTTCAGCTGTCTACCGGGGTAGTGTAAAAAGTACCAGTAGAACTCCTTTCTGGCACTTTCCCCGGTGGAGTTGTGCATGGGGTGTGTTTGGAACATTTTGTCAGGAGCCGAGACCAATATTCAGCCATTCCCCATCTCAGCCCAGAAAGCAGGTAGAACAACTTTTGTGGTGCCTTTCAGCTGTCTACCGGGGTAGTGTAAAAAGTACCAGTAGAACTCGTTTCTGGCACTTTCCCCGGTGGAGTTGTGCATGGGGTGTGTTTGGAACATTTTGTCACCAGCCGAGGCCAAAATTCAGCCATTCCCCATCTCAGCCCAGAAAGCAGGTAGAACAACTTTTGTGGTGCCTTTCAGCTGTCTACCGGGGTAGTGTAAAAAAGTACCAGTAGAACTCCTTTCTGGCACTTTCCCCGGTGGAGTTGTGCATGGGGTGTGTTTGGAACATTTTGTCAGGAGCCGAGACCAAAATTCAGCCATTCCCCATCTCAGCCCAGAAAGCAGGTAGAACAAGTTTTGTGGTGCCTTTCAGCTGTCTACCGGGGTAGTGTAAAAAGTACCAGTATAACTCGTTTCTGGCACTTTCCCCGGTGGAGTTGTGCATGGGGTGTGTTTGGAACATTTTGTCAGGAGCCGAGACCAAAATTCAGCCATTCCCCATCTCAGCCCAGAAAGCAGGTAGAACAACTTTTGTGGTGCCTTTCAGCTGCCTACCGGGGTAGTGTAAAAACTACCAAGAGAACTCGTTTCTGGCACCTTCCGCGGTGGAGTTGTGCATGGGGTGTGTTTGGAACATTTTGTCACCAGCTGAGGCCAAAATTCAGCGTTTCCCCATCTCAGCCCAGAAAGCAGGTAGAACAAGTTTTGTGGTGACTTTCAGCTGTCTACCGGGGTAGTGTAAAAAGTACCAGTAGAACTCCTTTCTGGCACTTTCCCCGGTGGAGTTGTGCATGGGGTGTGTTTGGAACATTTTGTCAGGAGCCGAGTCCAAAATTCAGCCATTCCCCATCTCAGCCCAGAAAGCAGGTAGAACATCTTTTGTGGTGCCTTTCAGCTGTCTACCGGGGTAGTGTAAAAAGTACCAGTAGAACTCGTTTTTGGCACTTTCCCCGGTGGAGTTGTGCATGGGGTGTGTTTGGAACATTTTGTCACCAGCCGAGTCCAAAATTCAGCGATTCCCCATCTCAGCCCAGAAAGCAGGTAGAACAAGTTTTGTGGTGCCTTTCAGCTGTCTACCGGGGTAGTGTAAAAAGTACCAGTAGAACTCGTTTCTGGCACTTTCCCCGGTGGAGTTGTGCATGGGGTGTGTTTGGAACATTTTGTCAGGAGCTGAGACCAAAATTCAGCCTTTCCCCATCTCAGCCCAGAAAGCAGGTAGAACATCTTTTGTGGTGCCTTTCAGCTGTCTACAGGGGTAGTGTAAAAAGTACTTACAGAACTCGTTTCTGGCACCTTCCATGGTGGAGTTGTGCATGGGGTGTGTTTGGAACATTTTGTCACCAGCCGAGTCCAAAATTCAGCGATTCCCCATCTCAGCCCAGAAAGCAGGTTAGAACAAGTTTTGTGGTGCCTTTCAGCTGTCTACCGGGGTAGTGTAAAAAGTACCAGTAGAACTCGTTTCTGGCACTTTCCCCGGTGGAGATGTGCATGGGGTGTGTTTGGAACATTTTGTCAGGAGCCGAGACCAAAATTCAGCCATTCCCCATCTCAGCCCAGAAAGCAGGTAGAACAACTTTTGTGGTGCCTTTCAGCTGTCTACCGGGGTAGTGTAAAAAGTACCAAGAGAAGTCGTTTCTGGCACCTTCCCCGGTGGAGTTGTGCATGGGTTGTGTTTGGAACATTTTGTCACCAGCTGAGGCCAAAATTCAGCGTTTCCCCATCTCAGTCCAGAAAGCAGGTAGAACATCTTTTGTGGTGCCTTTCAGCTGCCTACTGGGGTAGTGTAAAAACTACCAAGAGAACTCCTTTCTGGCACTTTCCCCGGTGGAGTTGTGCATGGGGTGTGTTTGGAACATTTTGTCAGGAGCCGAGGCCAAAATTCAGCCATTCCCCAATCTCAGCCCAGAAAGCAGGTAGAACAAGTTTTGTGGTGCCTTTCAGCTGTCTACCGGGGTAGTGTAAAAAGTACCAGTAGAACTCGTTTCTGGCACCTTCCCCGGTGGAGTTGTGCATGGGGTGTGTTTGGAACATTTTGTCACCAGCCGAGACCAAAATTCAGCCATTCCCCATCTCAGCCTAGAAAGCAGGTAGAACAACTTTTGTGGTGCCTTTCAGCTGTCTACCGGGGTAGTGTAAAAAGTACCAGGAGAACTCGTTTTTGGCACTTTCCCCGGTGGAGTTGTGCATGGGGGTGTGTTTGGAACATTTTGACACCAGCTGAGGCCAAAATTCAGCGGTTCCCCATCTCAGCCCAGAAAGCAGGTAGAACAACTTTTGTGGTGCCTTTCAGCTGTCCTACCGGGGTAGTGTAAAAAGTACCAGTAGAACTCGTTTCTGGCACTTTCCCCGGTGGAGTTGTGCATGGGGTGTGTTTGGAACATATTGTCATGAGCCGAGTCCAAAATTCAGCGGTTCCCCATCTCAGCCCAGAAAGCAGGTAGAACAAGTTTTGTGGTGCCTTTCAGCTGTCTACCGGGGTAGTGTAAAAAGTACCAGTAGAACTCGTTTCTGGCACTTTCCCCGGTGGAGATGTGCATGGGGTGTGTTTGGAACATTTTGTCAGGAGCCGAGACCAAAATTCAGCGATTCCCCATCTCAGCCCAGAAAGCAGGTAGAACAACTTTTGTGGTGCCTTTCAGCTGTCTACCGGGGTAGTGTAAATAGTACCAGTAGAACTCGTTTTTGGCACTTTCCCCGGTGGAGTTGTGCATGGGGTGTGTTTTGGAACATTTTGTCACCAGCCGAGACCAAAATTCAGCGATTCCCCATCTCAGCCCAGAAAGCAGGTAGAACATCTTTTGTGGTGACTTTCAGCTGACTACCGGGGTAGTGTAAAAACTACCAAGAGAACTCCTTTCTGGCACCTTCCGCGGTGGAGTTGTGCATGGGGTGTGTTTGGAACATTTTGTCACCAGCCGAGACCAAAATTCAGCGATTCCCCATCTCAGCCCAGAAAGCAGGTAGAACAAGTTTTGTGGTGCCTTTCAGCTGTCTACCGGGGTAGTGTAAAAAGTACCAGTAGAACTCCTTTCTGGCACTTTCCCCGGTGGAGATGTGCATGGGGTGTGTTTGGAACATTTTGTCAGGAGCCGAGACCAAAATTCAGCCATTCCCCGTCTCAGCCCAGAAAGCAGGTAGAACAAGTTTTGTGGTGCCTTTCAGCTGTCTACCGGGGTTGTGTAAAAAATACCAGTAGAACTCGTTTCTGGCACTTTCCCCGGTGGAGTTGTGCATGGGGTGTGTTTGGAACATTTTGTCAGGAGCCGAGACCAAAATTCAGCCATTCCCCATCTCAGCCCAGAAAGCAGGTAGAACAAGTTTTGTGGTGCCTTTCAGCTGCCTACCGGGGTAGTGTAAAAACTACCAAGAGAACTCGTTTCTGGAACCTTCCCAGGTGGAGTTGTGCATGGGGTGTGTTTGGAACATTTTGTCACCAGCTGAGGCCAAAATTCAGCGTTTCCCCCATCTCAGTCCAGAAAGCAGGTAGAACATCTTTTGTGGTGCCTTTCAGCTGCCTACCGGGGTAGTGTAAAAAGTACCAGTAGAACTCGTTTCTGGCACTTTCCCCGGTGGAGTTGTGCATGGGGTGTGTTTGGAACATTTTGTCAGGAGCCGAGACCAAAATTCAGCCATTCCCCATCTCAGCCCAGAAAGCAGGTAGAACAACTTTTTGTGGTGCCTTTCAGCTGTCTACCGGGGTAGTGTAAAAAGTACCAGTAGAACTCGTTTTTGGCACTTTCCCCGGTGGAGTTGTCCATGGGGTGTGTTTGGAACATTTTGTCACCAGCCGAGGCCAAAATTCAGCCATTCCCCATCTCAGCCCAGAAAGCAGGTAGAACATCTTTTGTGGTGCCTTTCAGCTGTCTACCGGGGTAGTGTAAAAAGTACCAGTAGAACTCGTTTCTGGCACTTTCCCCGGTGGAGTTGTGCATGGGGTGTGTTTGGAACATTTTGTCACCAGCCGAGACCAAAATTCAGCCATTCCCCATCTCAGCCCAGAAAGCAGGTAGAACAAGTTTTGTGGTGCCTTTCAGCTGTCTACCGGGGTAGTGTAAAAAGTACCAGTAGAACTCGTTTCTGGCCCTTTCCCCGGTGGAGATGTGCATGGGGTGTGTTTGGAACATTTTGTCACCAGCCGAGACCAAAATTCAGCGATTCCCCATCTCAGCCCAGAAAGCAGGTAGAACATCTTTTGTGGTGCCTTTCAGCTGTCTACCGGGGTAGTGTAAAAAGTACCAGTAGAACTCCTTTCTGGCACTTTCCCCGGTGGAGATGTGCATGGGGTGTGTTTGGAACATTTTGTCAGGAGCCGAGACCAAAATTCAGCCATTCCCCGTCTCAGCCCAGAAAGCAGGTAGAACAACTTTTGTGGTGCCTTTCAGCTGTCTACCGGGGTAGTGTAAAAAGTACCAGTAGAACTCGTTTTTGGCACTTTCCCCGGTGGAGTTGTGCATGGGGTGTGTTTGGAACATTTTGTCAGGAGCCGAGACCAAAATTCAGCGATTCCCCATCTCAGCCCAGAAAGCAGGTAGAACAAGTTTTGTGGTGCCTTTCAGCTGCCTACCGGGTAGTGTAAAAACTACCAAGAGAACTCGTTTCTGGCACCTTCCCCGGTGGAGTTGTGCATGGGGTGTGTTTGGAACATTTTGTCACCAGCTGAGGCCAAAATTCAGCGTTTCCCCATCTCAGCCCAGAAAGCAGGTAGAACATCTTTTGTGGTGCCTTTCAGCTGCCTACCGGGGTAGTGTAAAAAGTACCAGTAGAACTCGTTTCTGGCACTTTCCCCGGTGGAGTTGTGCATGGGGTGTGTTTGGAACATTTTGTCACCAGCCGAGACCAAAATTCAGCGTTTCCCCATCTCAGCCCAGAAAGCAGGTAGAACAAGTTTTGTGGTGCCTTTCAGCTGTCTACCGGGGTAGTGTAAAAAGTACCAGTAGAACTCGTTTTTGGCACTTTCCCCGGTGGAGTTGTGCATGGGGTGTGTTTGGAACATTTTGTCAGGAGCCGACTCCAAAATTCAGCCATTCCCCATCTCAGCCCAGAAAGCAGGTAGAACAAGTTTTGTGGTGCCTTTCAGCTGTCTACCGGGGTAGTGTAAAAAGTACCAGTAGAACTTGTTTCTGGCACTTTCCCCGGTGGAGATGTGCATGGGGTGTGTTTGGAACATTTTGTCAGGAGCCGAGACCAAAATTCAGCGATTCCCCATCTCAGCCCAGAAAGCAGGTAGAACAACTTTTGTGGTGCCTTTCAGCTGTCTACCGGGGTAGTGTAAAAAAGTACCAGTAGAACTCGTTTTTGGCACTTTCCCCGGTGGAGTTGTGCATGGGGTGTGTTTGGAACATTTTGTCAGGAGCCGAGACCAAAATTCAGCGATTCCCCATCTCAGCCCAGAAAGCAGGTAGAACAAGTTTTGTGGTGCCTTTCAGCTGCCTACCGGGGTAGTGTAAAAACTACCAAGAGAACTCGTTTCTGGCACTTTCCCCGGTGGAGTTGTGCATGGGGTGTGTTTGGAACATTTTGTCACAGCCGAGACCAAAATTCAGCCATTCCCCATCTCAGCCCAGAAAGCAGGTAGAACAAGTTTTGTGGTGCCTTTCAGCTGCCTACCGGGGTAGTGTAAAAAGTACCAGTAGAACTCGTTTCTGGCACTTTCCCCGGTGGAGTTGTGCATGGGGTGTGTTTGGAACATTTTGTCACCAGCCGAGACCAAAATTCAGCGATTCCCCTTCTCAGCCCTGAAAGCAGGTAGAACAAGTTTTGTGGTGCCTTTCAGCTGCCTACCGGGGTAGTGTAAAAAGTACCAGTAGAACTCGTTTCTGGCACTTTCCCCGGTGGAGTTGTGCATGGGGTGTGTTTGGAACATTTTGTCACCAGCCGAGTCCAAAATTCAGCCATTCCCCATCTCAGCCCAGAAAGCAGGTAGAACAAGTTTTGTGGTGCCTTTCAGCTGCCTACCGAGGTAGTGTAAAAACTACCAAGAGAACTCGTTTCTGGCACCTTCCCCGGTGGAGTTGTGCATGGGGTGTGTTTGGAACATTTTGTCACCAGCTGAGGCCAAAATTCAGCGTTTCCCCATCTCAGTCCAGAAAGCAGGTAGAACATCTTTTGTGGTGCCTTTCAGCTGCCTACTGGGGTAGTGTAAAAAGTACCAGTAGAACTCGTTTCTGGCACTTTCCCCGGTGGAGTTGTGCATGGGGTGTGTTTGGAACATTTTGTCACCAGCCGAGACCAAAATTCAGCCATTCCCCATCTCAGCCTAGAAAGCAGGTAGAACAAGTTTTGTGGTGCCTTTCAGCTGCCTACCGGGGTAGTGTAAAAAGTACCAGTAGAACTCGTTTCTGGCACTTTCCCCGGTGGAGATGTGCATGGGGTGTGTTTGGAACATTTTGTCACCAGCCGAGACCAAAACTCAGCCATTCCCCATCTCAGCCTAGAAAGCAGGTAGAACAAGTTTTATGGTGCCTTTCAGCTGTCTACCGGGGTAGTGTAAAAAGTACCAGTAGAACTCGTTTCTGGCACTTTCCCCGGTGGAGATGTGCATGGGGTGTGTTTGGAACATTTTGTCACCAGCTGAGGCCAAAATTCAGCGATTCCCCATCTCAGCCCAGAAAGCAGGTAGAACATCTTTTGTGGTGCCTTTCAGCTGCCTACCGGGGTAGTGTAAAAAGTACCAGTAGAACTCGTTTCTGGCACTTTCCCCGGTGGAGATGTGCATGGGGTGTGTTTGGAACATTTTGTCACCAGCCGAGACCAAAATTCAGCCATTCCCCATCTCAGCCCAGAAAGCAGGTAGAACAACTTTTGTGGTGCCTTTCAGCTGTCTACCGGGGTAGTGTAAAAAGTACCAGTAGAACTCGTTTCTGGCACTTTCCCCGGTGGAGTTGTGCATGGGGTGTGTTTGGAACATATTGTCATGAGCCGAGTCCAAAATTCAGCGGTTCCCCATCTCAGCCCAGAAAGCAGGTAGAACAAGTTTTGTGGTGCCTTTCAGCTGTCTACCGGGGTAGTGTAAAAAGTACCAGTAGAACTCGTTTCTGGCACTTTCCCCGGTGGAGATGTGCATGGGGTGTGTTTGGAACATTTTGTCAGGAGCCGAGACCAAAATTCAGCGATTCCCCATCTCAGCCCAGAAAGCAGGTAGAACAAGTTTTGTGGTGCCTTTCAGCTGCCTACCGGGGTAGTGTAAAAACTGCCAAGAGAACTCGTTTCTGGCACCTTCCGCGGTGGAGTTGTGCATGGGGTGTGTTTGGAACATTTTGTCTCCAGCTGAGACCAAAATGCAGCGTTTCCCCATCTCAGCCCAGAAAGCAGGTAGAACAAGTTTTGTGGTGCCTTTCAGCTGCCTACTGGGGTAGTGTAAAAAGTACCAGTAGAACTCGTTTCTGGCACTTTCCCCGGTGGAGTTGTGCATGGGGTGTGTTTGGAACATTTTGTCAGGAGCCGAGACCAAAACTCAGCCATTCCCCATCTCAGCCCAGAAAGCAGGTAGAACAACTTTTGTGGTGCCTTTCAGCTGTCTACCGGGGTAGTGTAAAAAGTACCAGTAGAACTCGTTTCTGGCACTTTCCCCGGTGGAGTTGTGCATGGGGTGTGTTTGGAACATATTGTCATGAGCCGAGTCCAAAATTCAGCGGTTCCCCATCTCAGCCCAGAAAGCAGGTAGAACAAGTTTTGTGGTGCCTTTCAGCTGTCTACCGGGGTAGTGTAAAAAGTACCAGTAGAACTCGTTTCTGGCACTTTCCCCGGTGGAGATGTGCATGGGGTGTGTTTGGAACATTTTGTCACCAGCCGAGTCCAAAATTCAGCGATTCCCCATCTCAGCCCAGAAAGCAGGTAGAACAACTTTTGTGGTGCCTTTCAGCTGTCTACCGGGGTAGTGTAAATAGTACCAGTAGAACTCGTTTTTGGCACTTTCCCCGGTGGAGTTGTGCATGGGGTGTGTTTGGAACATTTTGTCACCAGCCGAGACCAAAATTCAGCGATTCCCCATCTCAGCCCAGAAAGCAGGTAGAACATCTTTTGTGGTGACTTTCAGCTGACTACCGGGGTAGTGTAAAAACTACCAAGAGAACTCCTTTCTGGCACCTTCCGCGGTGGAGTTGTGCATGGGGTGTGTTTGGAACATTTTGTCACCAGCCGAGACCAAAATTCAGCGATTCCCCATCTCAGCCCAGAAAGCAGGTAGAACAAGTTTTGTGGTGACTTTCAGCTGTCTACCGGGGTAGTGTAAAAAGTACCAGTAGAACTCCTTTCTGGCACTTTCCCCGGTGGAGATGTGCATGGGGTGTGTTTGGAACATTTTGTCAGGAGCCGAGACCAAAATTCAGCCATTCCCCGTCTCAGCCCAGAAAGCAGGTAGAACAAGTTTTGTGGTGCCTTTCAGCTGTCTACCGGGGTAGTGTAAAAAGTACCAGTAGAACTCGTTTTTGGCACTTTCCCCGGTGGAGTTGTGCATGGGGTGTGTTTGGAACATTTTGTCAGGAGCCGAGACCAAAATTCAGCGATTCCCCATCTCAGCCCAGAAAGCAGGTAGAACAAGTTTTGTGGTGCCTTTCAGCTGCCTACCGGGGTAGTGTAAAAACTACCAAGAGAACTCGTTTCTGGCACCTTCCCCGGTGGAGTTGTGCATGGGGTGTGTTTGGAACATTTTGTCACCAGCTGAGGCCAAAATTCAGCGTTTCCCCATCTCAGTCCAGAAAGCAGGTAGAACATCTTTTGTGGTGCCTTTCAGCTGCCTACCGGGGTAGTGTAAAAAGTACCAGTAGAACTCGTTTCTGGCACTTTCCCCGGTGGAGTTGTGCATGGGGTGTGTTTGGAACATTTTGTCAGGAGCCGAGACCAAAATTCAGCCATTCCCCATCTCAGCCCAGAAAGCAGGTAGAACAACTTTTGTGGTGCCTTTCAGCTGTCTACCGGGGTAGTGTAAAAAGTACCAGTAGAACTCGTTTTTTGGCACTTTCCCCGGTGGAGTTGTGCATGGGGTGTGTTTGGAACATTTTGTCAGGAGCCGAGACCAAAATTCAGCCATTCCCCATCTCAGCCCAGAAAGCAGGTAGAACAACTTTTGTGGTGCCTTTCAGCTGCCTACCGGGGTAGTGTAAAAAGTACCAGTAGAACTCATTTCTGGCACTTTCCCCGGTGGAGTTGTGCATGGGGTGTGTTTGGAACATTTTGTCAGGAGCCGAGACCAAAATTCAGCCATTCCCCATCTCAGCCCAGAAAGCAGGTAGAACAACTTTTGTGGTGCCTTTCAGCTGTCTACCGGGGTAGTGTAAAAAGTACCAGTAGAACTTGTTTCTGGCACTTTCCCCGGTGGAGTTGTGCATGGGGTGTGTTTGGAACATTTTGTCAGGAGCCGAGTCCAAAATTCAGCCATTCCCCATCTCAGCCCAGAAAGCAGGTAGAACAACTTTTGTGGTGCCTTTCAGCTGCCTACCGGGGTAGTGTAAAAACTAGTAACAGAACTCGTTTCTGGAACCTTCCCCGGTGGAGTTGTGCATGGGGTGTGTTTGGAACATTTTGTCAGGAGCCGAGTCCAAAATTCAGCCATTCCCCATCTCAGCCCAGAAAGCAGGTAGAACAACTTTTGTGGTGCCTTTCAGCTGTCTACCGGGGTAGTGTAAAAAGTACCAGTAGAACTCGTTTCTGGCACTTTCACCAGTGGAGATGTGCATGGGGTGTGTTTGGAACATTTTGTCACCAGCCGAGACCAAAATTCAGCCATTCCCCATCTCAGCCCAGAAAGCAGGTAGAACAAGTTTTGTGGTGCCTTTCAGCTGCCTACCGGGGTAGTGTAAAAAGTACCAGTAGAACTCGTTTTTGGCACTTTCCCCGGTGGAGTTGTGCATGGGGTGTGTTTGGAACATTTTGTCTCCAGCTGAGACCAAAATTCAGCGATTCCCCATCTCAGCCCAGAAAGCAGGTAGAACAAGTTTTGTGGTGCCTTTCAGATGCCTACCGGGGTAGTGTAAAAACTGCCAACAGAACTCGTTTCTGGCACCTTCCGCGGTGGAGTTGTGCATGGGGTGTGTTTGGAACATTTTGTCTCCAGCTGAGACCAAAATTCAGCGTTTCCCCATCTCAGCCCAGAAAGCAGGTAGAACAAGTTTTGTGGTGACTTTCAGCTGCGTACTGGGGTAGTGTAAAAAGTACCAGTAGAACTCCTTTCTGGCACTTTCCCCGGTGGAGTTGTGCATGGGGTGTGTTTGGAACATTTTGTCAGGAGCCGAGTCCAAAATTCAGCCATTACCCATCTCAGCCCAGAAAGCAGGTAGAATAACTTTTGTGGTGCCTTTCAGCTGCCTACCGGGGTAGTGTAAAAACTACTAACAGAACTCGTTTCTGGCACCTTCCCCGGTGGAGTTGTGCATGGGGTGTGTTTGGAACATTTTGTCACCAGCCGAGACCAAAATTCAGCGATTCCCCATCTCAGCCCAGAAAGCAGGTAGAACAAGTTTTGTGGTGCCTTTCAGCTGTCTACCGGGGTAGTGTAAAAAGTACCAGTAGAACTCGTTTTTGGCACTTTCCCCGGTGGAGATGTGCATGGGGTGTGTTTGGAAGATTTTGTCAGGAGCCGAGTCCAAAATTCAGCGTTTCCCCATCTCAGCCCAGAAAGCAGGTAGAACAACTTTTGTGGTGCCTTTCAGCTGTCTACCGGGGTAGTGTAAAAAGTACCAGTAGAACTCGTTTCTGGCACTTTCCCCGGTGGAGTTGTGCATGGGGTGTGTTTGGAACATATTGTCATGAGCCGAGTCCAAAATTCAGCCATTCCCCATCTCAGCCCAGAAAGCAGGTAGAACAAGTTTTGTGGTGCCTTTCAGCTGTCTACCGGGGTAGTGTAAAAAGTACCAGTAGAACTCGTTTCTGGCACTTTCCCCGGTGGAGATGTGCATGGGGTGTGTTTGGAACATTTTGTCAGGAGCCGAGACCAAAATTCAGCCATTCCCCATCTCAGCCCAGAAAGCAGGTAGAACAAGTTTTTGTGGTGCCTTTCAGCTGTCTACCGGGGTAGTGTAAAAAGTACCAGTAGAACTCCTTTCTGGCACTTTCCCCGGTGGAGTTGTGCATGGGGTGTGTTTGGAACATTTTGTCACCAGCTGAGGCCAAAATTCAGCGTTTCCCCATCTCAGCCCAGAAAGCAGGTAGAACATCTTTTGTGGTGCCTTTCAGCTGCCTACCGGGGTAGTGTAAAAAGTACCAGTAGAACTCGTTTCTGGCACTTTCCCCGGTGGAGTTGTGCATGGGGTGTGTTTGGAACATTTTTGTCAGGAGCCGAGGCCAAAATTCAGCCGTTCCCCATCTCAGCCCAGAAAGCAGGTAGAACAAGTTTTGTGGTGCCTTTCAGCTGTCTACCGGGGTAGTGTAAAAAGTACCAGTAGAACTCGTTTCTGGCACTTTCCCCGGTGGAGTTGTGCATGGGGTGTGTTTGGAACATTTTGTCAGGAGCCGAGACCAAAATTCAGCCATTCCCCATCTCAGCCCAGAAAGCAGGTAGAACAAGTTTTGTGGTGCCTTTCAGCTGTCTACCGGGGTAGTGTAAAAAGTACCAGTAGAACTCGTTTCTGGCACTTTCCCCGGTGGAGATGTGCATGGGGTGTGTTTGGAACATTTTGTCAGGAGCCGAGTCCAAAATTCAGCCATTCCCCATCTCAGCCCAGAAAGCAGGTAGAACAACTTTTGTGGTGCCTTTCAGCTGCCTACCGGGGTAGTGTAAAAAGTACCAGTAGAACTCGTTTCTAGCACCTTCCGCGGTGGAGTTGTGCATGGGGTGTGTTTGGAACATTTTGTCTCCAGCTGAGACCAAAATTCAGCGTTTCCCCATCTCAGCCCAGAAAGCAGGTAGAACAAGTTTTGTGGTGACTTTCAGCTGTCTACCGGGGTAGTGTAAAAAGTACCAGTAGAACTCCTTTCTGGCACTTTCCCCGGTGGAGTTGTGCATGGGGTGTGTTTGGAACATTTTGTCAGGAGCCGAGTCCAAAATTCAGCCATTACCCATCTCAGCCCAGAAAGCAGGTAGAATAACTTTTGTGGTGCCTTTCAGCTGCCTACCGGGGTAGTGTAAAAACTACTAACAGAACTCGTTTCTGGCACCTTCCCCGGTGGAGTTGTGCATGGGGTGTGTTTGGAACATTTTGTCACCAGCCGAGACCAAAATTCAGCGATTCCCCATCTCAGCCCAGAAAGCAGGTAGAACAAGTATTGTGGTGCCTTTCAGCTGTCTACCGGGGTAGTGTAAAAAGTACCAGTAGAACTCGTTTTTGGCACTTTCCCCG
The DNA here is from genome assembly GCF_023634085.1 of Falco cherrug. Classification (NCBI taxonomy): domain Eukaryota; kingdom Metazoa; phylum Chordata; class Aves; order Falconiformes; family Falconidae; genus Falco; species Falco cherrug. The sequence goes on along the minus strand of NC_073707.1, from coordinate 1,631,322 downwards.
GTGGAGATGTGCATGGGGTGTGTTTGGAACATTTTGTCAGGAGCCGAGTCCAAAATTCAGCGTTTCCCCATCTCAGCCCAGAAAGCAGGTAGAACAACTTTTGTGGTGCCTTTCAGCTGTCTACCGGGGTAGTGTAAAAAGTACCAGTAGAACTCGTTTCTGGCACTTTCCCCGGTGGAGTTGTGCATGGGGTGTGTTTGGAACATATTGTCATGAGCCGAGTCCAAAATTCAGCCATTCCCCATCTCAGCCCAGAAAGCAGGTAGAACAAGTTTTGTGGTGCCTTTCAGCTGTCTACCGGGGTAGTGTAAAAAGTACCAGTAGAACTCGTTTCTGGCACTTTCCCCGGTGGAGATGTGCATGGGGTGTGTTTGGAACATTTTGTCAGGAGCCGAGACCAAAATTCAGCCATTCCCCATCTCAGCCCAGAAAGCAGGTAGAACAAGTTTTGTGGTGCCTTTCAGCTGTCTACCGGGGTAGTGTAAAAAGTACCAGTAGAACTCCTTTCTGGCACTTTCCCCGGTGGAGTTGTGCATGGGGTGTGTTTGGAACATTTTGTCACCAGCTGAGGCCAAAATTCAGCGTTTCCCCATCTCAGCCCAGAAAGCAGGTAGAACATCTTTTGTGGTGCCTTTCAGCTGCCTACCGGGGTAGTGTAAAAAGTACCAGTAGAACTCGTTTCTGGCACTTTCCCCGGTGGAGTTGTGCATGGGGTGTGTTTGGAACATTTTGTCAGGAGCCGAGGCCAAAATTCAGCCGTTCCCCATCTCAGCCCAGAAAGCAGGTAGAACAAGTTTTGTGGTGCCTTTCAGCTGTCTACCGGGGTAGTGTAAAAAGTACCAGTAGAACTCGTTTCTGGCACTTTCCCCGGTGGAGTTGTGCATGGGGTGTGTTTGGAACATTTTGTCAGGAGCCGAGACCAAAATTCAGCGATTCCCCATCTCAGCCCAGAAAGCAGGTAGAACAAGTTTTGTGGTGCCTTTCAGCTGTCTACCGGGGTAGTGTAAAAAGTACCAGTAGAACTCGTTTCTGGCACTTTCCCCGGTGGAGATGTGCATGGGGTGTGTTTGGAACATTTTGTCAGGAGCCGAGTCCAAAATTCAGCCATTCCCCATCTCAGCCCAGAAAGCAGGTAGAACAAGTTTTGTGGTGCCTTTCAGCTGCCTACCGGGGTAGTGTAAAAACTGCCAAGAGAACTCGTTTCTAGCACCTTCCGCGGTGGAGTTGTGCATGGGGTGTGTTTGGAACATTTTGTCTCCAGCTGAGACCAAAATTCAGCGTTTCCCCATCTCAGCCCAGAAAGCAGGTAGAACAAGTTTTGTGGTGACTTTCAGCTGTCTACCGGGGTAGTGTAAAAAGTACCAGTAGAACTCCTTTCTGGCACTTTCCCCGGTGGAGTTGTGCATGGGGTGTGTTTGGAAGATTTTGTCAGGAGCCGAGTCCAAAATTCAGCCATTCCCCATCTCAGCCCAGAAAGCAGGTAGAACAAGTTTTGTGGTGCCTTTCAGCTGTCTACCGGGGGTAGTGTAAAAAGTACCAGTAGAACGCGTTTTTGGCACTTTCCCCGGTGGAGTTGTGCATGGGGTGTGTTTGGAACATTTTGTCAGGAGCCGAGTCCAAAATTCAGCCATTCCCCATCTCAGCCCAGAAAGCAGGTAGAACAACTTTTGTGGTGCCTTTCAGCTGCCTACCGGGGTAGTGTAAAAACTACTAACAGAACTCGTTTCTGGAACCGTCCCCGGTGGAGTTGTGCATGGGGTGTGTTTGGAACATTTTGTCAGGAGCCGAGTCCAAAATTCAGCCATTCCCCATCTCAGCCCAGAAAGCAGGTAGAACAACTTTTGTGGTGCCTTTCAGCTGTCTACCGGGGTAGTGTAAAAAGTACCAGTAGAACTCGTTTCTGGCACTTTCCCCGGTGGAGATGTGCATGGGGTGTGTTTGGAACATTTTGTCAGGAGCCGAGTCCAAAATTCAGCCATTCCCCATCTCAGCCCAGAAAGCAGGTAGAACAAGTTTTGTGGTGCCTTTCAGCTGCCTACCGGGGTAGTGTAAAAACTGCCAAGAGAACTCGTTTCTAGCACCTTCCGCGGTGGAGTTGTGCATGGGGTGTGTTTGGAACATTTTGTCTCCAGCTGAGACCAAAATTCAGCGTTTCCCCATCTCAGCCCAGAAAGCAGGTAGAACAAGTTTTGTGGTGACTTTCAGCTGTCTACCGGGGTAGTGTAAAAAGTACCAGTAGAACTCCTTTCTGGCACTTTCCCCGGTGGAGTTGTGCATGGGGTGTGTTTGGAAGATTTTGTCAGGAGCCGAGTCCAAAATTCAGCCATTCCCCATCTCAGCCCAGAAAGCAGGTAGAACAAGTTTTGTGGTGCCTTTCAGCTGTCTACCGGGGTAGTGTAAAAAGTACCAGTAGAACGCGTTTTTGGCACTTTCCCCGGTGGAGTTGTGCATGGGGTGTGTTTGGAACATTTTGTCAGGAGCCGAGTCCAAAATTCAGCCATTCCCCATCTCAGCCCAGAAAGCAGGTAGAACAACTTTTGTGGTGCCTTTCAGCTGCCTACCGGGGTAGTGTAAAAACTACTAACAGAACTCGTTTCTGGCACTTTCCCCGGTGGAGTTGTGCATGGGGTGTGTTTGGAACATTTTGTCAGGAGCCGAGTCCAAAATTCAGCCATTCCCCATCTCAGCCCAGAAAGCAGGTAGAACAACTTTTGTGGTGCCTTTCAGCTGTCTACCGGGGTAGTGTAAAAAGTACCAGTAGAACTCGTTTCTGGCACTTTCCCCAGTGGAGATGTGCATGGGGTGTGTTTGGAACATTTTGTCACCAGCCGAGACCAAAATTCAGCCATTCCCCATCTCAGCCCAGAAAGCAGGTAGAACAACTTTTGTGGTGCCTTTCAGCTGTCTACCGGGGTAGTGTAAAAAGTACCAGTAGAACTCGTTTTTGGCACTTTCCCCGGTGGAGTTGTGCATGGGGTGTGTTTGGAACATTTTGTCTCCAGCTGAGACCAAAATTCAGCCATTCCCCATCTCAGCCCAGAAAGCAGGTAGAACAAGTTTTGTGGTGCCTTTCAGCTGTCTACCGGGGTAGTGTAAAAAGTACCAGTAGAACTCGTTTCTGGCACTTTCCCCGGTGGAGATGTGCATGGGGTGTGTTTGGAACATTTTGTCAGGAGCCGAGACCAAAATTCAGCCATTCCCCATCTCAGCCCAGAAAGCAGGTAGAACAACTTTTGTGGTGCCTTTCAGCTGCCTACCGGGGTAGTGTAAAAAGTACCAGTAGAACTCGTTTCTGGCACTTTCCCCGGTGGAGTTGTGCATGGGGTGTGTTTGGAACATTTTGTCACCAGCCGAGACCAAAATTCAGCGATTCCCCATCTCAGCCCAGAAAGCAGGTAGAACAAGTTTTGTGGTGCCTTTCAGCTGCCTACCGGGGTAGTGTAAAAAGTACCAGTAGAACTCGTTTCTGGCACTTTCCCCGGTGGAGTTGTGCATGGGGTGTGTTTGGAACATTTTGTCACCAGCCGAGACCAAAATTCAGCGATTCCCCATCTCAGCCCAGAAAGCAGGTAGAACAAGTTTTGTGGTGCCTTTCAGCTGCCTACCGGGGTACTGTAAAAACTACCAAGAGAACTCGTTTCTGGCACCTTCCCCGGTGGAGTTGTGCATGGGGTGTGTTTGGAACATTTTGTCACCAGCTGAGGCCAAAATTCAGCGTTTCCCCATCTCAGTCCAGAAAGCAGGTAGAACATCTTTTGTGGTGCCTTTCAGCTGCCTACCGGGGTAGTGTAAAAAGTACCAGTAGAACTCGTTTCTGGCACTTTCCCCGGTGGAGATGTGCATGGGGTGTGTTTGGAACATTTTGTCAGGAGCCGAGTCCAAAATTCAGCCGTTCCCCATCTCAGCCCAGAAAGCAGGTAGAACAAGTTTTGTGGTGCCTTTCAGCTGTCTACCGGGGTAGTGTAAAAAGTACCAGTAGAACGCGTTTTTGGCACTTTCCCCGGTGGAGTTGTGCATGGGGTGTGTTTGGAACATTTTGTCAGGAGCCGAGTCCAAAATTCAGCCATTCCCCATCTCAGCCCAGAAAGCAGGTAGAACAACTTTTGTGGTGCCTTTCAGCTGCCTACCGGGGTAGTGTAAAAACTACTAACAGAACTCGTTTCTGGAACCGTCCCCGGTGGAGTTGTGCATGGGGTGTGTTTGGAACATTTTGTCAGGAGCCGAGTCCAAAATTCAGCCATTCCCCATCTCAGCCCAGAAAGCAGGTAGAACAACTTTTGTGGTGCCTTTCAGCTGTCTACCGGGGTAGTGTAAAAAGTACCAGTAGAACTCGTTTCTGGCACTTTCCCCGGTGGAGATGTGCATGGGGTGTGTTTGGAACATTTTGTCAGGAGCCGAGTCCAAAATTCAGCCATTCCCCATCTCAGCCCAGAAAGCAGGTAGAACAAGTTTTGTGGTGCCTTTCAGCTGCCTACCGGGGTAGTGTAAAAACTGCCAAGAGAACTCGTTTCTAGCACCTTCCGCGGTGGAGTTGTGCATGGGGTGTGTTTGGAACATTTTGTCTCCAGCTGAGACCAAAATTCAGCGTTTCCCCATCTCAGCCCAGAAAGCAGGTAGAACAAGTTTTGTGGTGACTTTCAGCTGTCTACCGGGGTAGTGTAAAAAGTACCAGTAGAACTCCTTTCTGGCACTTTCCCCGGTGGAGTTGTGCATGGGGTGTGTTTGGAAGATTTTGTCAGGAGCCGAGTCCAAAATTCAGCCATTCCCCATCTCAGCCCAGAAAGCAGGTAGAACAAGTTTTGTGGTGCCTTTCAGCTGTCTACCGGGGTAGTGTAAAAAGTACCAGTAGAACGCGTTTTTGGCACTTTCCCCGGTGGAGTTGTGCATGGGGTGTGTTTGGAACATTTTGTCAGGAGCCGAGTCCAAAATTCAGCCATTCCCCATCTCAGCCCAGAAAGCAGGTAGAACAACTTTTGTGGTGCCTTTCAGCTGCCTACCGGGGTAGTGTAAAAACTACTAACAGAACTCGTTTCTGGCACTTTCCCCGGTGGAGTTGTGCATGGGGTGTGTTTGGAACATTTTGTCAGGAGCCGAGTCCAAAATTCAGCCATTCCCCATCTCAGCCCAGAAAGCAGGTAGAACAACTTTTGTGGTGCCTTTCAGCTGTCTACCGGGGTAGTGTAAAAAGTACCAGTAGAACTCGTTTCTGGCACTTTCCCCAGTGGAGATGTGCATGGGGTGTGTTTGGAACATTTTGTCACCAGCCGAGACCAAAATTCAGCCATTCCCCATCTCAGCCCAGAAAGCAGGTAGAACAACTTTTGTGGTGCCTTTCAGCTGTCTACCGGGGTAGTGTAAAAAGTACCAGTAGAACTCGTTTTTGGCACTTTCCCCGGTGGAGTTGTGCATGGGGTGTGTTTGGAACATTTTGTCTCCAGCTGAGACCAAAATTCAGCCATTCCCCATCTCAGCCCAGAAAGCAGGTAGAACAAGTTTTGTGGTGCCTTTCAGCTGTCTACCGGGGTAGTGTAAAAAGTACCAGTAGAACTCGTTTCTGGCACTTTCCCCGGTGGAGATGTGCATGGGGTGTGTTTGGAACATTTTGTCAGGAGCCGAGACCAAAATTCAGCCATTCCCCATCTCAGCCCAGAAAGCAGGTAGAACAACTTTTGTGGTGCCTTTCAGCTGCCTACCGGGGTAGTGTAAAAAGTACCAGTAGAACTCGTTTCTGGCACTTTCCCCGGTGGAGTTGTGCATGGGGTGTGTTTGGAACATTTTGTCACCAGCCGAGACCAAAATTCAGCGATTCCCCATCTCAGCCCAGAAAGCAGGTAGAACAAGTTTTGTGGTGCCTTTCAGCTGCCTACCGGGGTAGTGTAAAAAGTACCAGTAGAACTCGTTTCTGGCACTTTCCCCGGTGGAGTTGTGCATGGGGTGTGTTTGGAACATTTTGTCACCAGCCGAGACCAAAATTCAGCGATTCCCCATCTCAGCCCAGAAAGCAGGTAGAACAAGTTTTGTGGTGCCTTTCAGCTGCCTACCGGGGTACTGTAAAAACTACCAAGAGAACTCGTTTCTGGCACCTTCCCCGGTGGAGTTGTGCATGGGGTGTGTTTGGAACATTTTGTCACCAGCTGAGGCCAAAATTCAGCGTTTCCCCATCTCAGTCCAGAAAGCAGGTAGAACATCTTTTGTGGTGCCTTTCAGCTGCCTACCGGGGTAGTGTAAAAAGTACCAGTAGAACTCGTTTCTGGCACTTTCCCCGGTGGAGATGTGCATGGGGTGTGTTTGGAACATTTTGTCAGGAGCCGAGTCCAAAATTCAGCCGTTCCCCATCTCAGCCCAGAAAGCAGGTAGAACAAGTTTTGTGGTGCCTTTCAGCTGTCTACCGGGGTAGTGTAAAAAGTACCAGTAGAACTCGTTTCTGGCACTTTCCCCGGTGGAGTTGTGCATGGGGTGTGTTTGGAACATTTTGTCAGGAGCCGAGACCAAAATTCAGCCATTCCCCATCTCAGCCCAGAAAGCAGGTAGAACAGCTTTTGTGGTGCCTTTCAGCTGTCTACCGGGGTAGTGTAAAAAGTACCAGTAGAACTCGTTTCTGGCACTTTCCCCGGTGGAGATGTGCATGGGGTGTGTTTGGAACATTTTGTCAGGAGCCGAGACCAAAATTCAGCCATTCCCCATCTCAGCCCAGAAAGCAGGTAGAACAAGTTTTGTGGTGCCTTTCAGCTGTCTACCGGGGTAGTGTAAAAAGTACCAGTAGAACTCCTTTCTGGCACTTTCCCCGGTGGAGTTGTGCATGGGGTGTGTTTGGAACATTTTGTCACCAGCCGAGACCAAAATTCAGCCGTTCCCCATCTCAGCCCAGAAAGCAGGTAGAACAAGTTTTGTGGTGCCTTTCAGCTGCCTACCGGGGTAGTGTAAAAACTACCAAGAGAACTCGTTTCTGGCACCTTCCCCGGTGGAGTTGTGCATGGGGTGTGTTTGGAACATTTTGTCACCAGCCGAGTCCAAAATTCAGCGTTTCCCCATCTCAGCCCAGAAAGCAGGTAGAACATCTTTTGTGGTGCCTTTCAGCTGCCTACTGGGGTAGTGTAAAAAGTACCAGTAGAACTCGTTTCTGGCACCTTCCGCGGTGGAGTTGTGCATGGGGTGTGTTTGGAACATTTTGTCACCAGCCGAGACCAAAATTCAGCCATTCCCCATCTCAGCCCAGAAAGCAGGTAGAACAACTTTTGTGGTGCCTTTCAGCTGTCTACCGGGGTAGTGTAAAAAGTACCAGTAGAACTCGTTTTTGGCACTTTCCCCGGTGGAATTGTGCATGGGGTGTGTTTGGAACATTTTGTCAGGAGCCGAGACCAAAATTCAGCGATTCCCCATCTCAGCCCAGAAAGCAGGTAGAACAAGTTTTGTGGTGCCTTTCAGCTGCCTACCGGGGTACTGTAAAAACTACCAAGAGAACTCATTTCTGGCACCTTCCCCGGTGGAGTTGTGCATGGGGTGTGTTTGGAACATTTTGTCACCAGCTGAGGCCAAAATTCGGCGTTTCCCCATCTCAGTCCAGAAAGGAGGTAGAACATCTTTTGTGGTGCCTTTCAGCTGCCTACCGGGGTAGTGTAAAAAGTACCAGTAGAACTCGTTTCTGGCACTTTCCCCGGTGGAGATGTGCATGGGGTGTGTTTGGAACATTTTGTCACCAGCCGAGACCAAAATTCAGCGATTCCCCATCTCAGCCCAGAAAGCAGGTAGAACAAGTTTTGTGGTGCCTTTCAGCTGTCTACCGGGGTAGTGTAAAAAGTACCAGTAGAACTCGTTTCTGGCACTTTCCCCGGTGGAGTTGTGCATGGGGTGTGTTTGGAACATTTTGTCAGGAGCCGAGTCCAAAATTCAGCCGTTCCCCATCTCAGCCCAGAAAGCAGGTAGAACAAGTTTTGTGGTGCCTTTCAGCTGTCTACCGGGGTAGTGTAAAAAGTACCAGTAGAACTCGTTTTTGGCACTTTCCCCGGTGGAGTTGTTCATGGGTTGTGTTTGGAACATTTTGTCAGGAGCCGAGACCAAAATTCAGCCATTCCCCATCTCAGCCCAGAAAGCAGGTAGAACAACTTTTGTGGTGCCTTTCAGCTGTCTACCGGGGTAGTGTAAAAAGTACCAGTAGAACTCGTTTCTGGCACTTTCCCCGGTGGAGATGTGCATGGGGTGTGTTTGGAACATTTTGTCAGGAGCCGAGTCCAAAATTCAGCCATTCCCCATCTCAGCCCAGAAAGCAGGTAGAACAACTTTTGTGGTGCCTTTCAGCTGCCTACCGGGGTAGTGTAAAAACTACTAACAGAACTCGTTTCTGGCACCTTCCCCGGTGGAGTTGTGTATGGGGTGTGTTTGGAACATTTTGTCAGGAGCCGAGTCCAAAATTCAGCCATTCCCCATCTCAGCCCAGAAAGCAGGTAGAACAACTTTTGTGGTGCCTTTCAGCTGCCTACCGGGGTAGTGTAAAAACTGCCAAGAGAACTCGTTTCTAGCACCTTCCGCGGTGGAGTTGTGCATGGGGTGTGTTTGGAACATTTTGTCACCAGCCGAGACCAAAATTCAGCCATTCCCCATCTCAGCCCAGAAAGCAGGTAGAACAACTTTTGTGGTGCCTTTCAGCTGTCTACCGGGGTAGTGTAAAAAGTACCAGTAGAACTCGTTTTTGGCACTTTCCCCGGTGGAGTTGTGCATGGGGTGTGTTTGGAACATTTTGTCTCCAGCTGAGACCAAAATTCAGCCATTCCCCATCTCAGCCCAGAAAGCAGGTAGAACAAGTTTTGTGGTGCCTTTCAGCTGTCTACCGGGGTAGTGTAAAAACTACTAACAGAACTCGTTTCTGGAACCTTCCCCGGTGGAGTTGTGCATGGGGTGTGTTTGGAACATTTTGTCAGGAGCCGAGTCCAAAATTCAGCCATTCCCCATCTCAGCCCAGAAAGCAGGTAGAACAACTTTTGTGGTGCCTTTCAGCTGTCTACCGGGGTAGTGTAAAAAGTACCAGTAGAACTCGTTTCTGGCACTTTCCCCAGTGGAGATGTGCATGGGGTGTGTTTGGAACATTTTGTCACCAGCCGAGACCAAAATTCAGCCATTCCCCATCTCAGCCCAGAAAGCAGGTAGAACAACTTTTGTGGTGCCTTTCAGCTGTCTACCGGGGTAGTGTAAAAAGTACCAGTAGAACTCGTTTTTGGCACTTTCCCCGGTGGAGTTGTGCATGGGGTGTGTTTGGAACATTTTGTCTCCAGCTGAGACCAAAATTCAGCCATTCCCCATCTCAGCCCAGAAAGCAGGTAGAACAAGTTTTGTGGTGCCTTTCAGCTGTCTACCGGGGTAGTGTAAAAAGTACCAGTAGAACTCGTTTCTGGCACTTTCCCCGGTGGAGATGTGCATGGGGTGTGTTTGGAACATTTTGTCAGGAGCCGAGACCAAAATTCAGCCATTCCCCATCTCAGCCCAGAAAGCAGGTAGAACAAGTTTTGTGGTGCCTTTCAGCTGTCTACCGGGGTAGTGTAAAAAGTACCAGTAGAACTCGTTTCTGGCACTTTCCCCGGTGGAGTTGTGCATGGGGTGTGTTTGGAACATTTTGTCAGGAGCCGAGACCAAAATTCAGCCGTTCCCCATCTCAGCCCAGAAAGCAGGTAGAACAACTTTTGTGGTGCCTTTCAGCTGCCTACCGGGGTAGTGTAAAAACTACCAAGAGAACTCGTTTCTGGCACCTTCCCCGGTGGAGTTGTGCATGGGGTGTGTTTGGAACATTTTGTCACCAGCTGAGGCCAAAATTCAGCGTTTCCCCATCTCAGCCCAGAAAGCAGGTAGAACATCTTTTGTGGTGCCTTTCAGCTGTCTACCGGGGTAGTGTAAAAAGTACCAGTAGAACTAGTTTCTGGCACCTTCCCCGGTGGAGTTGTGCATGGGGTGTGTTTGGAACATTTTGTCACCAGCTGAGACCAAAATTCAGCGATTCCCCATCTCAGTCCAGAAAGCAGGTAGAACAAGTTTTGTGGTGCCTTTCAGCTGTCTACCGGGGTAGTGTAAAAAGTACCAGTAGAACTCGTTTCTGGTACTTTCCCCGGTGGAGTTGTGCATGGGGTGTGTTTGGAACATTTTGTCACCAGCCGAGACCAAAATTCAGCGATTCCCCATCTCAGCCCAGAAAGCAGGTAGAACAAGTTTTGTGGTGCCTTTCAGCTGTCTACCGGGGTAGTGTAAAAAGTACCAGTAGAACTCGTTTCTGGCACTTTCCCCGGTGGAGATGTGCATGGGGTGTGTTTGGAACATTTTGTCAGGAGCCGAGTCCAAAATTCAGCCATTCCCCATCTCAGCCCAGAAAGCAGGTAGAACAACTTTTGTGGTGCCTTTCAGCTGCCTACCGGGGTAGTGTAAAAACTACCAACAGAACTCCTTTCTGGCACCTTCCCCGGTGGAGTTGTGCATGGGGTGTGTTTGGAACATTTTGTCAGGAGCCGAGTCCAAAATTCAGCCATTCCCCATCTCAGCCCAGAAAGCAGGTAGAACAAGTTTTGTGGTGCCTTTCAGCTGCCTACCGGGGTAGTGTAAAAACTACCAACAGAACTCCTTTCTGGCACCTTCCGCGGTGGAGTTGTGCATGGGGTGTGTTTGGAACATTTTGTCATGAGCCGAGTCCAAAATTCAGCGGTTCCCCATCTCAGCCCAGAAAGCAGGTAGAACAACTTTTGTGGTGCCTTTCAGCTGTCTACCGGGGTAGTGTAAAAAGTACCAGTAGAACTCGTTTCTGGTACTTTCCCCGGTGGAGTTGTGCATGGGGTGTGTTTGGAACATTTTGTCACCAGCCGAGACCAAAATTCAGCCGTTCCCCATCTCAGCCCAGAAAGCAGGTAGAACAAGTTTTGTGGTGCCTTTCAGCTGCCTACCGGGGTAGTGTAAAAACTACCAACAGAACTCCTTTCTGGCACCTTCCGCGGTGGAGTTGTGCATGGGGTGTGTTTGGAACATTTTGTCATGAGCCGAGTCCAAAATTCAGCGATTCCCCATCTCAGCCCAGAAAGCAGGTAGAACATCTTTTGTGGTGCCTTTCAGCTGCCTACCGGGGTAGTGTAAAAAGTACCAGTAGTACTCGTTTCTGGCACTTTCCCCGGTGGAGTTGTGCATGGGGTGTGTTTGGAACATTTTGTCACCAGCCGAGACCAAAATTCAGCGATTCCCCATCTCAGCCCAGAAAGCAGGTAGAACAAGTTTTGTGGTGCCTTTCAGCTGTCTACCGGGGTAGTGTAAAAAGTACCAGTAGAACTCGTTTCTGGCACTTTCCCCGGTGGAATTGTGCATGGGGTGTGTTTGGAACATTTTGTCAGGAGCCGAGTCCAAAATTCAGCCATTCCCCATCTCAGCCCAGAAAGCAGGTAGAACAACTTTTGTGGTGCCTTTCAGCTGCCTACCGGGGTAGTGTAAAAACTACTAACAGAACTCGTTTCTGGCACCTTCCCCGGTGGAGTTGTGCATGGGGTGTGTTTGGAACATTTTGTCACCAGCCGAGTCCAAAATTCAGCCATTCCCCATCTCAGCCCAGAAAGCAGGTAGAACAAGTTTTGTGGTGCCTTTCAGCTGTCTACCGGGGTAGTGTAAAAAGTACCAGTAGAACTCGTTTTTGGCACTTTCCCCGGTGGAGTTGTGCATGGGGTGTGTTTGGAACATTTTGTCACCAGCCGAGTCCAAAATTCAGCGATTCCCCATCTCAGCCCAGAAAGCAGGTAGAACAAGTTTTGTGGTGCCTTTCAGCTGTCTACCGGGGTAGTGTAAAAAGTACCAGTAGAACTCGTTTCTGGCACTTTCCCCGGTGGAATTGTGCATGGGGTGTGTTTGGAACATTTTGTCAGGAGCCGAGTCCAAAATTCAGCGTTTCCCCATCTCAGCCCAGAAAGCAGGTAGAACAAGTTTTGTGGTGACTTTCAGCTGTCTACCGGGGTAGTGTAAAAAGTACCAGTAGAACTCCTTTCTGGCACTTTCCCCGGTGGAGTTGTGCATGGGGTGTGTTTGGAAGATTTTGTCAGGAGCCGAGTCCAAAATTCAGCCATTCCCCATCTCAGCCCAGAAAGCAGGTAGAACAAGTTTTGTGGTGCCTTTCAGCTGTCTACCGGGGTAGTGTAAAAAGTACCAGTAGAACTCGTTTCTGGCACTTTCCCCGGTGGAGATGTGCATGGGGTGTGTTTGGAACATTTTGTTCAGGAGCCGAGACCAAAATTCAGCGATTCCCCATCTCAGTCCAGAAAGCAGGTAGAACAAGTTTTGTGGTGCCTTTCAGCTGTCTACCGGGGTAGTGTAAAAAGTACCAGTAGAACTCCTTTCTGGCACTTTCCCCGGTGGAGTTGTGCATGGGGTGTGTTTGGAACATTTTGTCAGGAGCCGAGTCCAAAATTCAGCCGTTCCCCATCTCAGCCCAGAAAGCAGGTAGAACAAGTTTTGTGGTGCCTTTCAGCTGTCTACCGGGGTAGTGTAAAAAGTACCAGTAGAACTCGTTTCTGGCACTTTCCCCGGTGGAGTTGTGCATGGGGTGTGTTTGGAAGATTTTGTCAGGAGCCGAGTCCAAAATTCAGCCATTCCCCATCTCAGCCCAGAAAGCAGGTAGAACAAGTTTTGTGGTGCCTTTCAGCTGTCTACCGGGGTAGTGTAAAAAGTACCAGTAGAACTCGTTTCTGGCACTTTCCCCGGTGGAGATGTGCATGGGGTGTGTTTGGAACATTTTGTCACCAGCCGAGACCAAAATTCAGCGATTCCCCATCTCAGCCCAGAAAGCAGGTAGAACAAGTTTTGTGGTGCCTTTCAGCTGTCTACCGGGGTAGTGTAAAAAGTACCAGTAGAACTCATTTCTGGCACTTTCCCCGGTGGAGTTGTGCATGGGGTGTGTTTGGAACATTTTGTCAGGAGCCGAGACCAAAATTCAGCCGTTCCCCATCTCAGCCCAGAAAGCAGGTAGAACAAGTTTTGTGGTGCCTTTCAGCTGTCTACCGGGGTAGTGTAAAAACTACCAACAGAACTCCTTTCTGGAACTTTCCCCGGTGGAGATGTGCATGGGGTGTGTTTGGAACATTTTGTCAGGAGCCGAGTCCAAAATTCAGCCATTCCCCATCTCAGCCCAGAAAGCAGGTAGAACAACTTTTGTGGTGCCTTTCAGCTGCCTACCGGGGTAGTGTAAAAACTACTAACAGAACTCGTTTCTGGAACCTTCCCCGGTGGAGTTGTGTATGGGGTGTGTTTGGAACATTTTGTCAGGAGCCGAGTCCAAAATTCAGCCATTCCCCATCTCAGCCCAGAAAGCAGGTAGAACAAGTTTTGTGGTGCCTTTCAGCTGCCTACTGGGGTAGTGTAAAAACTGCCAAGAGAACTCGTTTCTAGCACCTTCCGCGGTGGAGTTGTGCATGGGGTGTGTTTGGAACATTTTGTCTCCAGCTGAGACCAAAATTCAGCGTTTCCCCATCTCAGCCCAGAAAGCAGGTAGAACAAGTTTTGTGGTGCCTTTCAGCTGTCTACCGGGGTAGTGTAAAAAGTACCAGTAGAACTCCTTTCTGGCACTTTCCCCGGTGGAGTTGTGCATGGGGTGTGTTTGGAAGATTTTGTCAGGAGCCGAGTCCAAAATTCAGCCATTCCCCATCTCAGCCCAGAAAGCAGGTAGAACAAGTTTTGTGGTGCCTTTCAGCTGTCTACCGGGGTAGTGTAAAAAGTACCAGTAGAACGCGTTTTTGGCACTTTCCCCGGTGGAGTTGTGCATGGGGTGTGTTTGGAACATTTTGTCAGGAGCCGAGTCCAAAATTCAGCCATTCCCCATCTCAGCCCAGAAAGCAGGTAGAACAACTTTTGTGGTGCCTTTCAGCTGCCTACCGGGGTAGTGTAAAAACTACTAACAGAACTCGTTTCTGGCACCTTCCGCGGTGGAGTTGTGCATGGGGTGTGTTTGGAACATTTTGTCAGGAGCCGAGTCCAAAATTCAGCCATTCCCCATCTCAGCCCAGAAAGCAGGTAGAACAACTTTTGTGGTGCCTTTCAGCTGTCTACCGGGGTAGTGTAAAAAGTACCAGTAGAACTCGTTTCTGGCACTTTCCCCGGTGGAGATGTGCATGGGGTGTGTTTGGAACATTTTGTCACCAGCCGAGACCAAAATTCAGCCATTCCCCATCTCAGCCCAGAAAGCAGGTAGAACAACTTTTGTGGTGCCTTTCAGCTGTCTACCGGGGTAGTGTAAAAAGTACCAGTAGAACTCGTTTTTGGCACTTTCCCCGGTGGAGTTGTGCATGGGGTGTGTTTGGAACATTTTGTCTCCAGCTGAGACCAAAATTCAGCCATTCCCCATCTCAGCCCAGAAAGCAGGTAGAACAAGTTTTGTGGTGCCTTTCAGCTGTCTACCGGGGTAGTGTAAAAAGTACCAGTAGAACTCGTTTCTGGCATTTTCCCCGGTGGAGATGTGCATGGGGTGTGTTTGGAACATTTTGTCAGGAGCCGAGACCAAAATTCAGCCATTCCCCATCTCAGCCCAGAAAGCAGGTAGAACAAGTTTTGTGGTGCCTTTCAGCTGTCTACCGGGGTAGTGTAAAAAGTACCAGTAGAACTCGTTTCTGGCACTTTCCCCGGTGGAGTTGTGCATGGGGTGTGTTTGGAACATTTTGTCACCAGCCGAGACCAAAATTCAGCCGTTCCCCATCTCAGCCCAGAAAGCAGGTAGAACAAGTTTTGTGGTGCCTTTCAGCTGCCTACCGGGGTAGTGTAAAAACTACCAAGAGAACTCGTTTCTGGCACCTTCCCCGGTGGAGTTGTGCATGGGGTGTGTTTGGAACATTTTGTCACCAGCTGAGGCCAAAATTCAGCGTTTCCCCATCTCAGCCCAGAAAGCAGGTAGAACATCTTTTGTGGTGCCTTTCAGCTGTCTACCGGGGTAGTGTAAAAAGTACCAGTAGAACTAGTTTCTGGCACTTTCCCCGGTGGAGTTGTGCATGGGGTGTGTTTGGAACATTTTGTCAGGAGCCGAGTCCAAAATTCAGCGGTTCCCCATCTCAGCCCAGAAAGCAGGTAGAACAAGTTTTGTGGTGCCTTTCAGCTGTCTACCGGGGTAGTGTAAAAAGTACCAGTAGAACTCGTTTCTGGTACTTTCCCCGGTGGAGTTGTGCATGGGGTGTGTTTGGAACATTTTGTCACCAGCCGAGACCAAAATTCAGCGATTCCCCATCTCAGCCCAGAAAGCAGGTAGAACAACTTTTGTGGTGCCTTTCAGCTGTCTACCGGGGTAGTGTAAAAAGTACCAGTAGAACTCGTTTTTGGCACTTTCCCCGGTGGAGATGTGCATGGGGTGTGTTTGGAACATTTTGTCAGGAGCCGAGTCCAAAATTCAGCCATTCCCCATCTCAGCCCAGAAAGCAGGTAGAACAACTTTTGTGGTGCCTTTCAGCTGCCTACTGGGGTAGTGTAAAAACTACCAACAGAACTCCTTTCTGGCACCTTCCCCGGTGGAGTTGTGCATGGG
Source organism: Falco cherrug (assembly GCF_023634085.1). Lineage (NCBI taxonomy): Eukaryota > Metazoa > Chordata > Aves > Falconiformes > Falconidae > Falco > Falco cherrug. The sequence continues at coordinate 1,615,817 of NC_073707.1, read as the reverse complement.
GTGTGTTTGGAACATTTTGTCAGGAGCCGAGTCCAAAATTCAGCCATTCCCCATCTCAGCCCAGAAAGCAGGTAGAACAAGTTTTGTGGTGCCTTTCAGCTGCCTACCGGGGTAGTGTAAAAACTACCAACAGAACTCCTTTCTGGCACCTTCCGCGGTGGAGTTGTGCATGGGGTGTGTTTGGAACATTTTGTCATGAGCCGAGTCCAAAATTCAGCGGTTCCCCATCTCAGCCCAGAAAGCAGGTAGAACAACTTTTGTGGTGCCTTTCAGCTGCCTACCGGGGTAGTGTAAAAAGTACCAGTAGAACTCGTTTCTGGCACTTTCCCCGGTGGAGTTGTGCATGGGGTGTGTTTGGAACATTTTGTCACCAGCCGAGACCAAAATTCAGCCGTTCCCCATCTCAGCCCAGAAAGCAGGTAGAACAAGTTTTGTGGTGCCTTTCAGCTGCCTACCGGGGTAGTGTAAAAACTACCAAGAGAACTAGTTTCTGGCACCTTCCCCGGTGGAGTTGTGCATGGGGTGTGTTTGGAACATTTTGTCACCAGCTGAGGCCAAAATTCAGCGATTCCCCATCTCAGCCCAGAAAGCAGGTAGAACATCTTTTGTGGTGCCTTTCAGCTGCCTACCGGGGTAGTGTAAAAAGTACCAGTAGTACTCGTTTCTGGCACTTTCCCCGGTGGAGTTGTGCATGGGGTGTGTTTGTAACATTTTGTCACCAGCCGAGACCAAAATTCAGCGATTCCCCATCTCAGCCCAGAAAGCAGGTAGAACAAGTTTTGTGGTGCCTTTCAGCTGTCTACCGGGGTAGTGTAAAAAGTACCAGTAGACCTCGTTTCTGGAACTTTCCCCGGTGGAATTGTGCATGGGGTGTGTTTGGAACATTTTGTCAGGAGCCGAGTCCAAAATTCAGCCATTCCCCATCTCAGCCCAGAAAGCAGGTAGAACAACTTTTGTGGTGCCTTTCAGCTGCCTACCGGGGTAGTGTAAAAACTACTAACAGAACTCGTTTCTGGCACCTTCCCCGGTGGAGTTGTGCATGGGGTGTGTTTGGAACATTTTGTCACCAGCCGAGTCCAAAATTCAGCGATTCCCCATCTCAGCCCAGAAAGCAGGTAGAACAACTTTTGTGGTGCCTTTCAGCTGTCTACCGGGGTAGTGTAAAAAGTACCAGTAGAACTCCTTTCTGGCACTTTCCCCGGTGGAGTTGTGCATGGGGTGTGTTTGGAACATTTTGTCACCAGCCGAGTCCAAAATTCAGCGATTCCCCATCTCAGCCCAGAAAGCAGGTAGAACAAGTTTTGTGGTGCCTTTCAGCTGTCTACCGGGGTAGTGTAAAAAGTACCAGTAGAACTCGTTTTTGGCACTTTCCCCGGTGGAGATGTGCATGGGGTGTGTTTGGAACATTTTGTCAGGAGCCGAGTCCAAAATTCAGCCATTCCCCATCTCAGCCCAGAAAGCAGGTAGAACAACTTTTGTGGTGCCTTTCAGCTGCCTACCGGGGTAGTGTAAAAACTACCAACAGAACTCCTTTCTGGCACTTTCCCCGGTGGAGTTGTGCATGGGGTGTGTTTGGAACATTTTGTCAGGAGCCGAGTCCAAAATTCAGCCATTCCCCATCTCAGCCCAGAAAGCAGGTAGAACAAGTTTTGTGGTGCCTTTCAGCTGCCTACCGGGGTAGTGTAAAAACTACCAACAGAACTCCTTTCTGGCACCTTCCGCGGTGGAGTTGTGCATGGGGTGTGTTTGGAACATTTTGTCATGAGCCGAGTCCAAAATTCAGCGGTTCCCCATCTCAGCCCAGAAAGCAGGTAGAACAACTTTTGTGGTGCCTTTCAGCTGTCTACCGGGGTAGTGTAAAAAGTACCAGTAGAACTCGTTTCTGGCACTTTCCCCGGTGGAGTTGTGCATGGGGTGTGTTTGGAACATTTTGTCACCAGCCGAGACCAAAATTCAGCCGTTCCCCATCTCAGCCCAGAAAGCAGGTAGAACAAGTTTTGTGGTGCCTTTCAGCTGCCTACCGGGGTAGTGTAAAAACTACCAAGAGAACTAGTTTCTGGCACCTTCCCCGGTGGAGTTGTGCATGGGGTGTGTTTGGAACATTTTGTCACCAGCTGAGGCAAAAATTCAGCGATTCCCCATCTCAGCCCAGAAAGCAGGTAGAACATCTTTTGTGGTGCCTTTCAGCTGCCTACCGGGGTAGTGTAAAAAGTACCAGTAGTACTCGTTTCTGGCACTTTCCCCGGTGGAGTTGTGCATGGGGTGTGTTTGGAACATTTTGTCACCAGCCGAGACCAAAATTCAGCGATTCCCCATCTCAGCCCAGAAAGCAGGTAGAACAAGTTTTGTGGTGCCTTTCAGCTGTCTACCGGGGTAGTGTAAAAAGTACCAGTAGACCTCGTTTCTGGAACTTTCCCCGGTGGAATTGTGCATGGGGTGTGTTTGGAACATTTTGTCAGGAGCCGAGTCCAAAATTCAGCCATTCCCCATCTCAGCCCAGAAAGCAGGTAGAACAACTTTTGTGGTGCCTTTCAGCTGCCTACCGGGGTAGTGTAAAAACTACTAACAGAACTCGTTTCTGGCACCTTCCCCAGTGGAGTTGTGCATGGGGTGTGTTTGGAACATTTTGTCACCAGCCGAGTCCAAAATTCAGCGATTCCCCATCTCAGCCCAGAAAGCAGGTAGAACAAGTTTTGTGGTGCCTTTCAGCTGTCTACCGGGGTAGTGTAAAAAGTACCAGTAGAACTCGTTTTTGGCACTTTCCCCGGTGGAGTTGTGCATGGGGTGTGTTTGGAACATTTTGTCTCCAGCCGAGTCCAAAATTCAGCGATTCCCCATCTCAGCCCAGAAAGCAGGTAGAACAAGTTTTGTGGTGCCTTTCAGCTGTCTACCGGGGTAGTGTAAAAAGTACCAGTAGAACTCGTTTCTGGCACTTTCCCCGGTGGAATTGTGCATGGGGTGTGTTTGGAACATTTTGTCACCAGCCGAGACCAAAATTCAGCCATTCCCCATCTCAGCCCAGAAAGCAGGTAGAACAACTTTTGTGGTGCCTTTCAGCTGCCTACCGGGGTAGTGTAAAAACTACCAACAGAACTCGTTTCTGGCACCTTCCCCGGTGGAGTTGTGCATGGGGTGTGTTTGGAACATTTTGTCACCAGCCGAGTCCAAAATTCAGCCATTCCCCATCTCAGCCCAGAAAGCAGGTAGAACAAGTTTTGTGGTGCCTTTCAGCTGTCTACCGGGGTAGTGTAAAAAGTACCAGTAGAACTCGTTTTTGGCACTTTCCCCGGTGGAGTTGTGCATGGGGTGTGTTTGGAACATTTTGTCAGGAGCCGAGACCAAAATTCAGCGATTCCCCATCTCAGCCCAGAAAGCAGGTAGAACAAGTTTTGTGGTGCCTTTCAGCTGCCTACCGGGGTAGTGTAAAAACTACCAAGAGAACTCGTTTCTGGCACCTTCCCCGGTGGAGTTGTGCATGGGGTGTGTTTGGAACATTTTGTCACCAGCTGAGGCCAAAATTCAGCGTTTCCCCATCTCAGCCCAGAAAGCAGGTAGAACATCTTTTGTGGTGCCTTTCAGCTGCGTACTGGGGTAGTGTAAAAAGTACCAGTAGAACTCGTTTCTGGCACTTTCCCCGGTGGAGTTGTGCATGGGGTGTGTTTGGAACATTTTGTCAGGAGCCGAGTCCAAAATTCAGCGGTTCCCCATCTCAGCCCAGAAAGCAGGTAGAACAAGTTTTGTGGTGCCTTTCAGCTGTCTACCGGGGTAGTGTAAAAAGTACCAGTAGAACTCGTTTCTGGCACTTTCCCCGGTGGAGATGTGCATGGGGTGTGTTTGGAACATTTTGTCAGGAGCCGAGACCAAAATTCAGCCATTCCCCATCTCAGCCCAGAAAGCAGGTAGAACAAGTTTTGTGGTGCCTTTCAGCTGTCTACCGGGGTAGTGTAAAAAGTACCAGTAGAACTCGTTTTTGGCACTTTCCCCGGTGGAGTTGTGCATGGGGTGTGTTTGGAACATTTTGTCACCAGCCGAGTCCAAAATTCAGCGATTCCCCATCTCAGCCCAGAAAGCAGGTAGAACAAGTTTTGTGGTGCCTTTCAGCTGCCTACCGGGGTAGTGTAAAAACTACCAAGAGAACTCGTTTTTGGCACCTTCCCCGGTGGAGTTGTGCATGGGGTGTGTTTGGAACATTTTGTCACCAGCTGAGGCCAAAATTCAGCGTTTCCCCATCTCAGCCCAGAAAGCAGGTAGAACATCTTTTGTGGTGCCTTTCAGCTGCGTACTGGGGTAGTGTAAAAAGTACCAGTAGAACTCGTTTCTGGCACTTTCCCCGGTGGAGTTGTGCATGGGGTGTGTTTGGAACATTTTGTCAGGAGCCGAGTCCAAAATTCAGCGGTTCCCCATCTCAGTCCAGAAAGCAGGTAGAACATCTTTTGTGGTGCCTTTCAGCTGCCTACTGGGGTAGTGTAAAAAGTACCAGTAGAACTCGTTTCTGGCACTTTCCCCGGTGGAGTTGTGCATGGGGTGTGTTTGGAACATTTTGTCAGGAGCCGAGTCCAAAATTCAGCCATTCCCCATCTCAGCCCAGAAAGCAGGTAGAACAAGTTTTGTGGTGCCTTTCAGCTGCCTACCGGGGTAGTGTAAAAACTGCCAAGAGAACTCGTTTCTAGCACCTTCCGCGGTGGAGTTGTGCATGGGGTGTGTTTGGAACATTTTGTCTCCAGCTGAGACCAAAATTCAGCGTTTCCCCATCTCAGCCCAGAAAGCAGGTAGAACAAGTTTTGTGGTGCCTTTCAGCTGTCTACCGGGGTAGTGTAAAAAGTACCAGTAGAACTCCTTTCTGGCACTTTCCCCGGTGGAGATGTGCATGGGGTGTGTTTGGAAGATTTTGTCAGGAGCCGAGTCCAAAATTCAGCCATTCCCCATCTCAGCCCAGAAAGCAGGTAGAACAAGTTTTGTGGTGCCTTTCAGCTGTCTACCGGGGTAGTGTAAAAAGTACCAGTAGAACTCGTTTCTGGCACTTTCCCCGGTGGAGATGTGCATGGGGTGTGTTTGGAACATTTTGTCACCAGCCGAGACCAAAATTCAGCGATTCCCCATCTCAGCCCAGAAAGCAGGTAGAACAAGTTTTGTGGTGCCTTTCAGCTGTCTACCGGGGTAGTGTAAAAAGTACCAGTAGAACTCGTTTCTGGCACTTTCCCCGGTGGAGTTGTGCATGGGGTGTGTTTGGAACATTTTGTCAGGAGCCGAGTCCAAAATTCAGCCGTTCCCCATCTCAGCCCAGAAAGCAGGTAGAACAAGTTTTGTGGTGCCTTTCAGCTGTCTACCGGGGTAGTGTAAAAAGTACCAGTAGAACTCGTTTCTGGCACTTTCCCCGGTGGAGTTGTGCATGGGGTGTGTTTGGAACATTTTGTCAGGAGCCGAGACCAAAATTCAGCCATTCCCCATCTCAGCCCAGAAAGCAGGTAGAACAACTTTTGTGGTGCCTTTCAGCTGTCTACCGGGGTAGTGTAAAAAGTACCAGTAGAACTCGTTTCTGGCACTTTCCCCGGTGGAGATGTGCATGGGGTGTGTTTGGAACATTTTGTCAGGAGCCGAGTCCAAAATTCAGCCATTCCCCATCTCAGCCCAGAAAGCAGGTAGAACAACTTTTGTGGTGCCTTTCAGCTGCCTACTGGGGTAGTGTAAAAACTACTAACAGAACTCGTTTCTGGCACCTTCCCCGGTGGAGTTGTGTATGGGGTGTGTTTGGAACATTTTGTCAGGAGCCGAGTCCAAAATTCAGCCATTCCCCATCTCAGCCCAGAAAGCAGGTAGAACAACTTTTGTGGTGCCTTTCAGCTGCCTACCGGGGTAGTGTAAAAACTACCAAGAGAACTCCTTTCTGGCACTTTCCCCGGTGGAGTTGTGCATGGGGTGTGTTTGGAACATTTTGTCATGAGCCGAGTCCAAAATTCAGCGGTTCCCCATCTCAGCCCAGAAAGCAGGTAGAACAACTTTTGTGGTGCCTTTCAGCTGTCTACCGGGGTAGTGTAAAAAGTACCAGTAGAACTCGTTTCTGGCACTTTCCCCGGTGGAGTTGTGCATGGGGTGTGTTTGGAACATTTTGTCACCAGCCGAGACCAAAATTCAGCCGTTCCCCATCTCAGCCCAGAAAGCAGGTAGAACAAGTTTTGTGGTGCCTTTCAGCTGCCTACCGGGGTAGTGTAAAAACTACCAAGAGAACTCGTTTCTGGCACCTTCCCCGGTGGAGTTGTGCATGGGGTGTGTTTGGAACATTTTGTCAGGAGCCGAGTCCAAAATTCAGCGGTTCCCCATCTCAGCCCAGAAAGCAGGTAGAACAAGTTTTGTGGTGCCTTTCAGCTGTCTACCGGGGTAGTGTAAAAACTACTAACAGAACTCGTTTCTGGCACCTTCCCCGGTGGAGTTGTGCATGGGGTGTGTTTGGAACATTTTGTCACCAGCCGAGACCAAAATTCAGCGATTCCCCATCTCAGCCCAGAAAGCAGGTAGAACAAGTTTTGTGGTGCCTTTCAGCTGTCTACCGGGGTAGTGTAAAAAGTACCAGTAGAACTCGTTTCTGGCACTTTCCCCGGTGGAATTGTGCATGGGGTGTGTTTGGAACATTTTGTCACCAGCCGAGACCAAAATTCAGCCATTCCCCATCTCAGCCCAGAAAGCAGGTAGAACAACTTTTGTGGTGCCTTTCAGCTGCCTACCGGGGTAGTGTAAAAACTACTAACAGAACTCGTTTCTGGCACCTTCCCCGGTGGAGTTGTGCATGGGGTGTGTTTGGAACATTTTGTCACCAGCCGAGTCCAAAATTCAGCGATTCCCCATCTCAGCCCAGAAAGCAGGTAGAACAAGTTTTGTGGTGCCTTTCAGCTGTCTACCGGGGTAGTGTAAAAAGTACCAGTAGAACTCGTTTTTGGCACTTTCCCCGGTGGAGTTGTGCATGGGGTGTGTTTGGAACATTTTGTCACCAGCCGAGTCCAAAATTCAGCGATTCCCCATCTCAGTCCAGAAAGCAGGTAGAACAAGTTTTGTGGTGCCTTTCAGCTGTCTACCGGGGTAGTGTAAAAAGTACCAGTAGAACTCGTTTCTGGCACTTTCCCCGGTGGAATTGTGCATGGGGTGTGTTTGGAACAGTTTGTCAGGAGCCGAGTCCAAAATTCAGCCATTCCCCATCTCAGCCCAGAAAGCAGGTAGAACAACTTTTGTGGTGCCTTTCAGCTGCCTACCGGGGTAGTGTAAAAACTACTAACAGAACTCGTTTCTGGCACCTTCCCCGGTGGAGTTGTGCATGGGGTGTGTTTGGAACATTTTGTCACCAGCCGAGTCCAAAATTCAGCGATTCCCCATCTCAGCCCAGAAAGCAGGTAGAACAAGTTTTGTGGTGCCTTTCAGCTGTCTACCGGGGTAGTGTAAAAAGTACCAGTAGAACTCGTTTTTGGCACTTTCCCCGGTGGAGTTGTGCATGGGGTGTGTTTGGAACATTTTGTCAGGAGCCGAGTCCAAAATTCAGCGTTTCCCCATCTCAGTCCAGAAAGCAGGTAGAACATCTTTTGTGGTGCCTTTCAGCTTCCTACCGGGGTAGTGTAAAAAGTACCAGTAGAACTCGTTTCTGGCACTTTCCCCGGTGGAGATGTGCATGGGGTGTGTTTGGAACATTTTGTCAGGAGCCCGAGACCAAAATTCAGCGATTCCCCATCTCAGCCCAGAAAGCAGGTAGAACAAGTTTTGTGGTGCCTTTCAGCTGCCTACCGGGGTACTGTAAAAACTACCAAGAGAACTCGTTTTTGGCACCTTCCCCGGTGGAGTTGTGCATGGGGTGTGTTTTGGAACATTTTGTCAGCAGCCGAGTCCAAAATTCAGCGATTCCCCATCTCAGCCCAGAAAGCAGGTAGAACAAGTTTTTGTGGTGCCTTTCAGCTGTCTACCGGGGTAGTGTAAAAAAGTACCAGTAGAACTCCTTTCTGGCACTTTCCCCGGTGGAGTTGTGGCATGGGGTGTGTTTGGAACATTTTGTCACCAGCCGAGTCCAAAATTCAGCGTTTCCCCATCTCAGTCCAGAAAGCAGGTAGAACATCTTTTGTGGTGCCTTTCAGCTTCCTACCGGGGTAGTGTAAAAAGTACCAGTAGAACTCGTTTCTGGCACTTTCCCCGGTGGAGATGTGCATGGGGTGTGTTTGGAACATTTTGTCAGGAGCCGAGACCAAAATTCAGCGATTCCCCATCTCAGCCCAGAAAGCAGGTAGAACAAGTTTTGTGGTGCCTTTCAGCTGCCTACCGGGGTACTGTAAAAACTACCAAGAGAACTCGTTTTTGGCACCTTCCCCGGTGGAGTTGTGCATGGGGTGTGTTTGGAACATTTTGTCACCAGCTGAGGCCAAAATTCAGCGTTTCCCCATCTCAGCCCAGAAAGCAGGTAGAACATCTTTTGTGGTGCCTTTCAGCTGCGTACTGGGGTAGTGTAAAAAGTACCAGTAGAACTCGTTTTCTGGCACTTTCCCCGGTGGAGTTGTGCATGGGGTGTGGTTTGGAACATTTTGTCAGGAGCCGAGTCCAAAATTCAGCCATTCCCCATCTCAGTCCAGAAAGCAGGTAGAACAAATTTTATGGTGCCTTTCAGCTGTTTACCGGGGTAGTGTAAAAAGTACCAGTAGAACTCGTTTCTGGCACTTTCCCCGGTGGAGTTGTGCATTGGGTGTGTTTGGAACATTTTGTCAGGAGCCGAGACCAAAATTCAGCCATTCCCCATCTCAGTCCAGAAAGCAGGTAGAACATCTTTTGTGGTGCCTTTCAGCTGCCTACTGGGGTAGTGTAAAAAGTACCAGTAGAACTCGTTTCTGGCACTTTCCCCGGTGGAGTTGTGCATGGGGTGTGTTTGGAACATTTTGTCAGGAGCCGAGACCAAAATTCAGCCATTCCCCATCTCAGCCCAGAAAGCAGGGTAGAACAACTTTTGTGGTGCCTTTCAGCTGTCTACCGGGGTAGTGTAAAAAGTACCAGTAGAACTCGTTTTTGGCACTTTCCCCGGTGGAATTGTGCATGGGGTGTGTTTGGAACATTTTGTCACCAGCCGAGACCAAAATTCAGCGATTCCCCATCTCAGCCCAGAAAGCAGGTAGAACAAGTTTTGTGGTGCCTTTCAGCTGCCTACTGGGGTACTGTAAAAACTACCAAGAGAACTCGTTTCTGGCACCTTCCGCGGTGGAGTTGTGCATGGGGTGTGTTTGGAACATTTTGTCACCAGCCGAGACCAAAATTCAGCGATTCCCCATCTCAGCCCAGAAAGCAGGTAGAACAACTTTTGTGGTGCCTTTCAGCTGTCTACCGGGGTAGTGTAAAAATTACCAGTAGAACTCGTTTTTTGGCACTTTCCCCGGTGGAGTTGTGCATGGGGTGTGTTTGGAACATTTTGTCACCAGCTGAGGCCAAAATTCAGCGTTTCCCCATCTCAGTCCAGAAAGCAGGTAGAACATCTTTTGTGGTGCCTTTCAGCTGTTTACCGGGGTAGTGTAAAAAGTACCAGTAGAACTCGTTTCTGGCACTTCCCCCGGTGGAGTTGTGCATGGGGTGTGTTTGGAACATTTTGTCAGGAGCCGAGACCAAAATTCAGCCATTCCCCATCTCAGCCCAGAAAGCAGGTAGAACATCTTTTGTGGTGCCTTTCAGCTGCCTACTGGGGTAGTGTAAAAAGTACCAGTAGAACTCCTTTCTGGCACTTTCCCCGGTGGAGTTGTGCATGGGGTGTGTGTTGGAACATTTTGTCAGGAGCCGAGTCCAAAATTCAGCGATTCCCCATCTCAGCCCAGAAAGCAGGTAGAACTAGTTTTGTGGTGCCTTTCAGCTGTCTACCGGGGTAGTGTAAAAACTACTAACAGAACTCGTTTCTGGCACCTTCCCCGGTGGAGTTGTGCATGGGGTGTGTTTGGAACATTTTGTCACCAGCCGAGACCAAAATTCAGCGATTCCCCATCTCAGCCCAGAAAGCAGGTAGAACAAGTTTTGTGGTGCCTTTCAGCTGCCTACCGGGGTAGTGTAAAAAGTACCAGTAGAACTCGTTTTTGGCACTTTCCCCGGTGGAATTGTGCATGGGGTGTGTTTGGAACATTTTGTCAGGAGCCGAGACCAAAATTCAGCGATTCCCCATCTCAGCCCAGAAAGCAGGTAGAACAAGTTTTGTGGTGCCTTTCAGCTGCCTACCGGGGTACTGTAAAAACTACCAAGAGAACTCGTTTCTGGCACTTTCCCCGGTGGAGTTGTGCATGGGGTGTGTTTGGAACATTTTGTCACCAGCCGAGGTCCAAAATTCAGCGATTCCCCATCTTAGCCCAGAAAGCAGGTAGAACAAGTTTTGTGGTGCCTTTCAGCTGTCTACCGGGGTAGTGTAAAAAGTACCAGTAGAACTCGTTTCTGGCACTTTCCCCGGTGGAGTTGTGCATGGGGTGTGTGTTTGGAACATTTTGTCACCAGCCGAGTCCAAAATTCAGCGATTCCCCACCTCAGCCCAGAAAGCAGGTAGAACAACTTTTGTGGTGCCTTTCAGCTGCCTACTGGGGTAGTGTAAAAAGTACCAGTAGAACTCGTTTCTGGCACTTTCCCCGGTGGAGATGTGCATGGGGTGTGTTTGGAACATTTTGTCAGGAGCCGAGACCAAAATTCAGCCATTCCCCATCTCAGCCTAGAAAGCAGGTAGAACAACTTTTGTGGTGCCTTTCAGCTGTCTACCGGGGTAGTGTAAAAAAGTACCAGTAGAACTCGTTTCTGGCACTTTCCCCGGTGGAGATGTGCATGGGGTGTGTTTGGAACATTTTGTCACCAGCTGAGGCCAAAATTCAGCGATTCCCCATCTCAGCCCAGAAAGCAGGTAGAACAAGTTTTGTGGTGCCTTTCAGCTGTCTACCGGGGTAGTGTAAAAAGTACCAGTAGAACTCGTTTCTGGCACTTTCCCCGGTGGAGTTGTGCATGGGGTGTGTTTGGAACATTTTGTCACCAGCCGAGACCAAAATTCAGCGATTCCCCATCTCAGCCAGAAAGCAGGTAGAACAAGTTTTGTGGTGCCTTTCAGCTGCCTACCGGGGTAGTGTAAAAACTGCCAAGAGAACTCGTTTCTGGCATCTTCCGCGGTGGAGTTGTGCATGGGGTGTGTTTGGAACATTTTGTCACCAGCCGAGTCCAAAATTCAGCGGTTCCCCATCTCAGCCCAGAAAGCAGGTAGAACAAGTTTTGTGGTGACTTTCAGCTGTCTACCGGGGTAGTGTAAAAAGTACCAGTAGAACTCGTTTCTGACACCTTCCCGGTGGAGTTGTGCATGGGGTGTGTTTGAACATTTTGTCACCAGCTGAGGCCAAAATTCAGCGTTTCCCCATCTCAGTCCAGAAAGCAGGTAGAACATCTTTTGTGGTGCCTTTCAGCTGCCTACTGGTGGTAGTGTAAAAAGTACCAGTAGAACTCGTTTCTGGCACTTTCCCCGGTTGAGTTGTGCATGGGGTGTGTTTGGAACATTTTGTCAGGAGCCGAGACCAAAATTCAGCGATTCCCCATCTCAGCCCAGAAAGCTGGTAGAACAAGTTTTGTGGTGCCTTTCAGCTGCCTACCGGGGGTAGTGTAAAAACTACCAAGAGAACTCGTTTCTGGCACCTTCCGCGGTGGAGTTGTGCATGGGGTGTGTTTGGAACATTTTGTCACCAGCCGAGACCAAAATTCAGCCATTCCCCATCTCAGCCTAGAAAGCAGGTAGAACAACTTTTGTGGTGCCTTTCAGCTGTCTACCGGGGTAGTGTAAAAAGTACCAGTAGAACTCGTTTCTGGCACTTTCCCCGGTGGAGTTGTGCATGGGGTGTGTTTGGAACATTTTGTCACCAGCCGAGACCAAAATTCAGCCATTCCCCATCTCAGCCCAGAAAGCAGGTAGAACAAGTTTTGTGGTGCCTTTCAGCTGTCTACCGGGGTAGTGTAAAAACTACCAAGAGAACTCGTTTCTGGCACTTTCCCCTGTGGAGATGTGCATGGGGTGTGTTTGGAACATTTTGTCAGGAGCCGAGACCAAAATTCAGCGATTCCCCATCTCAGCCCAGAAAGCAGGTAGAACAACTTTTGTGGTGCCTTTCAGCTGTCTACCGGGGTAGTGTAAATAGTACCAGTAGAACTCGTTTTTGGCACTTTCCCCGGTGGAGTTGTGCATGGGGTGTGTTTGGAACATTTTGTCACCAGCCGAGACCAAAATTCAGCGATTCCCCATCTCAGCCCAGAAAGCAGGTAGAACAAGTTTTGTGGTGCCTTTCAGCTGCCTACCGGGGTAGTGTAAAAACTACCAAGAGAACTCGTTTCTGGCACCTTCCGCGGTGGAGTTTGTGCATGGGGTGTGTTTGGAACATTTTGTCACCAGCTGAGGCCAAAATTCAGCGTTTCCCCATCTCAGCCCAGAAAGCAGGTAGAACATCTTTTGTGGTGCCTTTCAGCTGTTTACCGGGGTAGTTGTAAAAAGTACCAACAGAACTCCTTTCTGGCACCTTCCCCGGTGGAGTTGTGCATGGGGTGTGTTTGGAACATTTTGTCTCCAGCGGAGACCAAAATTCAGCGATTCCCGATCTCAGCCCAGAAAGCAGGTAGAACATCTTTTGTGGTGACTTTCAGCTGCCTACCGGGGTAGTGTAAAAACTACCAAGAGAACTCCTTTCTGGCACCTTTCGCGGTGGAGTTGTGCATGGGGGTGTGTTTGGGGAACATTTTGTCACCAGCCGAGACCAAAATTCAGCGATTCCCCATCTCAGCCCAGAAAGCAGGTAGAACAAGTTTTTGTGGTGCCTTTCAGCTGTCTACCGGGGTAGTGTAAAAAGTACCAGTAGAACTCGTTTCTGGCACTTTCCCCGGTGGAGTTGTGCATGGGGTGTGTTTGGAACATTTTGTCAGGAGCCGAGTCCAAAATTCAGCCGTTCCCCATCTCAGCCCAGAAAGCAGGTAGAACAAGTTTTGTGGTGCCTTTCAGCTGTCTACCGGGGTAGTGTAAAAAGTACCAGTAGAACTCGTTTCTGGCACTTTCCCCGGTGGAGTTGTGCATGGGGTGTGTTTGGAACATTTTGTCAGGAGCCGAGACCAAAATTCAGCCATTCCCCATCTCAGCCCAGAAAGCAGGTAGAACAACTTTTGTGGTGCCTTTCAGCTGTCTACCGGGGTAGTGTAAAAAGTACCAGTAGAACTCGTTTCTGGCACTTTCCCCGGTGGAGATGTGCATGGGGTGTGTTTGGAACATTTTGTCACCAGCCGAGACCAAAATTCAGCGATTCCCCATCTCAGCCCAGAAAGCAGGTAGAACAAGTTTTGTGGTGCCTTTCAGCTGTCTACCGGGGTAGTGTAAAAAGTACCAGTAGAACTCGTTTTTGGCACTTTCCCCGGTGGAGTTGTGCATGGGGTGTGTTTGGAACATTTTGTCACCAGCTGAGGCCAAAATTCAGCGTTTCCCCATCTCAGTCCAGAAAGCAGGTAGAACATCTATTGTGGTGCCTTTCAGCTGTTTACCGGGGGGTAGTGTAAAAAGTACCAGTAGAACTCGTTTCTGGCACTTCCCCCGGTGGGAGTTGTGCATGGGGTGTGTTTGGAACATGTTGTCTCCAGCTGAGACCAAAATTCAGCGTTTCCCCATCTCAGCCCAGAAAGCAGGTAGAACAGTTTTGTGGTGACTTTCCGCTGTCTACCGGGGTAGTGTAAAAAGTACCAGTAGAACTCCTTTCTGGCACTTTCCCCGGTGGAGTTGTGCATGGGGTGTGTTTGGAACATTTTGTCACCAGCCGAGACCAAAATTCAGCCATTCCCCATCTCAGCCCAGAAAGCAGGTAGAACAACTTTTGTGGTGCCTTTCAGCTGTCTACCGGGGTAGTGTAAAAAGTACCAGTAGAACTCGTTTTTGGCACTTTCCCCGGTGGAGTTGTGCATGGGGTGTGTTTGGAACATTTTGTCTCCAGCTGAGACCAAAATTCAGCCATTCCCCATCTCAGCCCAGAAAGCAGGTAGAACAAGTTTTGTGGTGCCTTTCAGCTGTCTACCGGGGTAGTGTAAAAAGTACCAGTAGAACTCGTTTCTGGCACTTTCCCCGGTGGAGATGTGCATGGGGTGTGTTTGGAACATTTTGTCAGGAGCCGAGACCAAAATTCAGCCATTCCCCATCTCAGCCCAGAAAGCAGGTAGAACAACTTTTGTGGTGCCTTTCAGCTGTCTACCGGGGTAGTGTAAAAAGTACCAGTAGAACTCGTTTCTGGCACTTTCCCCGGTGGAGTTGTGCATGGGGTGTGTTTGGAACATTTTGTCACCAGCCGAGACCAAAATTCAGCCATTCCCCATCTCAGCCCAGAAAGCAGGTAGAACAAGTTTTGTGGTGCCTTTCAGCTGCCTACCGGGGTAGTGTAAAAACTACCAAGAGAACTCGTTTCTGGCACCTTCCCCGGTGGAGTTGTGCATGGGGTGTGTTTGGAACATTTTGTCACCAGCTGAGGCCAAAATTCAGCGTTTCCCCATCTCAGCCCAGAAAGCAGGTAGAACATCTTTTGTGGTGCCTTTCAGCTGCGTACTGGGGTAGTGTAAAAAGTACCAGTAGAACTCGTTTCTGGCACTTTCCCCGGTGGAGTTGTGCATGGGGTGTGTTTGGAACATTTTGTCACCAGCCGAGACCAAAATTCAGCGATTCCCCATCTCAGCCCAGAAAGCAGGTAGAACAAGTTTTGTGGTGCCTTTCAGCTGTCTACCGGGGTAGTGTAAAAAGTACCAGTAGAACTCGTTTCTGGTACTTTCCCCGGTGGAGTTGTGCATGGGGTGTGTTTGGAACATTTTGTCACCAGCCGAGACCAAAATTCAGCGATTCCCCATCTCAGCCCAGAAAGCAGGTAGAACAACTTTTGTGGTGCCTTTCAGCTGTCTACCGGGGTAGTGTAAAAAGTACCAGTAGAACTCGTTTTTGGCACTTTCCCCGGTGGAGATGTGCATGGGGTGTGTTTGGAACATTTTGTCAGGAGCCGAGTCCAAAATTCAGCCATTCCCCATCTCAGCCCAGAAAGCAGGTAGAACAACTTTTGTGGTGCCTTTCAGCTGCCTACCGGGGTAGTGTAAAAACTACTAACAGTACTCGTTTCTGGCACCTTCCCCGGTGGAGTTGTGCATGGGGTGTGTTTGGAACATTTTGTCAGGAGCCGAGTCCAAAATTCAGCCATTCCCCATCTCAGCCCAGAAAGCAGGTAGAACAAGTTTTGTGGTGCCTTTCAGCTGCCTACCGGGGTAGTGTAAAAAGTACCAGTAGAACTCCTTTCTGGCACCTTCCGCGGTGGAGTTGTGCATGGGGTGTGTTTGGAACATTTTGTCATGAGCCGAGTCCAAAATTCAGCGGTTCCCCATCTCAGCCCAGAAAGCAGGTAGAACAAGTTTTGTGGTGCCTTTCAGCTGTCTACCGGGGTAGTGTAAAAAGTACCAGTAGAACTCGTTTTTGGCACTTTCCCCGGTGGAGATGTGCATGGGGTGTGTTTGGAACATTTTGTCACCAGCCGAGTCCAAAATTCAGCCATTCCCCATCTCAGCCCAGAAAGCAGGTAGAACAACTTTTGTGGTGCCTTTCAGCTGCCTACCGGGGTAGTGTAAAAACTACTAACAGTACTCGTTTCTGGCACCTTCCCCGGTGGAGTTGTGCATGGGGTGTGTTTGGAACATTTTGTCAGGAGCCGAGTCCAAAATTCAGCCATTCCCCATCTCAGCCCAGAAAGCAGGTAGAACAAGTTTTGTGGTGCCTTTCAGCTGCCTACCGGGGTACTGTAAAAACTACCAAGAGAACTCGTTTCTGGCACCTTCCGCGGTGGAGTTGTGCATTGGGTGTGTTTGGAACATTTTGTCATGAGCCGAGTCCAAAATTCAGCGGTTCCCCATCTCAGCCCAGAAAGCAGGTAGAACAACTTTTGTGGTGCCTTTCAGCTGCCTACCGGGGTAGTGTAAAAACTACCAAGAGAACTAGTTTCTGGCACTTTCCCCGGTGGAGTTGTGCATGGGGTGTGTTTGGAACATTTTGTCACCAGCTGAGGCCAAAATTCAGCGTTTCCCCATCTCAGCCCAGAAAGCAGGTAGAACAAGTTTTGTGGTGCCTTTCAGCTGCCTACCGGGGTAGTGTAAAAAGTACCAGTAGTACTCGTTTCTGGCACTTTCCCCGGTGGAGTTGTGCATGGGGTGTGTTTGGAACATTTTGTCACCAGCTGAGGCCAAAATTCAGCGTTTCCCCATCTCAGCCCAGAAAGCAGGTAGAACAACTTTTGTGGTGCCTTTCAGCTGCCTACCGGGGTAGTGTAAAAACTACTAACAGAACTCGTTTCTGGCACCTTCCCCGGTGGAGTTGTGCATGGGGTGTGTTTGGAACATTTTGTCAGGAGCCGAGTCCAAAATTCAGCGATTCCCCATCTCAGCCCAGAAAGCAGGTAGAACAAGTTTTGTGGTGCCTTTCAGCTGTCTACCGGGGTAGTGTAAAAAGTACCAGTAGAACTCGTTTTTGGCACTTTCCCCGGTGGAGTTGTGCATGGGGTGTGTTTGGAACATTTTGTCACCAGCCGAGTCCAAAATTCAGCGATTCCCCATCTCAGCCCAGAAAGCAGGTAGAACAAGTTTTGTGGTGCCTTTCAGCTGTCTACCGGGGTAGTGTAAAAAGTACCAGTAGAACTCGTTTCTGGCACTTTCCCCGGTGGAATTGTGCATGGGGTGTGTTTGGAACATTTTGTCAGGAGCCGAGTCCAAAATTCAGCCATTCCCCATCTCAGCCCAGAAAGCAGGTAGAACAAGTTTTGTGGTGCCTTTCAGCTGCCTACCGGGGTAGTGTAAAAACTACCAAGAGAACTCGTTTCTGGCACCTTCCCCGGTGGAGTTGTGCATGGGGTGTGTTTGGAACATTTTGTCACCAGCTGAGGCCAAAATTCAGCGTTTCCCCATCTCAGCCCAGAAAGCAGGTAGAACATCTTTTGTGGTGCCTTTCAGCTGTCTACCGGGGTAGTGTAAAAAGTACCAGTAGAACTCGTTTCTGGCACTTTCCCCGGTGGAGTTGTGCATGGGGTGTGTTTGGAACATTTTGTCACCAGCCGAGACCAAAATTCAGCGATTCCCCATCTCAGCCCAGAAAGCAGGTAGAACAAGTTTTGTGGTGCCTTTCAGCTGTCTACCGGGGTAGTGTAAAAAGTACCAGTAGAACTCGTTTCTGGTACTTTCCCCGGTGGAGTTGTGCATGGGGTGTGTTTGGAACATTTTGTCACCAGCCGAGACCAAAATTCAGCGATTCCCCATCTCAGCCCAGAAAGCAGGTAGAACAAGTTTTGTGGTGCCTTTCAGCTGTCTACCGGGGTAGTGTAAAAAGTACCAGTAGAACTCGTTTTTGGCACTTTCCCCGGTGGAGATGTGCATGGGGTGTGTTTGGAACATTTTGTCAGGAGCCGAGTCCAAAATTCAGCCATTCCCCATCTCAGCCCAGAAAGCAGGTAGAACAACTTTTGTGGTGCCTTTCAGCTGCCTACCGGGGTAGTGTAAAAACTACTAACAGTACTCGTTTCTGGCACCTTCCCCGGTGGAGTTGTGCATGGGGTGTGTTTGGAACATTTTGTCAGGAGCCGAGTCCAAAATTCAGCCATTCCCCATCTCAGCCCAGAAAGCAGGTAGAACAAGTTTTGTGGTGCCTTTCAGCTGCCTACCGGGGTAGTGTAAAAACTACCAACAGAACTCCTTTCTGGCACCTTCCGCGGTGGAGTTGTGCATGGGGTGTGTTTGGAACATTTTGTCACCAGCCGAGTCCAAAATTCAGCGGTTCCCCATCTCAGCCCAGAAAGCAGGTAGAACAACTTTTGTGGTGCCTTTCAGCTGTCTACCGGGGTAGTGTAAAAAGTACCAGTAGAACTCGTTTCTGGCACTTTCCCCGGTGGAGTTGTGCATGGGGTGTGTTTGGAACATTTTGTCACCAGCCGAGACCAAAATTCAGCCGTTCCCCATCTCAGCCCAGAAAGCAGGTAGAACAAGTTTTGTGGTGCCTTTCAGCTGCCTACAGGGGTAGTGTAAAAACTACCAAGAGAACTAGTTTCTGGCACCTTCCCCGGTGGAGTTGTGCATGGGGTGTGTTTGGAACATTTTGTCACCAGCTGAGGCCAAAATTCAGCGATTCCCCATCTCATCCCAGAAAGCAGGTAGAACATCTTTTGTGGTGCCTTTCAGCTGCCTACCGGGGTAGTGTAAAAAGTACCAGTAGTACTCGTTTCTGGCACTTTCCCCGGTGGAGTTGTGCATGGGGTGTGTTTGGAACATTTTGTCACCAGCCGAGACCAAAATTCAGCGATTCCCCATCTCAGCCCAGAAAGCAGGTAGAACAAGTTTTGTGGTGCCTTTCAGCTGTCTACCGGGGTAGTGTAAAAAGTACCAGTAGAACTCGTTTCTGGCACTTTCCCCGGTGGAATTGTGCATGGGGTGTGTTTGGAACATTTTGTCAGGAGCCGAGTCCAAAATTCAGCCATTCCCCATCTCAGCCCAGAAAGCAGGTAGAACAACTTTTGTGGTGCCTTTCAGCTGCCTATAGGGGTAGTGTAAAAACTACTAACAGAACTCGTTTCTGGCACCTTCCCCGGTGGAGTTGTGCATGGGGTGTGTTTGGAACATTTTGTCAGGAGCCGAGTCCAAAATTCAGCGATTCCCCATCTCAGCCCAGAAAGCAGGTAGAACAAGTTTTGTGGTGCCTTTCAGCTGTCTACCGGGGTAGTGTAAAAAGTACCAGTAGAACTCGTTTTTGGCACTTTCCCCGGTGGAGTTGTGCATGGGGTGTGTTTGGAACATTTTGTCACCAGCCGAGTCCAAAATTCAGCGATTCCCCATCTCAGCCCAGAAAGCAGGTAGAACAAGTTTTGTGGTGCCTTTCAGCTGTCTACCGGGGTAGTGTAAAAAGTACCAGTAGAACTCGTTTCTGGCACTTTCCCCGGTGGAATTGTGCATGGGGTGTGTTTGGAACATTTTGTCAGGAGCCGAGTCCAAAATTCAGCCATTCCCCATCTCAGCCCAGAAAGCAGGTAGAACAACTTTTGTGGTGCCTTTCAGCTGCCTACCGGGGTAGTGTAAAAACTACTAACAGAACTCGTTTCTGGCACCTTCCCCGGTGGAGTTGTGCATGGGGTGTGTTTGGAACATTTTGTCAGGAGCCGAGTCCAAAATTCAGCGATTCCCCATCTCAGCCCAGAAAGCAGGTAGAACAAGTTTTGTGGTGCCTTTCAGCTGTCTACCGGGGTAGTGTAAAAAGTACCAAGAGAACTCGTTTCTGGCACCTTCCCCGGTGGAGTTGTGCATGGGGTGTGTTTGGAACATTTTGTCAGGAGCCGAGACCAAAATTCAGCGATTCCCCATCTCAGCCCAGAAAGCAGGTAGAACAAGTTTTGTGGTGCCTTTCAGCTGCCTACCGGGGTAGTGTAAAAACTACCAAGAGAACTCGTTTCTGGCACCTTCCCCGGTGGAGTTGTGCATGGGGTGTGTTTGGAACATTTTGTCACCAGCTGAGGCCAAAATTCAGCGTTTCCCCATCTCAGCCCAGAAAGCAGGTAGAACATCTTTTGTGGTGCCTTTCAGCTGTCTACCGGGGTAGTGTAAAAAGTACCAGTA